>NW_006289718.1:1680163-1705030 GCF_000327345.1 Myotis davidii
GAGAATAGCTTTGTTGCAGTCACCACCTCCCAGGGGTTGGTGTGAAATGTGCTTTCCTTAAGAAGGAGCCATTGCCCTAGCCGGTTTGGCTCAGTGAATAGAGTGTCAGCCCATGGACTGAAGTGCCCTGGGTTCGATTCTGGTCAAGGGCACATACCTCACTTGCAGGTTTGATCACTGGCCCTGGTCTGGATGCATGCTGGAGTCAACAAATTTATGTGTCTCTATCACATTGATGTTTCTCTGTGTGTGTGTCTCTCCCTCTCCCTTCCAGAGTCTGTCTCTCTCTCTCTCTCTCTCTCTCTCTCTCTCAAAAGAAAAACTAAAAAAAATAAGGAAAGAAAAGAAAAAAGAAAGTTAATGGAAAAATATCCTTGGGTGAGGATTAATAAAACAAAAAAAGAAGAAGGAGCCTCGATCCCACAAGTCCAGATGAGCACTCTGGCTTATCTTCAAATCAATTGCAGTCACCACCATATCGTAAAATTTATTCTGTGTAGGTCACTTTCCCAAATGGTTTTCTGCATCTCCCCACTGTTCAGTGTAACTTCTGAGTACAAGGATGAAAAAAAATCATCAGGTTGGCCATTGGTGGTGGAGAGAGAATTGCATTGTTTGCTTGGGTCTCCAGGCTTAGGGGATAATGCCCAGATAATGTGTCTATGTGTCTACTTCATCTGTTTGGCTTGTGCCCTTGGCAGACTTCAGACCCTGAGCTGTGTCTTGGAGAAGCTCTGAGTCCAGGATGGTCTCTACTGGCACCCAATACATTCATAATGAAGGGAAATTGGTTATAGGAAAGGAACCTTTCTTTCTAGTTGGGATTTGAGAAAACTACTACAGCAGGAAGAACATTGCCCTATTTTGTTCACTTATCTCTTCCTGGACTAACTGAGTGAATGTTGTGACCTGAGTCAAATGAGGGAGATATCAGCTGTCCATCTAACCAGTGTCTGAGAAAACAAGGAGAAGCCCAGGAGAATGAAGCCCCAGTGTTTGCAACAAGTGAAGGAGGCGAAGCTGGAGGTGGGAGTGTTCAAACGGCAAAAGGGCTGGAGGCAAAATGTCTGAGTAGGTCTGTACCTACTTCATCATTCACCTATGTGGTTTTCTTGCTTTCACAGGGGTTTATCTGGTGAAAGGAGCTGTGGAGAAGTCCCCAAATCTCCAGTTTAAATTCCCTTAGTGCATTGCTTCAAAACCTCAGATGGTATCTGTTGACTGGAGGGGAAAGAGGTTCTGACTGTGGTTTGTACTCACCATTCTTTGCACAGTGCCAACACCACCCAAGGCAGTTCATAACATTTTAATTTCCTCCTAAAATGTGCTTTTATTTCATTTTGCAATGTGTAAGCTTATCCGATTGCAGTGATTGAAGTAAATGGAAACTGTTATTTAAGTGGAATCTCATGGAAGACACACCCAGTGATCATTTTCATTCATATTTTTCCATTTCTTTTGGCAGCAATAGTGCAGTATTTCCATTTTTCATTGTTATGCAGTGTTATGGGGAATATTCTTTGTGGGTTTAGATTCCAGAGTAACATATCTGATTTATACTTGATAGAGCAGTGTTTGCCAAGTAATTTTATTGAAAAGCAGCTGCTTAGGCAGAACGGGAAGAGCCTACTATAAAAATAATGGAGCATGTTATAGAGCCACAGTGGAGTTCATAGGGACCTAGAGACGTTGGCTCTGGTGAAGTCTGGAGATGAATTTGGTTTGATTAGACTTCAGTTTCAATTTTATTTCATTTTGGGGGGATAGTCTGCCAGCCTTCCTTTAAGTTAAACGAGTTTCATATTTGATTATCAACAGGACTCTTGATTATTTCTTCCCTGTAGGACTGGTCACACCAGGCTAAACAATATAGGTGACTACACGTTTATTGTAACCATGGAAACTATTGTCGATGATTTATTAAGCATCCTTCTCCTAATCCCAAACAATACATTGTGTTGGCCCACATTCCCTGGAGGGTTAGCTTTTCCCTTATCATATAAACCAATGTTAGCCTTATTTCTATCTTGGTTTGTTTAGTTGGACAATGACGTTGGCTTCTTGAAAAACAAAAGCCAGTCTTGGGACCACCATCAAGTGTTAACAATGTTTTATAAAAATGTCTCAAAGAACATTTTAGTTTATGCCATTGCATTACAAATTAGGAAAAACTGAAGCTTATGTTATTATTTTTTTTCTTTCATTGGATATGGACCCGTAGGAATAGTCCTTAGGTTTCTAACTTAGCAATCTGGGGCACCACTTCACAAAGGTGTGTCAACTTGGCTTTTTCCCAAGGAGTTCTGCTAATGTGAAACTGCTTGTGGATCAGTAGAGAACATCATTGGACTGCGGCCTGTGTTTAATCTATGACAGACTGAGGAAATTGGGTGGGGTAAATTACTCAGCCCCGGGACCCCCATCCCAGGGGGCTTTGTGGTGTCCTGTTGGGCAGTGGGAATCTTTGTGCGCCCAGCTCTGGAGCACATGGGGCTTTGGGCTTCCTCCTTTAAGCAAGCCCTTGAATTGGGCTCAGGCAGTGGCCGTGTAGCTCTGCTAATGGACTCCCATTTTGATGGCAATTTGGCAGGGAGTCAAACTTTGGCCCTAAAGCAGAGGTGGTGCAATTAGACAGCTGAGATGCATTTTCTGAACACACACTTTTAATTGATTTCAGCTTGTTCAGTTCACAAAGATAGAGCTCTGACACATAGCAGCCTTCTTAGAGGGACTTATTTTTACTTTTCCTTTATTCAGCAGCGTAATTCAACAGCAACAGAAGCAACAATAATACAGAGCTCTACAGAGCGCAGATCTGGCATGGCTCAGATACAAAAAGTATTATTAAGAACTAATGAGTGAGATAGTTAGATGTTAACCGGAAAAGCATTAATGAGCAGAAGAGAATTCTGGCATAAACATCTGTTTCTGAAGCAGATGTTACCTTGTAAATCTGCTGAAGAAAAGCCTGTGCAAATGGAACAGCGGACCATTTTAGGTAATAGCAGGGACCGAGTCCTATTGCGAGGTTTTCAGACCGTTTGGGGCTGTTTTGAAACTCAATGACTTTGTGTGTTGAGGCGGTGAATTTGGGAGGGCATTTTGGGGGTGACAAAAGATTCAAACAGAGGCGAATTACAGTGTCAGATCATAAAGAGCTGTAGACCATGGATTCCAGCTTCACAGGAAAGATTTGGGGTTTCCATTAACTAAAGAGCTTGTCTCTTGCCCCATCTTGTCCAGTGCTTTAGACTTTTCAGTGTCTATGAATTGTGGCTGTTGTCACCTGGGCTGGAGATTTAAGACCTCTTCTGCCCCAACAAACATTACCTAACCTTTAGCTGACTGATTAGATAGCTTACTTCCTGCAAATGACAGTGGGGCTGACAATGGGTTAGTGGTCACACATGCCAAGATTATACAATGAGTACATTTTAGCAGCTTTCGGTCTTTCATCCAAGACTTGGGAGGTGGCAAGATTTTCAGGGATCCCCGGTGGAGGCTTGGATATTTTTTCAGAGCCTTCAAAATGATGCTGTGTAGGCAACTGCCTAACTCATATCTACGCAGGGACAGCTTGATTTGGCTGATTTTCACTTAGTATCATGGAAGTAAACTTAGACCTAGAAGGAATTTTAGGATTATCTAATTGGTTCAAACACCTCAATGAACAGACAAAACAAACGACAAACAGACAAACACGAGGTCCTGAAAGTGTTACCTAGGATCACTGGTGAAAGGTCTAGTTGCCAGGACCCTGACTCATGTCTGGAGCACACCATACCTCACCCCTTTCCAGGGCATAACTCCTTCCTTCTGTAAGCCTCCTGGAGATCAAGAATGGAGAGTTTCCTTAGTGGTAAGAGTTGCTTCAGAGAAAACCCTGGGCGAGCCCCATTTGGTGCTTTGAAAGTTAGAGGCAAGGTCTAAAGTGAGAGACAGTTCCAGCCCCCAGGATGTATAGTTAGGGGTTGCCCTTAGGGGCCACTTGTTTATTTATACCCACCTTCAGAATAACCACAAATATGGTAATAGGAATATGTTTTTAACCATTCATCTTTGGAAAGCTGTGTGCACCAGCAGTGTATCAAGGCAGTGGCTCCCCCAGTGACATACTTGGGCCCCTGATTGTCATTGTAGTGGGGGGCAGCTGTTGAGTGGGAGGCTGCAGAGGGACCCAGCAAGCCAGTTCCCATCCCAGGGACCCAGTGGCTGCAGTGATGGTTTGTGCTGCAGATAGATAGGTCTAGCCTCCTCCAAACAAAAAAAACCACACACAACCAAACCAGCAAAAACCAAACAAATAAAGAGTGTGGCTCTGAAATCTTTGAAGGAGAATGTCTTGATTAGGGGGAATTTTTCCCCATTTGTGGCCCCACCAAGACTCTCTTCCTGGGCCCAGGGGCTTCGGCCAGGAGAGCCTCCCAGGGTGGCCTGGTATTCAGATTATGTGCAAGGCACCCCTTCCACTTTGTACTATGTTTCTCAACCCTGTGGGCATGATGACTCCCTTTTCTGCGTGTGTGCACACACGCACATATGTATTGTTCATGCAACAAAGAACGTGAACAAAAGCCATAGTTGCAAGAAACGATGTGATTTCCCAAGTTGGCAAGGTCTGTGATTCCTCTGGGGAATTCCCTCTCACACAGAATCCAGGAAGGCTTGGTGAAGAGTAGCTGCTAATCTTTGACTTTTCCCAGAGCACAGGCATCTACTCATAATCATGAGGGGCTTTTTATTCTCCCTAAGAGAAACTGGAACAGCTCGTGTTAACAGAAAATTCTCAATTAATCCTTTTTGTTATGCTTGAGGTACTGACTCATTTCTCTGGAAAGAACTATTGCATCTGTCATGTAGCTCCTGGCGTGTCACACGCGAATTGTGTGTTATTTCAAGGGGAAGTGGCTTTGCACCCTGCAGTCCCGGGGACACAGGTGTGCGCAGAGCTTCCGTTGGGTTGCACCATCAGGAAGGTGCTCATGGGGCTGCCATTTTAAACAGTGAAAATTGCATTTGTGATTCATCGTCTCCCTGACAGTGTTTCTTTTACCTTCGTGACAATGACATGGGAAAACGGGAGATTCAAGCAGCGTTGCTCTGCCTTTGAGTTTCTCTCTTAAATGACTCCTTCCATCATTTTCAGTGCTGATGGAAGAGGCTCTCCATAGAATTCTTAAAAATTCTTCAATTCTTAAATAAATAAAAGCCCCTTTCTTGCTATATGGAATGAGTGTGTTTCCTCCTTGGGTGACTTTTCTGTGAGTTACCAGTTTACTAGCTATTTTTGCTCTTAGGACGCAGCCATTATCTCCCTGATCCTCATATAAACCCTCTGAGGAGCACACTACTAATGAAGACTCTAAAGATTATGGAGATTCTGGATGCTACTCAAGGTCACACAGCTAGAAGATGATGAAGCTAGAACTTGAACCAAAGTGTGTCTCACTCCCAGGCCCATTCTCTTTCCTCAGTGTGTCCCACCAGCTGAAGCCACTTTATGCCACACCATTAGCAAATGTCATGGACATTCTGGGAGGAAACCATCCTGTTTCTTGTAACTGTGGCTTTGTTCATGTTCTTACCTTGCAGGAGGAACACACACACACACACACACACACACACACACACACACAGAACTTCCTCTGCTTCTGTTCCTTCTGCCGCCCTTTCAAGCTTTGGTTCAGGCAGGACCTCCTGCAAGCAAGCACTCTTCTCTGCCTCTTGGCTTTGCCCCTGCTCTTGTCTATTCGGAGCTCCTGGGGCACTCTGTCAGCCCTGTGCTAGCATTCTCCATGTCATACTGTGTGTGGCCTCTCACCCGGCCAATATGTGAATGCCTTGAGGTCAAGGGCCTCATCTCAGGGCCACCAGCCCAGCGCCTGGCGCACAGAGGCCCTGTGATCTCTCTGCAGATCTGAACCAAACCAATCGTGGGAGATTTCACTCAGGGCGCATGGGTAGTCCAGATCACCTGCACGTCAGGAGGTGGCGTAGTCTATATCCTTGAACGGGTCTGGAAATGGCCTGCTAATAGGAGACATCTGTGCCTTTCTACTTTTCAGGCACTGTGACAATCTCCACAAGCAAAAGGTTTGAAGAACTATAACATTTATGGCTCCCTGGCCATAAATTCACTACAGAACACATAAAAAATGCCATTCCCACAGGGTTATGGCAGAGATTCAGTATTGCAAACATCTGCATATGAGCAGTAAAGCTAACCTCTGGTGTGCAGCGCTCGCCTGTTACTGACATATATTAACGTTAGTGACAATCAGATGTGATTATCTAAGATGGCATTTAATCTGCCAACTGCAGACTTATGGCTTCTAAACACCCAATTTGCCCCCTTCCTCATATGTTGTTTTTATAGGACTCAAATCACACGCAGAAATTTGTGATTAGTGTGGCTCTGCTTTAGTGTTGTTGTTTTGGTGGATAATGGCATACGTATAAATTTTCAGTACTTAGATTGATTTTAGCACTCTGGATAGAATAGGCTTTCAAAAGTTTGTTGAACAGCTGAGTAAATTTCAAAGCGTTATTACTTTACATTTGGAGACATTACTGAGAGCCAGAAAAAACGAATGGATCCTGATATTGGCAGAGAGTGTTTTTGATCCAACAGGTTGTAATTAATTTAGAAGGTAATTGATTGGCGTCTGCATGTTATGTATCCCATCTCAAGGTTTAAATTGCTGCCATTATTTCCTCCCTGTTATTTAAACCAGGGCTTGGCAGAATTTTTCGGTAAATATTGTAGGCTTTGTGGGCCATATACACACACACACACACACACACACACACACACACACACACAGAACTTCCTCTGCTTCTGTTCCTTCTGCCGCCCTTTCAAGCTTTGGTTCAGGCAGGACCTCCTGCAAGCAAGCACTCTTCTCTGCCTCTTGGCTTTGCCCCTGCTCTTGTCTATTCGGAGCTCCTGGGGCACTCTGTCAGCCCTGTGCTAGCATTCTCCATGTCATACTGTGTGTGGCCTCTCACCCGGCCAATATGTGAATGCCTTGAGGTCAAGGGCCTCATCTCAGGGCCACCAGCCCAGCGCCTGGCGCACAGAGGCCCTGTGATCTCTCTGCAGATCTGAACCAAACCAATCGTGGGAGATTTCACTCAGGGCGCATGGGTAGTCCAGATCACCTGCACGTCAGGAGGTGGCGTAGCCTATATCCTTGAACGGGTCTGGAAATGGCCTGCTAATAGGAGACATCTGTGCCTTTCTACTTTTCAGGCACTGTGACAATCTCCACAAGCAAAAGGTTTGAAGAACTATAACATTTATGGCTCCCTGGCCATAAATTCACTACAGAACACATAAAAAATGCCATTCCCACAGGGTTATGGCAGAGATTCAGTATTGCAAACATCTGCATATGAGCAGTAAAGCTAACCTCTGGTGTGCAGCGCTCGCCTGTTACTGACATATATTAACGTTAGTGACAATCAGATGTGATTATCTAAGATGGCATTTAATCTGCCAACTGCAGACTTATGGCTTCTAAACACCCAATTTGCCCCCTTCCTCATGTTGTTTTCATAGGACTCAAATCACACGCAGAAATTTGTGATTAGTGTGGCTCTGCTTTAGTGTTGTTGTTTTGGTGGATAATGGCGTACGTATAAATTTTCAGTACTTAGATTGATTTTAGCACTCTGGATAGAATAGGCTTTCAAAAGTTTGTTGAACAGCTGAGTAAATTTCAAAGCGTTATTACTTTACATTTGGAGACATTACTGAGAGCCAGAAAAAACGAATGGATCCTGATATTGGCAGAGAGTGTTTTTGATCCAACAGGTTGTAATTAATTTAGAAGGTAATTGATTGGCGTCTGCATGTTATGTATCCCATCTCAAGGTTTAAATTGCTGCCATTATTTCCTCCCTGTTATTTAAACCAGGGCTTGGCAGAATTTTTCGGTAAATATTGTAGGCTTTGTGGGCCATATGCTCTCTGTAGTGACTACTCCACTCTGCCATTGTAGCAGAGTGACAGTAGACAATGCGCTAGCAGATGAGAGTGGACATGTTCCAGTAAAACTCCATTTACAAAAATAGGCAGTGGGATAACCCCCGATTGAAACAAATGCAGATTTTTCAAACAGCTATTGGGAAATTTATAACATAAAATGTTTTTAGACTTTTTTGGGAATGGACCTCTTATCTGGCTCCTATTCCATTTTATAATTTCTAAAGTGGTCAGATCAAATTTTAAGTTAAAGTATAATATTTTAAGTAAAAAAAACATTATTCTTTAACTTAGTGCAGTGATTCTTAATATTTATTTGATTTTAGGTAACCTAATGTATACAATACATTTCTAGTAACTGGCTTACTGCAGCAAAAAATTTCGAAAAGGAGAGGATCTGAGAAACACACAGGTCTGGTGACAGTACTCTGAATTATTTTCTCTAAACTCACTTTTAAAATTCCGTCTCAGCATGAGCTCTGTTGCATTTGAATAAGTAGGCTTTCAGATGGGCAGAAACATTTAGGCATCTGAAAAGAAGGAGTTTACAACCAGAATTCCTTCTTAGCCATAATCCCAGCATCACCAGCCCAGGCTTTCTCTGTCTCAGACAGGACCCCTCAACTCCGGGAGAATGGACATATGCAGGAATTTGCAGAGATCTCATAGGTGAAGGTCAGGTTGTTGAACAGCAGAAAGGTGTCTGGTTTTGCAGTTTGAAAAGGATTATAGAGCTCGGAGCAAGGTAAATATCTGAGAGTTTACCTTATAATACTTCTTTTTCTATTGCTTTGGAGTTATTTTTTTATGCCTCTCCAAACAGTGCGTGAGACCACCAAATTTGCATTGCACCGTTCCAGGTGACTTATGCAGTTTGCAAAAATATGACCCAGGATAACAACCGAGGCAAGTGGAGCCTATATAATCTATTCTTATTCCTTCGTTGCTATTTCAGGTTGTTTCCATCTTGTAATTTCAAATGGTTTCCAAGCTGCCCTCACAGGTGTAGCAACTGCTGACAGCTTGAAGTTAAGCCAGCAGCACTCCTTACCCCTGTCTTTGCTGCTTGTCTTTGCAAGTGACTGAGCAGGAATTGGGGACAAGAGAAAAACTGCAAGTGTGGGAGAGGCCTGTGGCCTTTGCAGCCCGTTGTGGAAATTTTCATAAGACCAGGACAAAATCTTTCCGACTTCTCTTAAGCCACTGAGTTCAGGGATAGAGCAGTGGAATATTTGAGATGGTAGACACTGTGGACCTGTGATTTTCAAAGTGTGGCCCTCAGGCCTGCAGCGTCAGCATCACCAGGGAGGATGTTAGAAATGCACATTCTCAGGCTTATGGCCAGCCTGTTAAACAAGAATCTTTGCTGGTGGGCCAGGAATCATTTTTTTAAGTCACCTAAATTATTTTCAATATATTTTTATTTATTTCAGAGAAGGATGGAGAGAGGGAGAAATATAGAACATTGATGATGAGAGAAAATCATTGATCGGCTGCCTCCTGCATGCCCACTGCTGGAGATCGAACCCCAGGCATGTACCTTGATCTCCTGGTTCATAGGTTGATGCTCAACCACTCCCCACAGGCCAGGCCAGGCCCAGGAATCTTATAACAAGATCTTTTAACAACAGTTTTAACGATGTCTCTAGATGATTATTGTGCATAGCAAAGTTTGAGAAGCACTGTTTGAGTCACTAACTGGGAAGATCTGTCTAGTCCATTTTTAGGGTTGTGGAAATTGAGGGCAGGTAACTTGCCCACCATGAAACAGCTGGTCTAGAGCTCTCTTCAGTGACAGTGCCCGTCTAGGTGGATTGCAGGGAGGCCAAGTATATTGGAAAGATTGACGACTTGGGACCAATGTCTGCCCACCACCAGGCCATGGTGGAGAGGTACTGGGGTTAGAGGAAAAATGGAAGTTTGTGACTGTGAGCTCTCCTCCTACCCTGGGCAGCCTCTCTCCGTTTAAAAGCAGGTGACCCTGCTGCTGAACTTCCCCTTTTAAATAAACAGTTCCCTAGAACATCCTTGGCTGAGCTTAGCAATAAGGTGGGAGGGAACAGAGAGGGGTGGGAGGAGAATAGGTACCCCCTTATCATCATGTCAGTGCTATTACTGGGAAGTACTGTTGAGGATTAAGAGTCACTTGAGGATAATTCAGCTAGTCTGGAGAGGGAAAAACACACATGCACACACACTCACATGTGTGTGCACACACAATACAGACAGATTGCTGAAACTCATGGCAGAAAACAAACAGCATAGGGAAGGAAGGATGAGAGGAACTAAAAGGGCCTGCATGCTGAATAGGTGGTATGGGCTCCAGAGTGATCTGTTTCCCAAACACTTTGGGGGAAGTTGTATACACAGTGACTAGAGTGGAGCAGCTGCTTTCCCAACTCTGCGCATTGCTCTGTTTCAGAGCTAGCATCCTTCTCCTCCAGGCATCTGTTACTGAGAACACTTGCAGGTTCTGCCAAGAGAACTCAAACTGGCAATGGAAAACTTGAAATTTAGAAAATGAGACACACACACACACACACACACACACACACTCCGAAAAAGATACAGCAAGTCCCAAAGAAAGTGCCAGATATTTCCCAATATCTAGGCACCTCTTGAAAAGGTCAAATACATTATCTATCTCCTCTGATTATCCTTGGACTTGACACAAGACCTCAGCAAGTTAGTGGATTGCTTTTCCCAAGAGGGGCTGTGGAACTTGCTTCCCCCCTTTTGACTCTGGGTCCCCCTGGTTTGGTACCTAGAAGGCTTTTTCTTGCCATGCTGGGTGAATGTCCAGCCCAATGGGCTCTCGCAGACATGCTCAATGGAGTCTGGGAAAACCTTGTGCTTTTCCAGTGAACCCTGAGAGAGCTTAATAGACCGGAGCTCTCTGAAACAGAGGAAATAATTTGTCTGCCTTCACTGAGAGGCTGGGCAGAAAGTTCAAGTGAGAGGAGTGGCCTGGAAGGTCTAAGGCAGTGATGGCGAACCTTTTGAGCTTGGCGTGTCAGCATTTTGAAAAACCCTAACTTAACTCTGGTGCTATGTCACATATAGAAATTTTTTGATCTTTGCAACCATAGTAAAACAAAGATTTATATTTTTGATATTTATTTTATATATTTAAATGCCATTTAACAAAGAATTATCAACCAAAAAAATGAGTTCGCATGTCACCTCTGACACGCGTGTCATAGGTTCGCCATCACTGGTCTAAGGTGAGCGAGCTCCCTTCATCCCCCTGTGCCTCCCCCTGCTGGCTGGTGGTAGCGACTCCTCTCCCTGCTGGAGAGCCTCTTGCCCACTCCTACTCAGGTAAGTCCCAGGCTTCACAGGGCTTCACCTATGGGTTATACCAGGAGGGGTGGGAACAGCCCCAGCTTCCCATGCAGGGGTGGCTTAGGGTATTTGCCTGTGCTCTTACTATCACTTTGAACCAAACAGAAATGACTCTTTTGGCCTTCTTTCTCCATTCTTCTTCATGCTTTCGGAGGACTTGATGATCAAGAGAGTCTGTGTACTCCCGTTTTCTCTTTGTCCTGCACAGTGAGGTTGACTCTAGTTTACTTCCTGGAGAGGAGCAATCCCCACAAGGCAGGAGGAAGCAGGGAGAGGTGGGGGAGGTGGGGCTGAGGGGTCTTTCTTTGCCTTTTCTGAATTTCCATAAGCCCTAGAGCACTACAGAATCCTTCTCCAGATGAGCAAACATTGCAACAGATGTGTCGACAACAGTGTGTTCTGGGTTATTTGGGTCTGTTTAAATTGGGCTTTTCTTGCACCAAAGGATTTTGTGAAATAGGTTGGGTTTTTGGACATAGATTTCTAGCCTCTGATTTGGAGAGGCTAAGAAATTAATTACCCTATCCCAGAAGGTCCGTGGGAGTGCATGGCTTTGATTGGGGAACTTGATCTTGACCTTCCCCTCTGGATCTGCCTGGAATTTTAATAACATGGTCACCATTAGTAAAGCTGATGGCCCATTCAGACGCTGGGAGCGGGGTGGAGAGGGAAGCCACATTGGGCCTCAGGGAAGGAACATCAGCCCCGTCTGCCTACTGGGGAGGGACAGAGATCGGGTCCTGTGGTGACCGGTCAGGCACCACTCTCAGCCACCAGACACAGCTTTCACAGCAATGCCACACCTTTTAAAAAGGGACACTGTGTGGTCTCGGATGCTGGCTTCCAGTGGAAAGCTGGGCAAAAATGTTTCGTTTATCATGGAGCACTGAAGATTCTGAGTGCCCAAGAGGTCAGGAGCCCTTCAGTCCAAACCTGGTTCTGTGGTTCTCTGTCTTGGGGAGAGGGGCGTGGGGGGATTCATTCAGCTCCTTCCTCCTCCCTTTCCTCATCAGCCAAATGAGGAGATTGCATTAGAATTAGATGCTTTCTGAAAACAACAATAATAACAAAAAAAAACCTCACAGACACCAGAATGGTGATTGCCAGAGGGAAAGGGGGTGGGAAGGTAGGAAAGGCATTAAAGGGATAAATGGTGATGGAAGGAGACTTGACGTGGGGTGGTAAACACACAATACATTATACCGGTGATACATTATAGAATTGTACACTTGAAACCTGTATAATTTTATTAACCCATGTCACCCCAATAAGTCCAATTAAAAAAGAATTAGATGCTTCCTAAGTTTCTTCTAAAGACAACACTTGTTGATTCTTGGGCTCAGTATTAAACTGATCAAGTCAGCTATTTGAATTCTACCTCTTTTCTTAGGATCCTAAAGAAAGATAAAGAAATAATTGATGGAGATTTATTTATAAGTATGACTTTAAAATATGCAGGTGTACCTTTTCCCCCGAGAGAGCAACCCCATTGCCATTTGACCTTCAGTCCTAATGAGGAACTAGAAAGATCTGAGTTCCTACAAAACTTAGCCTTTTACAAAACCGTTGTACATTTGATTGTCACAGCCAGCCTGCGAAGCCCTATGTGGAAGCCCCACAATATGGAAGTGATTATGGAGGGGAGTGGTAAAGCCGCCATCTAAATATGGATCTTTTGTCTCCCAATTTTCCAGAGTTCTAGTTCTTATTCTCAGGGCTAGTTCTAACTAATTACTGATTATAAAGCTTGGTTACTCTATTAATCAGGTAGGCTTTTAGCACCTGCTACAGATTCCACTTGGTTTTATTTGAAAACTGAAATATAACCAAAGAAAAGTATACACACTAAGAAGTAATTAAGGAGATCAGTTCACATTTAGTATCTGCAAATATATATATTTTGGGTTCCAAACTTATAAATAAGTTTTAAAAAATGACTCACCCTCCTGCCTTTTTATAAAGCTGTATCTAGTTCGTTTCCCTTTTCCAAATATAAATCCCTAAAGGTTAAGAGTACTGTTATTTTTAAGGCAATAAGGAACAGACAAAGTTAGCCTTTTCAGGTATTTTCATGTAGGCAGGGAAGCTCGCCAAGGGAGTGAGGCTAAGATGGCTCAGTGCCCTTCGGCCTTCAGAAAGCGTCTCGCGGGGATCGAAGCTTTGATTCCCAGCAGTGCAGGAGGGAACAGATGTGAGGCTCTCCATGGTGCCTCCCCGAAATATGTATGTGCTGTGGGACAGTGCAAGGCCCTTTGAAGATGGGAGAATTCAGCAGCCCTGCGACTGTTCACTTTATTGCTTTCTTCCTGTGCAAAATGTCTCTGCACCCAGAGGGAGAGACACCAGCCAGACAGTGAGTCAAATGACAAGTTGACAAAATGGTTGTAATTCTAGAAGCTGCAGTCCCATCCCAGCTCTTTATGCAGGGGCGGGGATGAAGCCAAAATCTGAGACAGCTCCCCGGAGAGCAAGGAGATACTGTTACTAACAGTTGACCAACTCGAATTCTTTCCACGTGTGTTTATGCCAGATGCTGGAATACACATGCGAATCACATCTCCATTCACACCTATACCTAGCAACGGTGACCTGGTCAAGAGTCAGCCGGTGAAGCCTCCTAATGTGCTCTGTACCCACCGTGTGCAGGTCAGGCAGCTGATGTTGTGCTTGAAAGGCCTCCAAGTGACACCGCAACCATCTCTACTTCTTGTCCAGAGATTTAATGACACCAGGCACAAGCCGGGACAGCAGAATTTGATGCCACATTTGAGCCACGTACTTTTATTAGGACGGACTTGTGCAGGTTTGGACATGGCATCTATTTGCGCTCATTCATTCATCCTCTGCACAAATGGTTCCTGACCACCTGCTGCCATCCATTATTGTTATGGAGCTGGGGAGAAAGCACTGGCACATGGTCCTGCCTTCCAGTTTCTGACACTCAGGTAGGGGGTGTAGGCAAGCAAATAGGACTCTCAGAGGCGAGTGGCAGGTTCCGAGATACAGGTGAGCTTAGGCGCATTGAGAGCACATGGGATGAGTCATCATTCTTGTGATGGAGTGGGAGTTTCAGGGAGAAATGGGAATGGGGGTTCAGGTTAGGCTGAAGGACGAATAGAGGTTAACCACGTGAAATGTGCATGGGGTTCAGAGCTAGGGAAGGTGCAACCAAGCAACATACTGGAGAAGTAAGAGCGGGAAGCTCTGAATAAGTAAGGGCTTCCTGAGCTGCCACGTGGAGGGTGAGCCAGCTTCCATCTCCTCCACTGTGTTCTCTCCTTGGCTTTCATAGTCGTTGGAACATGTTGGTCACAAGCTAGCCTCCTTACATAGAAGATTTGCTAACTCCTTCCCACCGTATTATAAATACTGTTGTCTCGATTTACAGTAATGGAAACTGAGTCCTCAGGAGGTTAAATAACATGTTCACAGTTGCACAGTAAATAAAGCAACAGAGCCAGGTTTCAGAAGAGATCAGGTTCAGAACATGAGCTCGTCAGCATCACTGTGCTGAGGTGCCTAGGCCAAATGGGCACCTGATACTTAGCTTTGTGTTGTTTGAGTGGCTTCCTTTCCCAAGTCCCTGCCAGCTCTTTGAGGCTGAGGATTGGGGTTACTCTTCAGGTAGCCCTGCCATGCCCACCACAGAGTAGGCACATTATATCTTCTCCATAAATACTTGCGAATGGAAGTGGGGCTCTGTCTTGTGTTTCCTTCCCATCCTTCTTGCAAATGTAGAAGTAACTCAATAGTGACCTTTGGACTTATGCATTTTTAAATAGTTCTTCTGAAACTGGGTAAGTGACTGAGCAAACGATGAACTAGTTGATGTATGAGAAATTTAGCTATTCCTAAGAGACCCTTGAAATCCTTGTATGACATTTAGTTATACAAATGGGATGATGATGCTGGAGATGGAGAGAGCATAACTCGTTCCAGGGAAATAGAGTCAGGCTATGCCATAGGAAAATTTTATAAATTAGAGGAATAATATAATACTGCACCTAGATCTGGTAATGAAATAAGTCACTCACATCTCTTTAACTGCTCTATTAATAAATTTCAATTTTATCACTTTTTTAAATGTGAGTACCTTTTATATGAGAATTTGAGACTTGGAAGGCAGCATCTAAATGAATTGGTGGCACCATTTCTGCTGCTCAGAGTATATAGTTTCTTCAAGGGTATGGTCTTAGAATAGTCTGGATTTGAGTTGTTTTTTTTTTTGTTTGTTTGTTTTTTTACTATTAGAGGGAACACGATAATAAGTTTGGAAGTGGTTATTAAGGCAATCTTGGATGAGAGGGCAGAGTGGGAAGCCTGCAGCTATCACCTGTGGAAGCATAGGCCAGTTATTCAGTCAGGCCAGCTCAGGGTTGTCATGTTTAAGTGAAGCTAAAACAGCTCACCTTTTAGAGTTTGTAAGTTTTGAAATAGCACACGAAGAACAACAGCTCATTGCCCACCATGCAGACATTGCTTCTGTGAGATAGATGAAAACCCACAATCTGCTTCAAATTGTACCAGTGTGGGATGTGCCCTGGTTGTGGCATGGTTTCTGGCCTTGAATACAGTGTGAGCTTGGACACTGCACTCAGGGAGATGTGGATTCAAATCATGAGTGCACCACTGTCACTGTGACGTCCGTAATTTATTTACTAGTATTATCTGTGCATCGGTTTTCTTCTCTGTGAAATGGGTATTGTTGGGATTGAATGAAAGAAGCTGTTTAAAGCCCTTAGTATGGATTGGCACAAAAAAAGGTACTCAATAGATGCTAATTATCATCATCTCCTTTCCTTATTATGCAGTGGTTGCTTCACTAGGAAGTATCAGGCTCTTCCCAGGACAAGAGGGCTTGCTCTGTTCACTGAGGCTTGCTTTGCAAACAAGGTTGCAGTTCCGTGTTTTTGAGAATGTGACTTAGCCACCATGTGGAGGACAGTAGTCAGCAAGGGAGATACATTCATGGAAGAGCTGCCGAGTAGGGTGGTGCAAAAGGCACTCGAAGAGATTCCTCCACATGGAGTGGGTGGGAGGCTTCAGAGAAGTGCTGGGCATTTACTTGTATTTCAGGGACTTAACAGCAGAGAGAGGTGAGAGGGCAGGTCTTTGAAAAGATTTCCTCAGAAGGCCTGCATCCTTAGATAAACATGGAGAGAAAGATTTACAGCAGACATGTAGTTGGCAGTCGGCTCTCAGTTGCAGACAACTGTTTTCTCATCCCTTCAACGAAGGACTGTATGGAGGTGGCTATGACTTTGCCCAGAAGGCTTGTGGACTGGGCAGTGTGGGCAACCAGTTTCTGCCTCACCTCGTCCATAACCCTGTCTTGGTATGTGCAATCTAGACTGAAGGAAATGATTGTAACTTCTCAAGATGTAATGTCATATCTGAGACGTGGATGTAGGAAGATGGAAAATAGCAAACAACTGAATTGAGAATTCTTTGGTTTCCTTACACAGTGTCTTCTTCATTAGGAATCTGAATCTAATTCTGCTACATCATCCCTAATGTGATAGCCTTCTGAAAAGATGTCTACTCATTCGCCCTCTCTCCCTTTTCCCTCCCACACACTCCCCATGTAAAAATCATAGCCCCCTGATCACACCTGGTGTCATCTGCAATTAAAGATTACTTCAACTGCTGACAGTATCCCAAGCTGTTCTTTAAGACAATTTCATTCTACTTAGCAGTACCCGGTGCCTGCTGATTCTGCTGTTGTGTTTTCTCCGTTGAAGGCATTGCCTCAACAAAACCTGCTTCAGAGTTTTCCTGGCTTCTCCATGCTGAATTACAGTCACAGTCAACGGCCCACTTGTGTGTAGTTCAAGAAGCAATTAAGGGCTCTTTCTTCGAACGAGCAAGGGAGGGGGTAGAGTGAAAAATGATCATTATTCGGATGATTCCTCTGTGTAGCTGAACAGTTCGCAGATCTTTGATGCCGCAAGTCCCTTGCATTGAAACCCACTCCTGTCACTGCCTCTGCAGCCTGCCTCTTGGCAGAGCAGCTCAATGGTGGCCAAGGACTCACACGCCATTAGGTCAGAGCAGCTCAATCTGACATTAGGATTGTGATTAAATACAGTTGAAACGGCGGCACAGCTGTCCAGGGCATGATGACGGCAGCCCCCAAAATAAGAAAGCACCAACTTCTGAATCTTCCCAAGAAAGCTGGCCATCTCCATTGTCAGCCCTTTGTTTTATTCTGGGTAGATTTATTGTAATTGGGATATGGCAGTCTCATCTTTCTAGGCATGTCTACATGACTTACGTCTATCTTTAGAGGCAGGTTCTTTAATCTAACTTACACCACACGGGATCTAAAACAGACCTGTAGACAAGTGGCTTCCCTCTTTCTGTTTAGATCATCATCAGCTGGCGCCCTTCTCGATGTTGCCCAGTAAGTGTCTGCTGTGTGGAGAGAAAGAAAGCACATGCCAGTGGTCCTCCAAGGTGGTTCCTGAACCACCAGCAGCAGACCTTTTGGGAATGTGTTAGAAATGCACATCTTTGGCCATACCCTCAAACTCTGGGGGTGAGAGCCAGCACTCCAGGCATCAGTAAGCCTTCAGGGGATTCTGATGCATGTGCATGACTTTCTTCTGAAGGGGAGACCTTGGATGTGAGCGAGACTAGAGGAAGGGGGGCTGAGCCTCTTTGAGGTGAGGACACCTTTGACATAGCCGCCCAGCTGCCTCTTTTGGATGCTTTTGGGCTTCCCTGGCAACTCAAGTTTCACAAGACCATGTGGGTATAATGTAGGACCATGCTTGCTTTGAAGAGAATGTCTTCTTTCTCCACTGAGTGTGCTTGTTGAGGCAGAGAAGGGCACTGATTCTTGCTCAAAACCACGCAGCTGTGGTGCAGTGAGGGGAGGTTCAGTCGTAGGGGACTTGGGTCAAGGCACAGCTGTCCAATAGCTCTGGGACTCTGAGAAAATCCATTAACCTCACTAAACTCAGATGGACCTGAGTTCCCCCATCTCAAAAATGGAGCTAATTATATGTGCCCTCGCTGTTTCACAGGACGTTCTGCTCAATTGAGATGGAGGATGGGATTTTCCCCAAACTTGTTCCTGGGTGAAGGTGCCCCTCCAGCTCAATAGGGACAAAGTACTTGGTTAATTTATTAAACTGATGCATTTACATACTGTGCATACATGGCAGGGCTGCTCTGGTAAGGGGAAGTAGAACACAGGGCTGAATCATATCAGCCCAAATGAGCCTCCCATCTCCACCTTGTGGCCACATTCTGTGTCCAGGTGCCCAATCAGATACAACCAGCTGGATCCTCAGGCATGACCAAGGTCAGCATGTGATGACCACACAAAGGCAGGAACCTGAGTTGGGTCTGCCCAGTTCAGACACCTGAATAAGAGAGGGAGGTGAGCCTAGAAGGCTGCATAAGAGGACAGCCACTCTGCCCCTTGTGATCATGACCCAGTGATGGCCAGCCTCCAACCTAGAACATTGGGCAGCCCCTCTCTTGGGAGAGCTAGCAAGGAGTGGAGGGTAGAAATGCAAGTCTGAGGCAACCCCCGCAAGACTCCCCTCGAATAGGAGAATGCTCAAACTCTGTACTCTGTCAGGCAGAAATCCTTCCCTGTAGTACAAACCCTGGGAGAGGATGAAAAAGGTTCCCTCCTCCTTCATTAGCCAAGCAAACACTCTAAAATACTAATGATTTGTCAGTGTGCAGTTCCGTATGACTTTAGTATTTCCTTTCTCCTGTCCCTCAATGCCATGACTAGTGGCAGGTCCTGAAGACCCTCATTGGCAGGGTTGGCTCTTTCCTGCCTGTTGGGCCGGGATGGGGCTCCCCAGCAGGGTGAGTAGCAAGCCAGTTCAGCTTGGTTGCTGAGGCAGTTCCAAGGGAGTGGGAAGAATGGAAGATAGTGTGAGGTCAAAAGGAAATATGAATGAGAGTCATCAATAGGATGAAGCACCCATTGAAACAAAGTGGGGGGATAGGGGAGTGGTCTTATGGATGAATGCCTCCAATGGGGCTGGTGTTTGCTACTTACTTTCACAAGCCAGTGGGGCCTGTTGAATGGGTGGACCTGCTAGGTCTAAAATGCTGGGGATGCCACATCTTTTGGCATAACCTGGCAACACATCAGAAGCTCTAGTCCTACTACTAAGTGTTACCTGAAGTGTGTTTTGCCTGCCCTCTCCCACCCCCAGCTTATAAACTGTAGCCACCCAAGTCTCTGCATGTGGGCCTGGTCCCCACACTGTGCTTCTGCTTAAACTGTGGTGCTCTGCCACCTGCGAGGCCTGGAGCCTGTCCTCCACCCCAGCCTTCCTGAGTGAGATCCCAAGAGCCCTCCCCGTGGTGTCCTAACTCCTGCTCTGCTCATTGCTGCCTGGGTTCCGATTTCTACTTGTCTGGAGGTACTATGTGAACACTCACCAATAATGAACATGGCTGCTGGCTAGAGACACCCATATCTATTTTATGTCTATCCAATGGGACTTTGGGATTCTGAGCAGACACATCTGGCAGCCCTGGGTGCCAAACCTGAGTTTGTCATGCTTCTTTAGATATGTATTGTAACTCAGACTGACGAACTCAACTTTGTCCAGCTCCATGGCTCCTTGCAAAGATCTGCTCTTAGGGTAAAAAGGAGAAAAGAACAGGTTCAAACAGATTACATTTTTTTTAAGTCAACTAAGTCTGGCTAGAGATAATCATCACAACCATCCCCCTCCCACTCAATGCTAATACTCGCATTTATTGAGCACATACATGCTTGAGGGGCATCCTTTCTCTCACTGTGATTTGGCAGGTCCATTGCTTCTTCCTAAACCCAATGTGACATGTCACACAGTGACAAACAACTATTAAGTCTCCCCGAGCAGCTCCCTTCAAGGATGAAGGGTAGGGGCACTCTTAAGCCTGCTGCTAAGGACACCAAGATCTGATGGAGAGAGGTCCTCCTTCCATATTCCCAAGGCTCCCAAACATTCTCAGCTCATGACACCTTCGTGGGTCAGTAACTTTGTCACTCCCTAGACCAAGAGAAATACCTAGCAGTTCCATTTACTCCTGGTCTCAAAGAACTTAATAGTCGTAGTCTCTGCTGTCAGACAGATGTAACTGTGTTTCCCTGGACATTTTAAAATAGCCCATGGCTTTGCTGTGAGTTTGTGTCAGCCTCCAGCATGGCCACCAAACTGAAACATCGCTGAGGCAAAGGGGGTGGGGCTTAGAACAGGGAGAAACATTTCCAGGTGTCTGCCACCGTTACTCACCTTCCCTGAACAGTACAGTAAATAGTAAGAACTTTTATCCCTTTCTATGGGGATGGAGATAAACTGGGGAAGGTGATTTTGATAAATTATAAAGAATTGGCAGGCATGGTTTTTCCTTATAGGCATTTTAATATCAGAATCAATTTCAGGCCACAGGACAAAGCTTCTGCCCTAGAATGTCTTTGGACCTATTTGCAGATGTGCTACCTGTGGGTTAGTTTTGAAACAATGATTTCTTTCTGGAGTAACAGAAAGATTGCCCATGTACCCTGTCTGTTTCCATGTCTGAATCACTCAGTGGACCTTGGGCTGCTTCAGGGCAGGGTCTGGTATAAAGTTGGTGCTCAATTGCTCAATGTATGTATTTTTAATTTTTATTTTTTTAAATTATCACCTGAGAATATTTTTTTCCATTGACTTTCAGACAGAGTGGAAGGGAGGGAGGAGGGGGAGGAGAGAGAGTGAGAAACATTGATGTGAGACACAGCAATTGGTTGCCTCCACATGCGCCCCAACCAGGGATGGTGTTTAAACTGGCAACTGAGGTATGGGCCCTTGACCAGGAATCTAACCCGAGACCCTGCGATCCATGGGTGGACAAGTCTAAGCACTGAGCCAAACTGGCCAGGGCTATATTTTTTAAATTATGTATGTTTTTTTATGGATGACTTGTGAATATATTTTTTAAAGTTTCTCCAAACAACCATCAGAAATACTTTAATTTATTAAGTGTCCCTGACACACATAATGACTTAAATTGGATCACTATTTCTCATGTTGTAAAATTTTAAATTGAGGTATAATTGACATATAACATGTATTAGTTTAAAGTGTACAACATAATGATTCCATATTCATATACACTGTAGAGTGATCACCACACTAAGTCTGGTTAATATCTATTACCATACATTGTTACACATATTTTTCTTGTGATGAGAACTTTTAAGATCTACTCTCTTAGCATCTTTCAAATATACAATACAGTATATTAACTATCGTTGCCATGCTGTATATTCCATTCCCAACACTTATTTTATAACTGGAAGTTTCTATCTTTGACTCCTTTTACCCATTTCACCCACCCCTCATGCCACCCCACCCAACCCTCTTACCTCTCCACCCCATGCCTCTGGCAACCACCAGTCTATGCTCTGTATCTATGAGCTTGGTTTTTATTTTTGTTTGTTTTAGAGTCCACATGTAAGTGAGCTCAGACAGTATTTATCTTTCTCTCTCTGACTTATTTCACTTATTATAATGCCCTCAAGGTCCATCCATGTTGTTGTAAATGACAAGATTCCCTTCTTTTTTATGACTGAATAATATTCCTTTATTTATGTGTACCACATTTATCTATCAATGGACACTTAAGTTGTTTCCATATTTTGGTTATTGTAAATAATGCTGCATTGAACATGGAGGTGCATCTATCTTTTTGAGTTAGTGTTTTTATTTTCTTCCAGAAGTGGAATTGCTGGATCATATGGTACTTTTATTTTTAATTTTTTGAGTCACTTCCATACTGTTTTCTATGCTGACTGCACCAGTGCACAAGGGTTCCCTTTCTGCCACACCCTCACCAACATATCTTAGCTCTTGTCTTTTTTATAATAGCCATTCTAAGAGGTGTGAAGCGATAGTTCATTGTGGTTTTGACTTGCATTTTCCTGATGATTGGTGATCTTAAGCATCTTTTCGTGTACCTTTTGGCCATCTGTATGTCTTCTTTAGAAAAATGTCTATTCAGATCTTCTGCCGACTAGTGGGACTAGTGGATAGTTTTAATTTCTTCAGTAGCTTCCTTAATGGACATCACTGCTGTTGTTCTCCAGTCTTGTTCCTGTTAGGTTTGCAGGAAAATGGTAGTGTAAATGCATTAAGCAGAGCAGCTAAGGCCCAGGTATGTCTTTACATGAGTTCCCAAGGAGAAGTGAGATCAAAGTGTGCTGGAAGGTGGGGGGGCCTGGGACCCATTTGCCCCTCGGGGTCATAGCAAGCACACCCTTGAGGATCTGTACCTAGGCTCTGTTCTGTGGGTGGCCTTGTTTTAGAACAGGAAGCCACTGGAATCTCAGTGATGAGCGCTAAGACAAAGCTTTGGTAAGAAATAAAGTCATTGAGGGACTACGTGATATTCTGGAAAACAATGAGTCTGATACCAGGGAATGCCTTTTGAAATTTAGCCATTTGGCATTTGGGGTGGTGAACATTTCAGTAACTCCAGAAAATGCCAACGGTTTTCCTTTAAAGTATGCCTACCATAGATTACTTGTCCCTCATCTGAAGATGGGTGAAGCATAATCATATTGACGAAGGAAGTAGCTTGGGGAGGCAACATGCTCATTTCCTATTTAATATTGACTGTATTTTACATCAGATACCTGACAAATTATCAGATACCTGGCAATTTCTGTTCTGTTTTCTCGACTCTTTCCACAAATCCATTGCCCTTTCCAGTGGTCGGCAGGCAAACTGTGGCTCATGAGACACATGCGGCTCTTCGGCCCCTTGAGTGTGGCTCTTCCACAAAATACCAACTTCTGCGCATGGGCCACAAAGTTTCAATTGCATTGTACGTGTGCGCCCGCATGTGGTATTTTGTGGAAGAGCGACACTCAAGGGGCCAAAGAGCCGCATGTGGCTCGTGAGCCGCGGTTTGCCGACCATGGCACTAGGCCAATACCACTGAGTCCCTCGGGTAGAGGCAAGTCAAGCCCAGCAATATAAGCAGTGGTACTTTTGCGAGGCAGGTCATGACATGGGAGAACCTTGCACCACTGAGCAGTGAGTGATAGTGCTGAGGGAGTGGGCCTAGACAACCTTTGATACTCATTCCCACCCTGATGGAGTCTATGTGGTTGTAAGCTGTTAATAAACCCACAAGCTCATTATTGTCTTGGTTTTAAATAAAACAGGAGCAGTAAGGAAGCTTGTTGTCACAAACAGTACACCTGCTCACTGCCCTCTTCCTTCCCTTACAATCAACAAAGGCTCTTTAACATGTGAATCTTCACAAGCTGCTCAAAGGAGCCATGTACAGCACAGAAAGAAGCAAGGGAGAAGGGACCATTCCAGGCCTTTGCCAGGTGTTGTCAGAGAGCCATGCACTGCCTACCTCGCTCCACTTCTTTTCTGCAGCTAATTAAGAAAAGATGCATTTGATGGAGGTGAGAAATGGATAGGAAGCCACACCTTTATAAAAGCCATTATTTGCTCCAAAACCACCTTGGGACTGCCCAGATTTAAATTCCTAGAACTTACTTCCCCTGGAACCCCAATGGAATGGAAACACTGACTTTGAACACTTAACATTATTCCAATACTTTCCCTAGGATCCATGCCCTGTCCTGTGCTTAAGATGTACTAACTCATTTAATCCTCAAAACAATATTAAAACCCATGAGAAAGATACTATTAGTGTGATCTTTCAATCCTCCTTAGGGCCATATGATAGCCTGATATCTCTCTCTATCTAACTATCTATCTAATCTTGGTATTCCATTAGTATCTGGGAGTACGGGTAGGCTTTATAAAATAAGAATTATTTATATGAAAATAAAAATAATGTAGCTTATAGTCAAATTTCTGTTAATCCAAATGCACAAAGACCCCATCTTATATAAAACTTTATTTGGGTTCTTTTAAGGTTCAACATTTTTGTTGCTATTCAATGGTACACCTTTCAGTATAGATTTATTTGAAGGTCATAGAATTGAGTAGCTCTTGGGAGAAATGATATCTCTATTCAACACTTAAGTTATAGTCTTTCTGCTCTAATGATTCTTAGAGTAGATTAAAATATGAAAATGTGAGTGATGTGCTTGCACCCATCACTTTGGATGTTATCCTATGTTCTAAAATCATAACATGAAAATAAGAACTTACTGTTGTATTTCTTGTAGGCGTATCAATGCCAGTGTCCACTGAGGGGACTGAGAGAAGGGGGCATGATGCAGGTAATGATATATTTTCATAAAAAGGAAAGAAATGGAAATGTTTTGGCTTTCATTCAGTAACATATAATTTGCAATGTTCTTCCCCTCATTTACAACCCTGTCCACGTATAAACAGTAATTTGCTCTTATAAACATGTACTGTAGTTAGAGTTCTGTTGGGAGCAATTGGTGTTCTTTATCTGTGACATCATGAACATTTAAAAAAACACAATAATTACACATATTCTGTAGGGGGGAAAACAGTAGAGAGAATCACAGAATCTGTCTAGAGGCTAATTGTTCCTTATTGCTCTGTTTCTGCGTGTCCTGCCCCCCACTC
>NW_006289718.1:1705099-1737118 GCF_000327345.1 Myotis davidii
GTGTTAAAAGCATCAGCATATTATGAAATTTGTTACAGGGTGTTATTTCAACAGAGGAGACCATTAGATACTAATACTAATGGGGTATTTACAGGAGGAGCAAAGCACTGTGGAATCTAAATGTATAAAGAGCTTATGTTCTTAAAGTCCAGATTCTACACTTTTTTTGGTAATTTGCAATGTGTTTCCCCATTGGAACTATATTTTGCATGCTTTTGGTCTCCCAAGCTAGCTTATGAAAAGCTATGTAAGCATAATGTAGTAAAATGGATTTTTGGAAAGACCCAGAATTAGCTATCAGGTAGCCCTGGGTTTGAGTCTAGAGACTGTAGCACTTACTAGCTGCATGGCCCCAGGCAGGTCACTAAACCTTTCTAAGTTTTGGTTTACTCATATACAAAAGTACTGAAACCCTGTGTTTGATGCAGAGTTTGCTAAGTGAGTGAGCAAATAAATAAGTATATGTTTTATTTCTGTGGAAAACATTCATCCAAAGGATGAAAGATTCTTACAAACTCTGCAGTCTTGTGGAGATTTCAGGGCAGGATCTGCAGAAATTGAGATTATATATATTTATTGATTTCAGTCAATGATGATAGAGAATCATTGATTGGCTGCCTCCGGCACACCCCATGATGGGCTTTGAGCCCGCAACCTGGGCATATGCCCTGACTGGGAATCGAACTGTGACCTCCTGGTTCACAGGTCACTGCTCACTGAGCCATGCCAGCCAGGCGAAATTGAGACTTCTTAAGGAGCCTTTCATGGCCACTTGTATGACCTGCAGGACCTGTGGCTGCATAGCTTCGGGGCAAGGCCAAAGCTTTGTGAACACCTTTACAGGCTCCTGTCCAGGTAGTGGTCACATTGAAGGGGCATGGTGGTCATTTGTGTGTTTGACTCACGCACAGGTTAATGTTTGCAAATAAAGGACTTTGTCTCTAGTCTGTGAAATGTAAGAAAAGGTCTAAAACATATATTTTTAGAGAGTATATTAAATATAACTACATTTTAATTGGCACAAAGGAGATAGGTTAAAGCATTTGAGAAAGAAAAAAATAAACATACTTTTTAAAAAAATGAAATGCCTAGTGCTACTCCCAGCAGGGAGCAGAAGGATACAAGGTATTTCAGAGTTGGAGGCCTTTGTGGAATGGACTTTGGGGTTTTTTTAAACATGACCCCTATTTTTCTAATTATAGTCAGTTCTCAAAGAGACCCGGGTGGGAGCAGTTTTAAATCTGTCTTTTCTTTCAGTAGGCATACCTTCTGAAAAATCCCTAAAATTTCAAGAGGAGCTTTTCTTCTTTTTTTCTTAAGCAATTGCTGTTTTTTGAGCTCCAAGGGCTGACAGCTGTTCTAGTTTTGCTTGGGGACTTTTTCACATTGTGGATTAATCAATGTTATGAACTGGGTCCGTGGGGTTTTGGGAATGTAATTGGTTTCAGATGACACTTTGCTAGTCAATCTGTGAAACAGCCGAATGTTGACACAGCTGAACAATTCCAGCTGTTTCCACTCGCCCCTTCCTCTTTCCTTGGACGCTGCATCCTTTGCCTTTATTTTTGCCTTCCCTCTCTCATTGTGACTTTGCTAAACTAATTTGTTATCCTTTCTGAAATTTCTTTTTCCTTTTCTCTCCTTTGGGAGACCATGGCTCCCTGTTTAGTATATCTTCCACTCAATTATATTTTCAAAACTTTTTTCCTTGGTTTGCATAGTTTCTAAGGAAATAATAGTTTTACCATTTAAGTTCCCTTTTATTTGTGGCAATTACGTAGTTTGTTTATTTAAAGGCACACAGCAACAAATTTGGGCTTTACACGAGTGGTTGGATTCTGCGAATATTTGGTTTCACAACTGCTTGATTAACATTATTTTTAAATTACCAGAGGCCTTCCATTGGATAAACAATGCAAGCCATTAGCTCCATTCAATGCATAGCTCTATTTGCTACAGCATATCTCCCTAACACACTGAGAAAAAGAGATTCAGGTGTCAGTATTGCTGCTGGAAAGATGTATGATTAGAAGGGAGGAGTCAGAAAAAGACCAGCCCTGAATTATGTACAGCATATTAAGAGTTTTATATTGTCAGGGGAATGGCATGTAAATTGCTTTCAGTGGTTATTCATTATCAGACTAATTTCTCTTTGTATTTTCAAGAGGACTTGTTTCTGCATCTTACTCAATGGAGGAAAGTTTTTAACTGCTGTGTGCCCAATACAATTTTGCTCTTTTATTGGATAATGGGCTGTAGATCTAAAGCTGAATGAGCTAAACCAAAGAATAGGACTACACAGATAGATCCATGCATTATTGTTGTTATTCCCAAGAACTGAAGCTATTGAAGTTGGCAGAGTAATCCCATCTTCCCAGGATGGTCTGCCTTGAGTAAATGATGGCTCAGGTTTACAGGATGATGGGGCAGCCAGCCACTTACTCTGCCTTGCTTGTGTAGACTTAGGTGCACCACACAATTAAAGTCTGAGGTCAAAGTCAAGTCTAAGATGTCAGAGAATGTGGAACAACTGAACAATTATCATGAGAATTTGGCAAATAAATATAATCGACAAAGTTAATTTTTCCAGATATTTCCTCTCACCATAATTGTTAATGAACATGGTATCAGAGGAAACAGTGTCAGATGGAGACTGTCTTAGAGATGATAAACAATGGGTAGATAGACAATGTCATTTCTCTGAATGGAGAACTACAAACAATACAGGTCCTTAGACATTGCTTAGGCTGATACAGTTGAACACTTATACAATCCTGTGGAGTGAAACTTCTGGATATTTCATAATACTAAGATGTCATGGGCAAGTGTGCTCAAAGGAGGCAGAAGAGCATCAGTATGAACAAAGCATATGGAAAAAATACCTCCAATTGCACTCAAAGATGAGCAGCCAGAATTATCTATAGTAATAAAAGGGTAATATGCTAATTAGACTGGATGTCTTCTGGACATACATCCAGACGTCCTTCTGGACAAAGCCATGATGGTGGGGGCCAAGGCAAAGGCAGTTGGGGGCAATCAGGCCAGCAGGGGAGGGCAATTAGGGGAGATCAAGCCAGCAGGCAGAGGTGGTTAGGGGCAATCAGGCCAGCAGGCAGAGGTGGTTAGGGGCGATCAGTCAGGCATGGGAACAGTTAGGGGTGATCAGGACAGCAGGGGAGCAGTTAGGGGCAACCAGGGTGGCAGGAGAGAGCGGTTAGGGGTGATCAGGCAGGCAGGCAGAGAGGTTAGGGGTGATCAGGTAGGCAGGCAGGTGAACAGTTAGGAGCTAGTGGTCCTGGATTGTGAGAGTGATGTCCTGGATTGGAGAGGGTGCAAGCTGGGCTGAGGGACACCCCACCCCCCACATGAATTTCGTGCAACAGGCCTCTAGTAGGTGGTAACACAGCAAACAGGTTTATAAATCACTGCAGGCAGTTCTCTGAAGACTGATCAAAATGCAAAATGTGGCTGTGTTCCTTGAGGGAGACAGAAACTGGATGTAGTCATGGACAGTGCTGGGATAAAAAGTAAAAGCAAGTCTCTGGTCATTTATTATACAATTTACAGCTGAACTGATACACCTTAGCAACAACCTGACAAAGCCCAGGACAGTTCTTAGAGGGGTTAAGCCGCTGAGTGATTGGAGGTCTGCCACATGAAGGCAAACAAACACATACCCTCATCCCCTTTATTTAGAAAGCTGAGACCAGATGGGATGAAGACTGTAAGATCACGGAGGGCATGACTGTGAACGTAGACTTGGCAGCCTGAATGTTGAGCATGGTCCGTAGAGTGCCAAATAAGTACACTGTTGTCAAATCCTTGTCCCAGCATTTATTTGTCCGACCACAGGCATTTTTACCTGAGTGATAATACTTCGGATGATAACACTACTGTTAATTTGTGAAACATCCTGCAGCCTTAACAACATGGTTTACTCAGTTGCTTAGGACTCATTCTCCACACTTGAGAACACTGATTCTTTTTTAGTCTCTGTAGTGGGAGACTGGGAAGAGTGAGTAACTAGTTCAGGGCAGAGAGGTAGCCTTCAGTATGAGGGGACAAGGACTAGGGTGGGGAACATGGGGAATGTGTATTACTCCCAAGTGGATTTGCATCTTAGAAATTCTAGAATTCCACTTCTGGGCTAGGAAAGGGGATGGGCGGATCGTGCATAGGTTTTTCTTGCTGCCTGGCAACAAGGAAAGCACAGAAGCCTCAGTGCAGGTAATGGTGATCACTCAGCCATCCGTAGAGTCTCCCCCAAACTATCCAGGATGAACTCAGAGAGTCGTCTTCACGACATGAGTCTCCAATATCAGATTAAAATGGCACATCCCTGGGCTCCACCAATCAACCTGAAACATCAGTTTGGAGGAGAGGGGTCTACATTTTTAATAAGCTCCCCAGATGACTCTCATTCAAGTTTGCACTAGGATTTTAAGCTATGTGGGAGCACTGGGCTATAGCCAAGTAATGGGATGTAGCTCACCAATGGAATATCAATCCAGTAGGAATGGGCCATGTAAATGTGCCCTTGGTAACCCAGATATTGCAAAGATAAAGAGCTCTTCACACAATTGGTGCTGGAAAGGTACAGCCTAAAATTATCTGGACAGCCTTCTTAAGTGGAAACTGTGGTTCTTCTCAATGATTTCATGTGAGTTGATACCTTCCTCAGAAAGTGACTGCATAATTGTACACAGGAACTCCCCACCCTGGAGGCAGAGGGCTAATTCCATGATGTGTCCAGCAGTCCCTTCACTCTGTACTGTAATAGTGGTTTATAAAATGTACTGTGTTGACCTTGGCCATCACAGATGCCTTCGAGGTTGACTCCAGAATGTTATGGCTGGAAGGGCCTTGTGACTATGCAGCAGTAACTCTACCAAAGCCGTATTCTGAAGCGAGTGGGAAGCCAGCAAGGTGCAGTGATGTGCCTGAAACTTCAGGTAGTTCAGGACCTGGTGTTTTCCATATCCAGTAGCCAAACACGCTCTTTCTTTATTCTACAACACCAGCTCATTTTTCTCAGGAAACCTGATTTAGAACCACCTGGGATTTGTAAGTTGAAAAGTTGTCATTTAGTGTTCTTACTCTTTTATATTTACAAAAGTGAAAATTTATTGATCACATACCACATGCTACACCCCAAATATGCATTAACCATCAGATCCTTTCAGCAGACCTGTGGAGGTAAATAGCCCATTTTAAAGATGGGAAGAATGAAGCTTTAGAAACTTTTAAGAACGTTTCCAAGGAGATACAACTAGTAAGTAGCAAACCAAAGATTTCAACGAGGCCAGTCTGATTCTAGGATATTATTTTATATTTTAGCAGACTGTTAGTAGATCATGTTGATATACAAAAATTTATTTCGTATAGGTTCAAGGTTGGGCAAACTTATCTAAATTACTCGGTACATTGAGATAATAAAAGATGAAGTGTATTCAACATTCAATGTGCACCAGGCTCTAGATTACACAAGTTTTTGTTTTATAAAGTTACTTTGGTAGAATATTAATAGTCTAGCATGTTCTCTCTGGGCTGGGGCTGTCTTCTGTCTGCCAGGTACGAATGCCATGTAGACACTGAGTGCATAAATTTATTACGTATATATGATTACATATATACGTAATAAATTTATCATATATATATGTGTGTGTGAGGCTGCTCGAGGCTGCTCATCTGAGAGTCAAAGTCACAAACATGCCTTTCTCCAGGCTGTTCCCTCTGCCTGACCACCCTCCCTGCTCTGTTTCTCAATACTTGGCTCAAGGTCCCCTCCTCTGAGACCTCTCCCCTGACTCCATCCAGGCCAGAGGGCCCCTCCTCACTGCCTGCTGCTTTGTGCTGACCTTAGTCAGCTTCCACTCTGTGCTTGGTTTTAATTTTTTATCTTTTTGGCTAGACCTGATGTACAGGGTCCCCATAGGCCTCTCAGGGAAATACCAATCCAGAGAAATGCTTCTTTCCAGCCAAGGGAGGAGAATGAATACTCTTCTTTCTTTAGCATCTGGGCCACTTGCTTGGGGTTAGGGACTGAGACCATCATCATTACTGGCCAGGAGCCACTGCATGGCACTCCGGGAGCTTCTCATCTCAGAATGTAAAAGGGGCTACTTAGTAAGGCAACGGCACTTACCTCGGTTGCAGGCTCCTCCCTGGTCTGGGTCCTGGTGTTCTTTGGGTGAGAAAGCAGAATCTTCAGTGACAGGGTCCCCAGTTTCACTGAGCGGCTGACAGTGGTCTGTGGCCAAGAGAGATGTTATCAACTATGGACAGGATCTCCACACTTCATCTCCTGCTGTGGGCCTCAGGGTCTCCCACACTCCCTTCTGCCCTGACATGTAGGGGAAGGCCCTTGTCAGGTGCCTGCTATTAGGGTGTGTTGTCATGGCAACCACCAGGGACCAGGCCAGGGAGAAGCCAGCTCCTACACTGCATTGACTTAGCTGGAGCTGAATGGATTGTTAAAGGTGAGCCAAGAGGACATCTGAAAGGGGAGTCTGGATGCCACGGGACCAGGGAATGTGATTATCACAAATTTTATATGTAGTGATGCCAGGTGTGGTGGAGGAGCCTGGGAAATGTGAAATCTGTCTCTCCCTGCAAGCAGGAAGTTTACAATCACTCACTTACCAAGCACTTACTGAGGCCTTCTCTGGAGCCTCACCCAGCACAGGCGATAAGGATTAATCAGGTGATATACACACCCCTCTGCCTCTATGGACTCCTCATAGGGTGGCGTTTACCAGAAAGACATTGTTTTTTTCAAATGTGGAACTGCGTTTTGATCTATCTTTTACATTTTATAGATTATTTTCTTGAAAGTAACCACATCCCCTTTTCTTGGTTAGAACTGTTGGAGCTTTGAATCTACTTTAATTTTTCTCCTCAATGCTCTGTTCTTGTCCCAGTTTTTAGACCGATCCCTATTTAGGGACAGAATCGGTAAGGAAAATTAAGAAAAAGAATCTTTGATTGTAGTATATGAATAGCAGGAAACCCTGGGCTCTGATTTCCCCACCATAGGAGAGGTTCTGTTGCTATCAGCCACAATAGTGATCTCAAAGCAGATTCTGAATGAAGGAAGATTTCTGTAAACCTCTGTTCCTCCAGAAACATGTGTAACTGCTTAGACAATGGTTTTATGATAAATAGGGGTCATTTGAATAACTCTTTGCAAAATAAAGTGAACTGTCCTTCAGAGTGACAATTAAGTGTCATTATTCACAGTTGAGTAAACATCACTGGCAGGAACACAGTGACCATCTTCTGAGATCATCTGCTGATGGCTCCATGGCCTACATTTTTGTGTTCCTTCGGTAGCCACGGATCTTGGATGTCCTGACTCTGTTAAAACAACTGGAAATTATATTTGTCTTTCTCCTCCTCCTGCCAAGATGGAGGAAGCCCCTGAGGTTCAGTTACTGGTTGTCTTGTCTGCCCTCTGGAGACCAATTCATCGTAGTCGAAACATTTATCTGGCCATTGGAAAGGAAAGCATATAACTCATAGACATTAGGAAGGAAGATTCAGGAGGAACTGTATATTATTTGGGGGTACTTGAGAAAAAAAGTCAAAGATGACCTCTCCCCAATTTCAGCATCAGTTACATCCACAGAAATGCATTCATTGCCATAAATTCACCCTCATCTTCCTCCCAAATTGAGCCTCCTGGTACAAGAGCTATTTCCTGAACACCTCTTTTGTATTGGGTATTGTGCTTTAGAAGTTTGGAACATATAAAGGAAAATGAGACATAGGCTCTATCCTTCTCTAGCTTACAATCCAGTGGGAAACACCGAATACTGATAATCCAGTGTGTTCTATCTGGTTGAAATGCAAAGTGATAGGTCCTGGAAGTCAGGACAAAGTGCCCCTGAGTTCCCTGTCTCAGTCAATGTTATCGTCACTTCCTGGTTCCCCCAGCCAGCACAAAGAACTAACTGGTTGTCAGCCATCTTGTCCTCTCACCGGAGCTCACCTCACCCTATGGTAGTCAGTTAGTCTGCAATTTTCCTGACATTCCTCAGATCATCTCACTTGCTTTCTTCTGCCATTGCCTAGACCAGTGATTGGCAAACAGTGGCTCGCGAGCCACATGAGGCTGTTTGGCCCCTTGAGTGTGGCCACGAAGTTTCAATCACACTGTACGTGCACACCCACATGTGGTATTTTGTGGAAGAGCCACACTCAAGGGGTCGCAGTTTGCTGACCACTGGCTTAGACCTAGGCCAGTGATTGGCGAACCTTTTGAGCTCGGCGTGTCAGCATTTTGAAAAACCCTAACTTAACTCTGGTGCTGTGTCACATATAGAAATTTTTTGATCTTTGCAACCATAGTAAAACAAAGATTTATATTTTTGATATTTATTTTATATATTTAAATGCCATTTAACAAAGAAAAATCAACCAAAAAAATGAGTTCGCGTGTCAGAGGTGTCATAGGTTCGCCATCACTGACCTAGGACCTTCCTACCTCCCACCTGTATGGTTTCCTTGCTTCCTAAGCTGACTTCTTTGACCTTGAACTGACTTCCTTTCAATCTAAATCAGACCCTGTCACAACATTAAGTTTCTTTAAAGCATTTCCTTACTCCTGAGCTTTCATCTTCTGTACCTTCACTCATTCAACAAATGGCTAAGAGGTGCTTTGTAACACTGAAATTACCATGGCTTTGGGGATAAACTGTGTACCTTAGCCTGGTCTTCTCTGGTCTAGTTGCACCCTACCTTTCTGATTGACCTCTCCCCTCTTTACTAGTAAATGTGACCTTCCACCCAGCACTGTTTCCTCAGGGTCTCATGTCATGCCTTGTATGTTCTTCTCTCCTCCTTTGCTCTTTTCTGTTCCCTACTAGGGCATCCAATATCCCACCATGGTCTAATTAAAGTCCTTTCTTTTCCATGAGGCCTCTCTGACTACTAGTCATCAGGGAATAGAATTGAACAACAGAAACATCCTCTCCAGTCAGTAGCAACTCCTACTACCACTGAATCTGTCATCAAATTGCTTCTTAAACTTGAATCATAATTAAATACTTGTCCTTTAAGCTTCCCTATGTGTAGTGGTCTATTTTAGCAAGTATTGTTTTTTTCCAGAAGGATGGATTCCTAAATGAAGAAATGTTGGGAACTCTAGATTCCAAGTCACCTTCTATTAGCTTGAGCTCTGCTCTTTAATAAATCTGGGAGAGGCTTTCAAGTGTAAGTGATGGGCTGAAGGTGACCTTGTACAAAGACAGATACTTTCTGTGTGGTTTCTCCTCCCCTAAGTTCCTAGCTTTAAGGAAAGTGGAAGAGACAAATAAAGAATCTAGAGGTTTCTACAGATATCTATGCCTCAGAGGTGGCCATTAGACCCTGAGTATGAGGCCGCAAGAAGGCTGGTGCCTTAGAGATGGGCATAATTATTTCCTTGTTCCTTTCATTATCGTATGACAATGTTGCATGCTGACTCCAAATTCATGTGCTTTCAGTTTAAAAATGCTTCATGACATCTAAAGAAGTGCTGAAGGCACTTGCCTTCCCAACAGAGAATCCTAAACATGATCCCGCCCAGAAGTGCTGGCAGAGAGATCAAGGTTGAGTGTGCAGGGCCCAGAAGTCACGTGTGCATGGGTTTCTCCATCTGGGGGCTTGGCAGTCAGAAATAATATTCTTTGTCTTTTATCCTGCTCTTCTCTTTTCTACTTGAATATTAAAAAGCCAGGCATAATGAAGTGCATACAATTGAATGAGAAGTGGGAGGAAACGCCTTCCTTCTCTGTGGAGTATCCAGTGAGTTGCTCAGGCTGCCTTGCTCTGTCTTCCTCCGCCCGTCGAGCCTAAGGAGAGCTGGCAGCCTGAGATACCCTTGGGTGTTCAGGGAGAGCCTCAGCGACAGGCGCCTTTGATGTGCTCACCTACCAAAATGTCACATCACCACCAGTTCTGTTGTTTCACATTGAATGCGAAAGATTCACTAAAAGGTTAATTTCAAGTCTTGTCCAGTGCAGATCACTAAAGGCCTCGCCTTTCCATGGCACTCCTAGCAAATCTCAGGGGCCAGAGAGAAGGCAGATGCGCAGGTTGACTGGGCTTGATGCTGTCAGATGCCCTTTGGACCACATCAGGGTATTTTTATCTCCACTCAGCACAAGCTGTGATTGGGGCTGTTTGCAGAAGGAAGCAGGGTGCATGTCTGCCTTTTTTTAACAGGAAAAGAGGCCTACTGTACTCCAGGACTGGTTTTGGTAACGATTTTTCATTTTTTTGCCTTTATTCTAGGGTAGGGATTGCCCATATTTTTTAAAAAATGGTTTTTATGTTTCTATTTGTTTTGATTTCTGGGACTGTGTTTAGATGACAAAAACACCAGCTTGAAAGACGATCCATCTGGTATCTTTGGCTTTCAGAAGAGCCAGTTTGAATCACATCATAGTTGATCCAATGGCTGGAAAACACATATTTACTCAAAATATGGTTAATTCAATGTCTCTGAATAAGCCTGGACTATATCTTCTTGGCTGGGTCAGGCTTCAATGTCTCCCCTTTGCTTTCTTCAATGTATGAACAGTGTAAGGAACATGGGATTCAGACAGACCGAGATTGGAGATCTAGGTTTTCCATTTGAGAGCTTTTGCCTTTGGGCAAGACACTTAACCTCTCTGTACCTCAGTTTCTCTGTTTGATGGAAGGATGTTAATATCTCCCATAGGATTTAGGCCAGAGGTGGGCAAACTTTTTGACTCGAGGGCCACAATGGGTTCTTAAACTGGACCAGAGGGCCGGAACAAAAGCATGGATGGAGTGTTTGTGTGAACTAATATAAATTCAAAGTAAACATCATTACATAAAAGGGTACGGTCTTTTTTTTTTTTTTAGTTTTATTCATTTCAAACGTAGTTTGCCCACGGCTGATTTAGGCTGAATCTGAAAGCCCACATAAGAGTAATCAGGAGCCAGCAAATTAATGATAGTACACAGTTCAAAACTGGTGTTCACTATTGATAGTATTGTTTCTTATTTTCTTGATTATTTCTTTTATTTTTTATTTGCTTTTATTAATATTTTTCTTTTCCTTTGCTTTAAAAACAAAACAAAACAGAAGTAGTGCCTGGTTGGCGTGGCTCAATGGTTGAGTGTCGACCTATGAACCAGGAGGTCATGGCTCGATTCCAGGTCAGGGCACATGCCTGGGCTGTGGGCTCAATCCCAGGAGGGCCATGCAGGAGGCAGCCAATCAATGATTCTTTCTCATCACTGATGCTTCTGTTTCTCTCTCCCTCTCCCTTCCTTTCTGAAATAGATAAAAATATACTTTAAAAACACACACACAGAAGTAGTGTATGGGTCTCTCATGCATGTGAGCTGATAACTAATTGGATATTTAAGGGGTGTTTTATGGTTGTCTGAGACTTTGCATTTAACGGAAGTGTGCTTTTCAATAGCAGCTCAGTTACCTTGAACACTCCAGAGTTACGGCCTCACATGAAGGGCTATCACCTGTCAGGAGACATTTACTCTGCTGGATGAAGACGGGGGAAGAGTGCCGTGGTGTTAATTATTTAAAGCCACTTTTCTGAAACCATTCCTCAACCCCTAATGATTCTGTTTGTTGCCTATAGACATCGGCAGTGCACTTCTACACTTTCATTGGGATGGTGCTAAAAATACAGAAAGGAAACTGTGATATGCGATGAAAGTTCAGGATGATCAACCTTTTCTGCCTGTGCGCTTTCTCTAAATATTGCTTTCAAAACGCAGCTGGAGTCCTCAGAGCAGCCTCTTTCTTTCTAAAATTGTTCTGTATGGTGGGCCCACTGGATGACCTGAACGGCTGAAACACCTTAAGAAGCTAAAACACCTGCACAGCCATGCCCATGAGGTGGTGCAAGAAGTAAGGAGGCAGATGTGTCTCCTTGGGGAAGGGAAGTGATCTTCCGCTGAGCAGCTGAAGGTACTCTGAAAATATTAGATAAATGTTAGTCCCACATGGGCCCGGGTCGCTCTGAGAAGCCAAGCGTACTCCATAAATTGCTGTGACGAAGAGTGAGGAAAGTTCTCAATAAAAACCAACCCATAAAACATGACATTAAAATCCACGCCACTGACTTCACTGCAGAAAGGGTGAATTCACACATCAAATGTAAAAGAAGAGAAAGGACTGGGGAACAGAGGGGCAGGCTTAGCAGGGTCAAACTGGTTTTCCTTAGCCAACCTGGGGGAGAGCTCAGGTAAATAAATGCAAGACTGTATTTTACATGCAAGAAAGTTAAAGGGAGAATCCTCTGTGACTTCATCAGCATAGCTCAGAGGATATGGCCTTTTTATACACAGCCCATTATTTCTCCATTTTCCCACTGTTCAGATGCCCCGCGCTGCTCAAAAATAGAGTATTTAAAACAATATGGTTAATGAGAGGAAATATAAAAATACTCATTGAAAGGACTTTATTGGGACACTGAGTATTGATTGGAGCCCAGTTCGGAAGGCTGGGTGTTTCTTATGCCCCCGGGGGCTGAGGGATATAAAAGCAGTGGGTTCCAATCCTTATACTGTAGCCCTGGCCTCATGGTTGCCATCACCCCCATTTGCCATCTCTAAGGGGACACCCAGATATCATTTGAGACCTTTTAGAAATAGAGCATGGCTGTGGAAGAAATGAATCTGGCATCTGTGGGAGAACATTTTTCTGGAAGAGAGAAGTGCTTTTCAAATGTGTTCAGGGACTACAGGGAGACAGCACGGCTGATGGCTACTTTTGCTCCCTGCCCTATTCTTTACTCCTCGCGGGACAATGTGTATCTTCCTGTCCTCGGGAGAAACTGCATCCATCGATTTGAACGCCACAGCTAAGTATGAGAAAGCTAACTAAGCCCAGCCTGAAAACTTCCCATTTCGTCACTGCCATTTCTGTTGCTTTTTTCCTGTTCGTGCTCAACCCAAGTGGGTCTGCTTGAAACAAACTTGAGATGTCCAAGTCACACCTACCACCCAGCAGCTCAGGGGTACAAATATAAAGCAGTCTCTTCTAACCTGAAATGATTCCTTTTAAAGAAATGACTTTACATGAAACAAACTAGCAAAAGTAAGCTGTCCCCCTCACCCCATTTCCCTTCAGTACTGATTTTTCTGAAGGAAACCTTCCCCAAGGATGAATAGATGTATTAGCTAGGGGAGTGTTAAAGGACAAAAAAAAGCTGAGGCCTCACTGCTGGGTAGATTCTGAGTAGCGTCTTCATAAGCGTATTTGTCTGAACATGTGCCCAATTCTTACTTTACTTGTTTTCTGGCTACAAAAACAACCGTCCGCTGTGCTGTCTCCCTGTAGCCCCTCAAAGAGAAGCAAGGGGAGTGTTTTCGAGGGGCGTGCTCAAAGACTGCGCTCCCAGCTTTGTTGCCGGGGGTCTGCCCCTGTGTCCTGGGCTCAGTGCTTCCTTGGACAGCAGCCTCAGGGCCAGTGGTGACAGGGGCGCCACGAGGGTCCTCCCCACATCCGTCCACCTGTGACTAAGTACCTCACCTGCATGCTGGTATCCTGAAGTCTCAGAGGCCCCTCTCGCTGAGCGCTCTCTGCTGCAGAGCGGTCACCTGAGCAAGGCTGATTACATCTGAACAGGGAGGGGACAGAGGGGACCTTTGTCCTTTTTGTCAGTGGGGGGTCAGTTGGAGTCTTGACAGAAGAGGAGCAAAGGCCAGATTTTTGTGTCCAAAAAAGAATGTTTTCACAGCTGACAGCTGTAGGCAAACAGTAACAGTACATGGCACGGAGCACTTTAAAATACAGGGCGCTAAGACTTTCTGGCTTTGGGTGAAAACCAAGTGATTGATAGTTCCAATCAGGTCTGTCTCTTCCCAACAGCACAGGCATTGGTGTTCCAGGGACAAAGGAGGAGTGATGTGCCTGGTTAAAGCTTTAATCATATAAAGTAAATGAATGAGCATGAAGATGAGATTTATTTTTCTTTAGGACACTTTATGCCGTGCTAGCATTTATTCCCAAGAGGCACTTTGAGTGAGAGAAAGGTGTCCCTTCTTTAATCCTGTACCAGGCACACAGGTAGGTAGGTAGGTAGGACACAGGATGGACACCTTTGTACAACCTAACCTGCCATGTACGTGGCATGCTGCCCGAAGTCTTCATCTTAGCCTCTCTTCCCTTGTTGGGCTTTTTGTACACGGTCTGTGCTTTTGTCTTATTGATTAACTGTAGAAGATGATAAGAGTGCATGGAAATACCTATGACCTAGACTAGAAGCAGTCAGCAAGGGAATCCACTATCCAGTCGGAAAATATACACTCAGAGTTTCTGGAACGGTTCCCACCGAATTGGTGATGATGTGTGGAAACGGGCTGTCTTTGATTTAGTGAAGCAAATCCATTTCTGGAAACTACAATCTGATAAATGCCATTCCCCCTCCATTTCTCTCCTGGACTGATGTTTTTCTTCCTTACGGGAAACTACACAGTCATAGTTTATTATAGTAGCATCTTATGATACTAGAACCACTGTTTGAAAACAGCGTTAGTGGTACTGCTACAGGTAGCTGCCTTTTGAAGGATGAACGGCATGATGCATGAGTCTGTGCCAGCCAGGCCGCTAGAATTCCAGTGATTCAGTAGCCCTCGGGCGAGGAATCTGGTGTATGTGCGTTGGGCATATCCTTGGGTAATTAGTGCTACAGAGTAGGCCTGCTCCTTCTTAGCACGAAGTCATTCATATCCTATGAGCCTCGAGGGGAATGGTTAAATGCAGCCACAAGGAATGTTTTGAAGTGAAGGTGGAGAATTCAGACTTTTTTATTTGCATGTGGAAAGTGTTGGCCAGAAATAGCAAATGCCAGGCCTCCCCGAAGCCTCTCCCGCTTTCTTGAGGATGAGAACAGTACATGCAGGCAGCACTAGGTGGCATAGCTGCCTTGGTGTATTACTCTCCTACAGCCAGCTTGGGCCTGCTGTGGGATGCTTTGATGATACACCTGATGCCTACCCAGAGGCACCAATCCAGTCCATGCTGGGTGGGTTGAAGATTCCATCAGCAGGGGATCATGGACTGACTCCAGGAGGAAAAGGAGCTTCATGTTGGGGTCTGTCACCCCGGCACTTGCTCAGCACAGCTCCTCGTGCCCAGGCTGCTGCTGAGACAGCAGCTGCATGAGCTCAGGCTTCCAGGTTTACAGCAACGCGTCCCTGAAGTTACAAGACTCGATGAGTATGCAGCAAACCCTTTTAATTTGGCCATTAAGCAAAGTTTCTGCCCCACACTTTCATCATCCTATCGCTGGGGGCAGAACACCATCCCTCATGGGGCAAATCTGGCCACTGTTCAGTTTTACTGGAGCAGAGCCAACCTCATCCGTTTATCCATTCCTTGTCCATGGCTGTTTTCACATAACAGCAGAGCTGTGCAGTGAGGCTGACCTGGCATGGCTCATAAAACCTAAGATATTTACTCTCTGGCCCTTTAAGGAATAAAAATTGCCAACTCCTGCTCTCTGGAATACAGTTGGGGAAACTTATTTCATTCATGGTGTTGGTATTTCTAACAAATGTCTTAAGCTGCAACATTGAAGCGCATCCTGTGGTTTGTAGAATTGGTTTAATACCTGCAGTGAATAACTTTCTGGTTGACTATTACAGCATTTTGGCACCAACACAGAAAGGCACCGTGCCATTGTCTGTGGTCTTTGTCTTCAGGGAGCTCACAAGCTCATCGGAAGGCGTTATGTGAGAAAGTGAATGCAGGGCGCAGGCAAGGGGCCAGCAGGTGTGAACAGGAGGCAGTGCGGCACAGTGGGAGGAACACAGGAGTGTGGAAGGATGAAATCTGCCTGGGGTTTGAGCCAAAACTATTGGGATCTAGTCTCGGCCATAACACTTCCTCCTGTGATAACAGTAAACTTACTTTTTATTGAACAGTTACCATCTGCCAGACACCATCCAATTGCTTCACATGAAGAGTTTCTTTTACTTCTTGTCACAGTGAAGTAGGTCCTTTATGATTCCAGTTTCTTGGTGAGGAAGCCATATCAGGTCAACATAGCAAAACAAAGCCCATACTAGGGCGTGGTGAACAACGGCCCAAACAGGTGTGTGGGACAGGTAACCGCCTGTGTTAGTGGCTCCTCCTTAGGAATATCGCTGGATCTCTGCATGTCCCCCGAGGTGGTAGGATGCCCCAGCATCCCCTTCTCCCAGGCACAGCATGGAATGTAATGTTCTAGGAGCTCTGACATGCAGCTCATGTTTGCTGACCGGGCGATCACACAGCGAGCACCACAGCATCTGCGGTGGCAGGAAGGTTACTCTGGGCTGGATGGCTCACCCAGAAGGCCGCCTCTGAGCTGGGCATTGAAGGATGATGAGAGGAGGGAGGGAGGAACAGAGCTTTCAGGGTGGACAGAAGGGGAGAGTGCCACATGTTCATCTTTGAAGGAATCAGGAAGGTTTGGGGGGAAATACATCCATATATATTGACTTGGGTCTTGTAACTTCACAGTACTTATTACCATATTCAAAGCTCTGGGAAGTCCTGTAATTAAGAAATACCTTTGGCCCTAGCTGGTTTGACTGCAAGACTGAAGGGTTCAGGGTTCGATCCCGGCCAAGTCTCTCTCACATCGATGTTTCTCTATCTCTGTCTCTCCCTTCCACCCTCTCAAAAATCAATGGAAAAATATCCTTGGGTGAGGATTAACTAAGAAAAACAAAAAAGAAAAGAAAAAGATACACTTTTGGTTTAACCTACAGCTTCCCTATTTCTGTGAGCACAGGGTATGTGGTTTTCTTTATAGCAGATCAATTAACATCTCCTAGGCCAGTGGTCGGCAAACTGCGGCTCACGAGCCACATGCGGCTCGTTAGAAACATCGATGAGAGAGAAACATCGATCAGCTGCCTCCTGCACACCCACCACTGGGGATGTGCCCTCAACCAAGGTACGTGCCCTTGACCGGAATCGAACCCGGGACCCTTGAGTCCACAGGCTGACGCTCTATCCACTGAGCCAAACCGGTGCTGGCGGGCCACAAAGTTTTAATCGCACTGTACGTGCACGCCCGTACAACCATTAGCCCTCACCTCACCAGTTAGATGCTGGAATTGTTTTTCATGTTGGTTCACTACGAATCACTACAGTTAAGCCTACTATATTTTTCAATGGTAGGGTATTTGCATTTATGAAATTGTTACTTTCATTTGAGGACATGCGCTTAACGATGACCGCTGTCTGCACATTTGAATTCGTCCATGGAAAGAATGGAGCTCCTCATCAGAAAGGAGCCGCGTGCACTAAGCCCGCACGGGAGGGAGTGGGAGAAGGGTGTATCGCTGCCTCATCTCCTTGCCGAGCTCCAGCGTAAGTGGGAGTTCTTAGAAGCCGTGCGGTTTAATACATCTGTCTCCTTGGCTGCCGTGCCAGCGTTTCATGACAGTGCTTTTCATCATCTGAAACATGTAATTGCTTTTGACGACAACAAGAGAATTGTGGCGAGAGAGCTCTCCACAGTTTCCGAAAACACCGAGCCGCCAGCGCCTCAGGTCCCGTTGACTTCAGCAGATGTGGTGTTGGGACAGGAGGGTTTTCGGACCCAAAGGGATCCCCAAAGGGCAGGCCTCAGTGGGCATGTTTTTCAATGTAAGGATTTATGGATGGAGCTTTGTCCACGAGGCAAAGGCACGATGGAGAGCTGAAGTGGGACACGGTGTGGAGGAGGAGGTTACGGGGCGATCCTGCGGGTGCGGCGGATGACCCTGGCCATATCCGAGACCAGCAGTGGGTCCCCACTCCCATTAAGCTCCAGGATGTGGCATGTGCTTGAAGAGCCAAGTCTTAAGTAGAAGAGACTGTAAGTAGGAAGCCAGCCCCCCTCTCTCCGTGCCAGCCCCTATTTAAAACCTCCCCTTAGGCTTCCCACACAGACGAGAATTGTTCGAGGGGACTGTATGGTTCCTGCTGGAATTGACGTCAGAGTCTCCTTGTGTCCTGAGCTTATGAAATTTCTAAAACTGCACATGCCAGCAGATTGTCTCCATCAAGCAGGATAATGAGAAACAGGTTGGCTGCTCGGCCAGGGTGCTCTCTGAGCTTTTGGGGTGAGGCCTGCCAGGAGGAGATTTGAGGTCCAGGGCCAGGAGACACAGCTCCCCCAGGGAACGGGGTCTTGTCCTCCCACTCGTGTGCCTTTTCCTACAAGGTGGAGACCCTGTATCAGGCACATCTGCGCCTTCCTCCCTTCTCCGGTCCTTGCTGAGTTGCTGACCTCCCCTGAGGCCTGGCTGCCGGGGAAGAGGAAAGCAGGATGCAGGGTTATCTCTCATTTTCCTGCAGCCAAGGGGGCACTCGGGTAAGTGAAACCGGCCGACTTCAGGAACACATTATCCAAGGCTTATGGATGAGCCCTGCAAAGTTGACCTGCATACAATGTACCCAGCGACACCAGTTTTGTTTTTAATACAAAGGGAAGAAGCCGTGGAGGGTGTGAGTTAAGAGGAACGTGTCTCAAATATGAACTCAGCGCAGTTTTGAAGACGTAGGTCACACACTTATGAAGATGCTGGGAGCCCCTTTTTGGACGGAGCTTGAATCACTACAATTAAACTTACTATATTCTTCAATAGTGGGGCATTTGCATTTATGAAATCCTTACTTTCATTTGAGGCCACGGGCTTTATCGTGACCACTTTCAGCACATTTGTGTTTGTCCACGGAAAGAATGTAGCTCCTCCTCCGAAATGAGCCGCATGCCCTAACCCACAGGGGAGACAGTGGGAGAAGGGTGTAACGCAGCTCATCTCCGTGTCGAGATGGGCATCCGTTGTTCTTTTTCCAAAGCCATTTCTAAATCCCTGTTACATAATTACATGAATCACTTCTGCCTCGTGGGGAGTTTTAAAGTTAGTCATTTTGTCACCATGAGAACAAGGATCTCACTCAGTGAGGGTGATCCATCCTGGAAAATGGGCTTGTAAGAAACGCTTGCTAAATAAATGGCTATGCCCTATTTTTGCAGCTGGGAAACCACGGAAAAAAGTTGTGACCAGAGGACCACGCTTCCTCTGCTTTTCTTTCCAGGCCTTCACAGGATACGAGCAATTATGCTGCCACAAAGGAGTAGGATGTCTTGTGTACTATCAGGCACGCAAAAAATATAAAACTCACATTTCGCATGGAACAATGCAGCAAAATGGTAGAGGCGCCTTCGACTTTTCACGGAAGCTTTTCGTGGCCACTCTTAGCACCTCCTTCTAATTTATTTCTGGAGAGCAAAGCAGGAGACACTCAGCAGAGCAGTCCCCTCGCCCTTTTGAGGAGGCAGAGAATACGCTGGAGGCTGCTATTACCAGGCCCTCCACAGGCACTTCTAGGTCTTAATGCATTTTATTTCTTCCTACTTGTGGTTGTTCTCTTCAGGAGAAATGTGGGTATAGAATGAGAAGAGTGGTCTTTCTTTCGAAATTTTTCAAAAATCAGGGGCACAGGTCAGTTTCCTGGTAAACCAGCCTCATTGCCTACTGCTGTGCGGAGAAGGATTCTGGAGGGGGACCCAGGCCCTGTGCCAGCTGATGGGAAGAGAGGTGGTGCAGATGCTGGGCATCAGGACAGACAGATCCCATTTGCTCACAGCGGCAGAGAAGAGCCTCTGAGCTGCCAGGACCAGTCACGTAGCATCACTTCTCTGCAGGCTGGAGACCCCCATCCCTTTCTAGGATAAATAGAGATGATCCTTGCAGGTGCACGCAAGGTGGCTACAGTGTGGCTGGCTGCCCCTTTAAAGTGATCACCTGATGTTCTGAGTGGGGATGCCTAGAATAAGCGCATCAGGCTGCCCCACCATCTGGATCAAACCAAGACAATCCCCCTTTCCCCCTCCTCCACAGACACACATCTGGTCTCAACTTCTTATTTCCATGGAGTGATTGAGAGACCCTGCCCATTACACCCCAGTTTTAATTCATTAACATGCTTACAACTTACCTGGGGGTTTATTTATAATCCAGATTCCAAATGAGTAGGTCTGGGGAGGGAACTGAGATTCTAAATTTCTAACCAGATCCTGGGATCTATGGACCACACTTTCTCAAGGACCACAGTTTCTCAAGACCTGAGTCTGGGGTCTGCTACAGTGCAAGGTGATTAATCTGATGAGTACCTCATCAATATTAATTAGGTAAAGAGAAAGCTAGGAAGTAAAAGCCTTGCCCTTTCCCCAGATCTTTTGAGTATAGCAACTTCCTGGAGATAACTCATTAGTTCATTCAATAAGTACTTCTCAAGAGTCCATAGTGTGCCGGGCAGTGCTTCTCAAACTTTAACAGGCATGCAGATTGCCATGGGGTCATGTTAAAATGCAGAGGCTGATTCCGTGGGTCTGCTGTGGGACAAGCTCCCAGTTGGTGCTGATGCTTCTGGTGAAGGGAGCACATCACAGATGTCAAGACTCTAGAGCAGTGCCGTACAGTGAAAATAAGGCATGAGCCAAAAATGATCGCCATCTTTGCAAGTTTAATTTTTTTCATGGCCATATTAAAAAAAGTAAAAAGACACAGGTGAAATTATTTTTGAAGAAATGTGTACTTTAACGAGGTATGTCCAAAATATTATCATTTCAACATTTAATCAATATAAACATTATTGAGATATTCACATTAAGTCTTTGAAATCAGGTATGGCTTTTGCACTTGCAACACATTTCAGTTTGGACGAGCCACATTCCTCGTGCTCATGGCCACATGTGGCTGTTGGCTACCATACTAGACAATGCAGATTATGCTCTCATCACTGGGTAGCTCAGCAGAGTGACTCCAAGAAGAGCAGAAGGTACCACCACCAGGCCTGGGGCTCCTGTTACAGGGCCACATGGTCTCCTCGAGTAAGGAGCAGCTCATGACATGAATCTTAGACCAATTCACTTCTCACCCCGTGTGAAAAAGTGAAATAGAAATCTCAGAGCCCAGGTACAGTTCCTTCCTTCCAGAGAAAGCTGCCTACTTTGGGGTGAGTCAGATTTCCTTTATATCCCAAACATTGTACCCATCCTGCTTCATTAAAATGGAATCACCTTAAACTCCATTGGGGAGTTGTGGGGGTGGGAGGGAGGAGGAGTCTGCAGTCCATTCTTGTCATCTTTCCAGATTGTTTCTGATGTCAAACCCTGTGAGCATAGCTTTACTTTGGGAAGCAAATTCTGACTCAAGCAAATTCTCTTGACCCTCTAACCTGCTCGGTGAAACTGGGCAGTGAGAGCAGGTTGCAGCGTGCTCAAGAGTCACCACCTCCACCTGTCCTGCCAGCCAATCAGAGGAAAGGGGCTAGGTTAGGGGTCTGGGAACATTTAAAAAATAAAATCCTTTTGCTTCCTTGACTTTGCCCTCTTCTAGATTCTCCATCCGCTGTACTCTGTGCTTTTATATGTTTTGAAGGTTTTATCCTTGCTGACAGTACATTGGGATGTGGCACATGTTGCCAGCCTGGGAGGTAACTGTGTGACTGGCTTTAACCCAGGACAAGATGCATTTCCATGGTGGGTGGAATTTGCCCAGGCCCTGTGCCTGATGTCCAAGTTAAATGGCCCTACGAGAGTAAAATTAATTCTCTAATAGCGTTTAAGGGCTAGTGTACTGATAACAGTTTACACTTATATAGCACTTTTTACTCTATGTAGTTTTTTGACCTCTCCTTTCATTTTTATAAAGTACTGGGTGTGTGTTTTCTGGAGGAGGAAAAGGGACTGAGCTGAGGAGGTGGGAGGCATGGGTCTCTCCAATGCCATTTGTCTCTGACATTGTTATTTGCGGGTGTTTGTGCATTGGAATGTCAAGGCCCAGTGGGCGAGAGTGTTAGCTCTGGGACAAATTACCAATATTGGACTTCAGGCAAAATTTTTGCCCCAAGTCTCAGTTTCTCCATCTCTAAAATGGGAATAGAAGTGCACCTGCCACATAGAATTGAGAGAGCATTAAATGAGATAATTTATGTAAAGCATGATTTCAATCATCATCAGCACCTGGATTGCCCTCAGCCCGGTCTCCTTCGTGTCTGACTGTAGTTGAAATCTATGGGAGGAGATGAAGGATCTAGATAACTTTGATGTAGCTCAGTCCTGAGTTTACCTGCTTGTCCTGCACTCCCATGCCCTGATTCCTTCCTGCTTTGTTTTAGAAGGGGAGTCTGATGTCTTGCCCAGTATTTCCATTTTCAAAAGAAAAAGTCTCATGAGGAAATTAAAAACTACAAGTTAGAATTCCTCCAGGCAGGCAAAAATTAGGTAAATTAAGGGCTTGGGTGGCAATTCCCAAAGAAGCAGGCTTGGGAGGGATGGTGTCAAGAGTAGATAGGCTTATGTAAGAGAAGCTGCCAGGCCATGTACAAACCCCATCCCCTATTGAGTCTGCTCAGCCAACTAAATACAAATTAATCTCTCGTGGCTGACCAATTACACACAGTCCTCTGTGAGAAAACAAGTTGAAATGTGTTAGGTAAAGAAAAGGCCAGCAGCTCTTGGAGTGGAAGGAGGGATGGGCTTGCACAATGTCAGAAGGCATTTAATGTTACCTCTGTAGTCCAGCTGATATTATTGGAATGTCTCTGGGAGCGACTATATCTAATGGTGTGTATGGACACGTATTCATTACTAGGGTAACCAGGTACCCTTTTTCACCTGGGACAGTTCCAGTTACAACTGTAGTGCTTGGTTGACTATTTATAGTGCATCCTTTCACTCTCAGATGAGTCTTGGTTTGGGCAATAAATTATATAGTTACCTTAATTATAAACACATAGTGTATCTATTTATATAATAAAAAGATGATTTATATTGCTGGAAGAGTCTCAGAGGCTGTTGTTGAGGTATGGCTTTTTTTATTGTATCTAGAAATATATATCAAAGTTGTATCCTGGAGAGAACCTTTTCCAAAGGCCAACCTAGACCCTGTTATAGAGCATGGTCAGGTGTGGTAGTTAAGAGATTAGGGTCCAAAGTTGACAGTGTGGGTTCCAGCCCCAACTCTGCCACTTACCAGCTGTGACTCCTTGTACAAGTTACTTAACCCCTCTGTGTTTGTTCTGTGACTTCTAACAAGGGCATGGAGGTACTCACCTGTAAGGTTGAAATGAGGACTAGATGAGTTAATAGTTAACACACAAGAAACAATGACTGATATTGATTAATTCTTCAGTAAATATTTGCTGTTACTTTGGTCCTGGCTTTACTGTTCTTTAGCTGTTTGGCCACAGGGACAGAGGTCTCTGAGCCCTAATTTCCTAGAAAATGAACCTACTACTTTGTACTTCCTGGAAAGTAGTAAGTATCAAATGGGATCCTGTATGTGAAGAGTTTAGTGCAGCACTGTCAATGGATTCTCAACAAAGGTTAATTTCTCATCTTTCCCTCATTTTTCTGATAGCTCATGTTGCTTGTTTTGAGGTAATTTAAAGGTGTGAGGTGTGTGTGTGGCGGGGGGAGGTTACTCGCATGAGACTATGACACCCACTAGTGCGATAAGTAAACTTCGCAAGGGTTGCCTCTCATCTGAATGACGCATGGAGGCTTGAGCCAGGGATGACTGTGGTGGTGAAGCAAAGACAGTTTTTAAAGATGTCTGAATCTTTACAGGTTTTTAGAGTGCCCAATGCTAAATACCTTGGTGAAGTTTATTGTTGCTTTTAATTAATTTTCCCATCCCCTTTCCCAATTCCCCCTTCTCCTTCACTCCCCAAATGTCTGCATGTTATTTTGGCTTCCAACGACATTTCTGTTTAAGTCATGACAAAAAGGAAATGAGCTGAAGACTGCAAAGAAAAATCTGTATGCTAGCTGGGATTACAAGAAGGCAAATACTATATTTGCTTTTTGGTTTTTATGGGAGTAAACAATGCCTAACCAAAAGTTTGTGTTTTTTTTTTAATCAATAAGAACAAACTTTGAAAAAATGAGTTGTCACTGGTTAACACTATAAACTATGGATCTTTCCAACTTTATTCAGTCAGACATTATCCAGACAGGTGAGCTTTTACTTGTTGTTAGTCATCCATCCATTCTTTTATTCATTTATGTGTTCAACAAATATTTATTAAGTGCTTGTTATATGCCTGGCAGTGTGCCATGTTCAGGGGATACAATGGTGAAAAAACTGAGTTCTTATAGCGTGGACTATACCTAGTACATATACAATATACTTGTCATCATTTAAACACACTCCAAGGCCCATCAGATATCCTGAAACACGTAAGTGAAAGACAAAAACTGAGCTAAGAAGGAAATTTACTGATTCTGAATCAAACAAAAGCCTTATATCAGTGCTTTGCAAAGGGATAAAATAGGTACCTTGAGCTGAGGTCATGCAAACAGACTAGAGAAATGAAGCAACTCTTTCTTGTTTAAGCTTCCACACTGCTCTTGCTGCAATTACTGGTCTCCTCTCAAGCCTGGAGCTGGCTCTGTTCTGCTTTTCCACCTCACCGGCCTTAGACAGATTTGGATGGGATGAGTGGGTGCCCCATATACCACCTGCCTATCTATAATAATAAAAGCTTAATATGCTAATTAGGCCTTCTGGATGAAGCTGGGGCTTCGAGGGAAGCCTGGGTCCCAGGGAGGGAAGCCAATGCCAACAGCCGGGGGAAGGAAGGCCTGCTCTTGCACAAATTTCATGCATCGGGCCTCTAGTTTAAGATAAAGGCCTACTTACAACTAGTAGGAAGTGGTTATATATGTACAAAAACATGTGATCATACCCATTAAACTGTGTTCTTGTGATACAGATGATACGTACAATTCATGAACTTGAAAGTGGCTGGGAAGAAATGCGATGAGAAAACTTTCATCAAAAAATGACCCTAATCTTTACTAAATATCATTTCCAATGTTTTTCAAGGCGATTGGCAGAGAAAGTGCTTCAGAATGACCTGGACTTCTTTCTAAAAAGGCAGGTTTCTGGGCCTAACCCCACCTTTTAAATGAGGATTTCTGGAGATGGAGTCTAAACAGCTCTGGTCTCATACACATTGAAGTTTGAGAACCATCAAATTGATCCATTTTACCAAAAAGAATGTGAATATCAACCTCAGGAAACTGTCTCAGAGAAATGGGCAAAGCAATAATGCAGTATAAAAGAAAAAAGAAAGGAAACTAATAAAGCAACTCTTAGAGAAAATACAGAGGAATCTTGGGAATATTTGGGATTTGCAGGACTACACCTACGTTTACGAAGGATCAGTGAAACAAACGCCTTTCCGGTCCTTCAGAAGTCAGAAGTGGCTTTTCCAATGTTTGAAGTTGACAAGAGCTCAGATGTATTTGCCAGAAGCAGATTTCCCCCCTCAAATTTTCCCTCCCACTGCCATGCATTTTTAGGGAAATTCATTCCATGTGTTCTTGATAGTCCTGCCCTAAACTCATCAAAATGCCATTTTGTAACAATGATTTGGTAGCCCAGTAGTATTTCAAAGTCTTTTGTTCCTCCTTAGGAACAGGAAGTTGTATTTGCCCAAGGATAGCCTAACTCCATAAAAGAAAAGAGTTCCAGACAACTGCCAAACACAAGCCCCACTAGCATCCTGGGAGTCTCCCACAGACTCTGGGCTCTCTGTTTGGAATTGGAACCTAACCTTCAACTATCCTACCCTTTTGCCTCAAAAAAAAAAAAAGATATTTAATAACAGCAGCATGACATCCTGGATAAGCACTGGGCTGGCAGAAAACTCTTGTTATAGTCTTGGGTTATCCTCAGTTAGCTGTGTAGCTTTGGGCAGAGATTTTAACCTCTCCAATCCTCTCTTCCTTCTTGTTTAAATGGAAGGATTAAATTATATGACCTTTGGGTCTAAAATACTTCTCTGTCTCAAGTGTCATACGATTCATGACCACAGTGTATTTTGGTCGGCCTATCTGTTTTTTGCCTTTGCAAACACAATGCATTGCTGTGTCTATGGCTTCTTGCCAGGGAAGACAAGCCGATTTGATTGTGTTGCTTCTGGATGTCAAAACATTCTCATCTGACCACACCACAGAAGAAGTTTGTTGAAAGTGCGACTGACTGACATAATGACTGATTGGCTGATAACGGCGGCTGGCAGTGATTGATTGAGTGTAAAATTATCTGCTCTCATTACTTCTGAAACTGAATTCAGATTGGTTCTATTGGAGGGTTTCCATGGAGACCATAACCTGCTGTAGCAGGTGTTTGTGGCTTATTGTGATCAATACCTGTTTCCTGCGCTGTTCTGAACAAATTATTAGTGATTGTAGTCCAGTAGAAAGAGGCAGACACATATACAGAAAAAATACTCTCCATTCTGTCTTATTGCTACAAAAGCGGGCTTTTCCAGGCTTCTGCTTGGACCCACTAGCCTAGTCCATGAGACATTTACTCATTTGCCATTCTTACTTTGTTATTAACTTTAAGGGTATGCTTTCAAAAACATAAAGTATTCTTGGATTTTTTCTGTTTGAAGATCAGAATAGTAGATAAATGTTCACATTTGTTTTTTTAAATGTGATATATTACAATAACAACAAACATGTAATCACATCTTATGCACACACATGTTAATGCAGACACGGGGATGGTCCCTCAGGCTTTTTCTGGGTTGTTTCCATGAATGAAAAAGTCATTAAACAATTTCCTAGGCTTGCCTTATTGATCTCTCATAATGGCATGCTACGTCTGCTCTTCAGGGAAGCCATTGCTAACTGCTTCCGTCAGAATTCATTACGGCTTCCTCTGTGTTTGAATGTCATTCTTCCATCCTCTATTAGAGCACTCATTCAGGCGACCTTGCCTTAAAATTACTTGCATCTCTTTTGCCCTCTGACATCCTTGAGGACAGGGCCTTTTTCTTTTTTCTCTCTTTATATCATCCTCAGCATCTAGTGGAGTTCCTGATGCATCACAGGGGTTCAATAAATGCTTGTTGAATTGAATTACCTGGGTTTGCATTGCGAGGTCATCTCTTTCGAGACTGGGATTTAATGGGATTCCCACGAAGTGAGAGAGTGGAAGTGGAATGTGTGCTTGATGGTTCAGTTGCATTGTCTGCTGCCTAGTAGCTGCATCTGTGCCCGAGAGGGTTGTTAAGAAAGGTTGTGCTACAGGAGGTTCATATTGTATAGGAAGTCTGTACAGCTTCTAGAACCGCACTGACCTCCTGAGATAATGGTGGGAGGATACCTAATAAGGATTCAAGGTTTTGCTTGCTTAGCTGTATTCATTCATTGGTTCAGTTGGATTTTTGCTTCAACTTACCTTCTCCCCCCACATGTAGCTCATTAGTTGAGAGCACTTTGGGTGAATCCTCTATTAATAGCAGCTAACATTTTTTGAGCACTTATCACGTGCCTGGTGCTGTGTAAAGTATTCACATATTCTTCAATTCTTTCACATCACTATCATTATCTCACTTTGAAGATAAAGGAACCGAAGCACAGAACGGTTAACCATAATTTCCCAGCCATGCCATGTCGTCTTTCCTGTCTTTCTAGCAGAATTTTGCCTGTTCGATTCCCATTGCCTTTTTGGAGAAATGTTCCCTGCCAGGTGTCGCTTCCAAGGAGAGCCTCCTCCCACCTTATGCCTCTGGAGTTCATTTAACCCTCACTTTCACCTTGCTCTCTATTCCCAGTAATCTTCCTCTAACTCAGTGATTCTCAACCTTCTGGCCCTTTAAATACAGTTCCTCATGTTGTGACCCAACCATAAAATTATTTTCGTTGCTACTTCATAACTGTAATGTTGCTACTGTTATGAATCGTAATGTAAATATCTGATATGCAGGATGGTCTTAGGCGACCCCTGTGAAAGGGTTGTTTGACCACCAAAGGGGTAGCGACCCACAGGTTGAGAACCGCTCCTCTAACTCATTCCCTAAACTACTCTCAAAGGCAGAGACTATTTCTTAAAGCTCTTTTTCCTACCCATTTTCCTCATTCCAGTGACAACCACAGAGTCTCCATCTCCCTGGACCGCCATGACCTCTTAGCATTTATTTTTCCCCCTGCCCCTGTTTTATTGAAATACAATTGGCATATAACATTGTGTAACTTCAAAGTGTACAATTGAATGATTTGATAGATGTACATATTGCAAAATGATCACAGTAAGTCATTTCACAGTTACCGCATTTATTTATATTTTATGTTTTTATTGACTTTATTTCTCTATCTTCTGCCTTCCACCATTAGGATGTTTGTAGAAGAAATGAATGCTTATGGGTGAATGGATTTTCTCCTTATTCCCTTCCCCAACTTTTCTGTCTCTCCCTAATCTATCTATCTCTATCTCTATCTCTATCTCTATCTCTATCTCTATCTCTATCTCTATCTCTATCTCTATCTCTATGCCTAATATGCTAAATGTCTGTCCGACCCTTTGACTATTCGACCAGTCACTATAACATGCACCATGCACTGACCACCAGGGGGAAGACGCTCTGACTGGTCGGTTAGCTTGCTGATGGGGTCTGGCCAATCGGGACTGGTCATGAGGGGCCGGACATGCCTAGAGCCCTCCCACGGCCCCTCCCCAGCCGGCCGGCCCCAACTGGCTCACTCAGGACTGGGTGAGAGGGCCCTGATCAGCCCTGATCGGGACTGGGTGAGATGGGCCAGACACAGTCTGGAGCCAACCTCCCGCAGTACCTCCCCGGCCTCTAAAATATTTCTTCTAATTAATTTCCTTTCAATGTGCATGAGTCCGTGCACCAGGCCTCTAGTCGCTTATAAAGGCTTCCACTCAGGTAGGCATAGCCACTGTCTGGGAAGAGTCATGAGGTTCTGCATGTAGCACAAACATTTTTTTAAAATCTTAATGATTCAAACACCTATCTTTCAGCTTCCCTGCTGTGGTCATTCAAGGTGAACTGGAAAATTCTGTTTTGTTCTTGAAGCTAGTCACAATCTAAAAGCCTCCAGGTGTCTTCCCCAGGGGTCCAGCAACCCCCCTGCAGTCCAGGAATGCTCTGTGACCCCAGCTGTGTGGTTCAGACAGGATTCTTAAGTGAAATCGGACAGGAAATTGCTCCGTGTATTTTCCCACCTAAAGTACATGTAATTGTTGGCTGTTCTTTATACTCTTTCAATTAAGAACTCTCCTAACATTGTGTGGGTAAGTAAAAAATTATTTTTATCTTTATTTGTTCTGTTTCTTAAAAAAAGAAAAAATTTAGGCATTGTCAAAATATTTGCTTAATCTTGCAGATTTGGGAAGTTGTAGAGCTGCTTGCTCTGACAGACCAGAACAATGATCATGAAATGAGAAGCAGATGCAATAAAGTGTGCAGTAAAAGCCTTCTATTACGGCTGCGAGGGGGGAAAATTAGTTGTTAACAGAACACAGTAAGCTTTATGAAATAAATCAGAACAAAACCGTTCCCAATTACTGTACAAAGATAATTAACGTCTACAATGCTAATTAAGGTCTGTTTATATCTATTTCTATTTGTGTACAAACATAGGCACATAGTTAAATATTTCCTATTGTTTTTTATGCAATGCTAACTTTCGAGTTGAAGCTCTCTGAATTAACTTTTGTTTTTATATCACCAGGAAGTACAATCTCCAGAAATGGAAACTCCAGTTTTTCCTCCTAGATTTTACTTTATTTTTCTTGGCTAACTCTAAAAAATTCTTCAAGTGTGTAACACTACTTTCATGAGTGGATTTTTTTTTTCTACTGTGTTTTCAGTGGTATCAGCAGGGTTTTGTTCTTTCCATTAAAAAAAAAAAAGATTTTATTTTGAAGTTGACCAATATGCCAAAGTATGTTCACACACACTAGCATTACATAGGATTATAAAATGTAATGAATCTCAAGAAAATTCAAACTTGAAGAATGAGGAATTGATAAATAATCCTTCCTACTGGCGGTTCCCCAGTGTTTTTTTCACAGGCTATAAATATCACATAAATATTCCCTGAAATGTAAGCTATAATGCTTTGGATGGATGTCATTGGTTTTTAGGGGGAACAATAGTGAGCTATAATTATCGTGCAGAAGTGATCAGCTAAACAATTGCAAAGGCAACAGCTTTCCAAGAAGAAGGTCCAGGAATAGCCTCTGTAGATACTGTGCTTGATTCAACCTTGTGAATCAAGAAGAAACTTAATTCTCACTTGCTGTTGGCATTCTTTTAGAAATCACTTTATGCCTCCAAACAGATCAACAATTACATTTTTAATAGAAAATGCTTGTTTCTTCTCTTGGCTTCCTTCCCTTTCTTTCACTCCTTTCAAACCCACCTACATTCCCTTTTTCCCCCTTAGTGTACGTTCACCCAGGAGTTAATACAACTGCAGTTTTAATACAGTTGTCTCTTCTAGGATTAAACTAAAACAAAAAGAACTGTATGTGGTATGGACTTTTAGGCAGTGCTGGCAAGCCTTCTTCCTGACCAGCTCTGTCCAACAGAACTATAATGCAAGAGGCATGTGTAATTTTACATTTGCTAGGGAAAAAAAGTGAAAAGAAATTGATGAAATCAATTTTGATAATATACTTTATTTAACCTCATATATCCAAAATATTTTCATTTCCTCCATGTAACCAACATCCTATAATTGTTACTGAGATATTTTACATTTTTTTTTTTACTAAGTCTTTGAAGCTCAGTATGTATTTCACACCTGCAGCACACCTCAGACTGAAGTAGCTACATCTCATGTGCTCAATAGCCACACGGGCTGCTGGCGACAAAACTGGACAGCACAGCTATAAATATAAATGAACCAAACCCGAGGCTCAGAGGTTTTGTTTAATCTTGTTTACATGAAGCTACCTGTCCAGGCCAGTGTGGAGATAAAGGAGGAATCACCCTCTATTTCTTTACTTGGTTGGTGATGGATTTGGAGGAAGGAAATGGCAGAAGGTCTAAAATTTGAATGGTCCGACTGATAGCAGGCCTTATTTTTTTGAGCATAAAGCTACAAATATGGGGCTCTCAAGGTATACTTCTGTGAGAATACTCTGTTGTTGGGCTTCACATTCTTGTTATGAGCAAGCGGGTACTGAACTAGAAGGATCATTGGGAAGATTTAGCTCTCTCTGAACAATCTCAGAACAGAAGGAACATAAAGGCAAGCTCAGCGCTCCTCTGTCCTGCTTGCCTGAGGCCACTCCTGCTGCATGGAAAACTGTGTTGCCGCTTCAGTCTTGTACCCATAGGATAGAGCCTAAATCCATCCCAGGCTTAGCGATAAATCCACACAGGCTCCTTGGGGTGTAGCCAAGAGACCATGGACTTTTAGGATCTGATAGCCCTCAGTTTGAACAGCTGGAGGACTTGCAGCAAATTGCAGCTCTGAATCCTTTTCCAACTCTGAAACCAGTAACGATAATGCCTGCCTTGCAGAACTGTTTGAGGAATAAATACCATCAAGTATACAAAACAATCGGCAGTGTGCCTAACACATAGTAGCAGTCAATGAGTGATAGCTATCATCATAATATACATATGCGATATTTATATAGATAAATATTAGTGATGCCATATTTAATTATTGTCCTAAGCTGCTGCCTTGGCCCTGTACAGGAAGATCCTGTGTATTGCTCTATGGGCCATGAATGAAAAGAACGCTCTCTAGCTTATGATCTGTATGGATAGGTAATTTTGGATGAAACTAGGGTAGGAATCAATAGAGGTTTGGGCTGTGTTAGAAAACTCCTAAGTGTTTGTCAAACTAAGCTCCTCCTGCCTCTTTTCATTGTTTCAGAGTGACTCACTGTGAATGCAAAATGTTTCTAACATTGGCACTTGGTCCAACATGGGTATATTACTGTGCAATTCAACTCCTTGTGGTTGTCATCTGAAAAGGTGGTGCAGGCATGCTTTGGTCTACTCTGTTTACCAAATACAGATAAAAGTTTTGGTTTTTACTTTTTAGGAGCTTGTGGTTTTCTTGGAAACCGAGTTTTTTATTATTTTTATTCTCTAACTTTCAGTGTTGCATGTTTAGCAAAATCTCCCAATGATTCATTTCCATGGCCAGAAAGCCTCTGTTTGCAGGCTTCTATTTCATTTGGGGGGTAGAGGGAAAG
>NW_006289718.1:1737144-1779862 GCF_000327345.1 Myotis davidii
GGAAAGAGGGTTTGTTATTCTGTTTGCAACTCTCTTTGCATTAGAATTATGTTTGGACCACATTTTATAGCTTATTTTATGATCCAGGACAATGGTAAACATAATTAGTTAAATGTGATGTGAGCCATCTTTATAATTCTGTGTAGTTTCAAGCACTCTGCATGTGATTTTGCTAACCAGTCAATTAGCTGAAGTGTGCTTCATGGGTAGAGCATGTGCTGAATTTGACATACACGCCTTACTTAACACATAGCCCTTTCACAGTGCACTTCTCCCACAACACAAAAAGAAATGGTTTTAAAGACAAACCTGTTTAGGCAATCAGTGATAAATCGACCATTCTTGGCAGGACGCGTAGGAGGGACAAATATCCTCCAACTCTTCAGAAGGGAAGTCGGTGATGTGGAGAACAAAATTATGAACATCTTTAACTCTTACTCAGAAACATCTGTATATAATATTTAAAATAAGAAAGTTCTCCAACCATTTCTGTGGTTCCGCCCTTGTGCCCTCGCCCCCCACATCATGATGGAACAAGAATACAGACTGTTGTTCTTTTACATCTTTTGCTTTGCTAATACAGATGTACATGTTCATGGACACATGTGTCCAGGGGTTCTCTCGGGGAGGGAAGTTGGCATGGAAGTATAATCATACTACACATATTTTCATTTTTTGCATTTCATGGTGCATCACATATACCCCTAAAACTCAGTAGATGTAGTTCGAACCCTATCCTTTCTTATCTAATTTGCTAAGAAGGTCTTTAACTGCCTCACACATGCAAGTTTAGAATGCACACACAACCACATTGTGTTCCAAATCTTTACTGATAGTAGTCCAGGAAGTTGGTTGCTTGCTAAGCCAAGTCGTGTGTCAGTTCAAAAATGCATTAGTGCTAAAACCAAATCAAGAGTATTTCCATTTGGTGTAGGCCAGAAAAGAAGTAACTCACATGAATAAACTGGAGACGTTATGTCTTATGAGCATTATAGATCCCAGATAAAGATGTGTCAAATGAAGGTACCCTTCACCTAGAGACCAGTGAGATCTCAAAAGGAAAGAAGATAGAGTTTTGTGAATATCTCTTTTCACTGAGTTTGATATCCAGAGAGAATTTTTATTTATATCATAATTGAGTTTCAGTTGGTCAATAATAATTTTGGATTTTATATTTTTAAGCAGTTGTTTCTCTTACCCTTTCTTTTTCATTGCCAAAATATTGTCAAGAGGGTAATAATTTGTAAAGAAATTCAGCTTAATTCAAAAACTATGTATTGAACAGTTATTAAAGCAAATTATGTTGGTCTTAAAGTATTTCCATGATATTTTAAAACAATCGGCGGTAGTATTTTATTAAAATAAAATATATATGTGTTATGTGTATACACATATCAGACATATACACACATACAATATATACATACTGAATTTAACTTCTGTGAGTTTTAAACTATATTTTTCTAATATCTTTCACAACTGGTAATTTGAATTTTTCTCAAATAAGACTGAGGAAGAGACAACCTAAAATATAGCTTATCTATTATTAGAAATAAACATGTTTACTAAATTGGATATATATAGCACATAAAGAATCAGTTTAAAATGCTACATTTTAAGTTCTTGACTGTGGTTCCAAGTCACACAGTTGTCCCTATATCACCATCTTGATAATGAACCCCAGACCTAGCAGTCTTTTTCTTCTTCTCTCATCAACTCATTCTGCCACACAACATCACAACTATTTCAAGTCATTTCAGAAACTTTCTGGGCACCATTGGTTATTCCTAGTCTTCTACAATCTGCTCTCCTCAAATGGACATGCCCACTGGCTTAGAGAAAAGTAGAGAGACTAATATAAAAAACTTTCTTTTGCCAGGCCAGTGTGGGCTCAGTGGTTGAGTGTTGATCTATGAACCAGGAGGTCATGGTTCGATTCCCAGTTAGGACACATGCCCTGGTTGTGGCCTCAATCCCCACTAGGGGGCGTGCAGGAGGCAGCCGATCAATGTTTTTCTGTCCTCATTTATGCTTATATTTCTCTCTCTCCCTCTCCCTTCCTCTCTGAAATCAATAAAAATATAAAATTTAAAGACAAAACAAAACAAGCAAACAAAAATACCTTTCTTTTCCTCTCAATCATTTGAGAGTAAGTTGCCAATGTCTTGCCCTATCACCCCGGAATATTTTAGTATGTAATCCCTGTATACAAGGGTATTCTCCTGCCCATCTATTGTATAACCATCAAAATCAAGAAATTAGCTCTGATACAGTACAATTTTCAAGTTATGCCAATTGTCCCCATCTTTATCTCTTTATGCATAAAGATATAAAAAGGTGTATAATACATATATTGTCCCTTTATAGTAAAAAGTTTCAGTTCAGAATCATGTATTATGTTTAGTTGTGATGTGTCTTTGGTTTCTTTCATGTGGAACAGGTTCTCACTCTTTCTTTGACTTGAAGGACCTTGACATAGTTGAAGGTTATAGGCTGCTTATTTCATAGAATGGCCTTCGGTTTGGGTTTGTCTTATGCTAAACTTTAGTTATGTGGTATTGGGCTGTTAACTGTCAGAATTCCTCAAAGTGCATTTTCAGGCCCCTTTGTCTTCTTGCTGAGCCCAGTTTCTGCACACCCATGGTTCTACTTGTCTCTCTTTAGGTGACTCACAAACTTACATGTCAGAGAGCACTAGAGTTATAGAACCGACTGCCCCCTCCCCTCACCCCAGTTTCTCCGATTGGAAGCTGATTACCAGTCTAACCCCTTGTCCCGCTGATTTAGCATCTTAGACAACTTTCTAATGTGCCTATTGGTGCCACCTCCACCCTTGCCCTTGACACTCATAGCCTCCTGCGTGCTCTTTACATATACTCTCTGGTCCGTTCTCCTTAATTCAACCAGAATGATCTTTTTAAAATGAAAATGTGACTGTTTCATCCTCCTTACCTGCTGAAAACCTTGCAGTGGTATCCCTGTGTACTTAGGATATGGATAAGAACATGGCCTATGGGCCCTGTGTGCCTGGCCCCTGCCTTCCTCAGCCTAATCTAATGCCTGATCCTCCTGACTGGCCACATCGGCCTTCTTTCTGTCTATACAGGTGTGTTTGCTGCTCCAGTCCTGCCCCCCTTGCTCCTCAGCTCATTATCTTTCTAACCTTCCAATATTTTACAATAACTTTAGTGATATATAGTTCACATACCATACAGTTTGCCCACTTAAAGTATAATATCCCATGATTTTTAATATATGCAGATTTCTGCCACCGTCATCAGTACCTAATTTTAGAATGTTTTTTATCACCCCCCCACCCCAATAAATTCCATATCCATTAGCAATCATTTCTCATTCAAACCCATTAACAGTCACTCTTCACCCCACCCGCCCCTACCTGTTTAGCCTAAGGCAACCACTAATCTTTCTGTCTCTACAGATTTTCCTGTTCTTGATATTTTATATAAACGAAATCACACAATATGGCTTCTTTTACTTGGCATAATGTTTTCAAAATCCATTCAGGTTGTAGCATGAATCAGAACTTTATTCCTTCCAAAAGCCAAATAATATTCCCCTGTGTGGCTATATCACATTTTTGTTTGCCCACTCATCAGTCGATGGGCATTTGGGGCAACCTCCAAATCTTGAATCAAGCTTTCCTTCCTCAGAGAACTTCCCTGACCTGCCTAGCTAGGCCAGATCCTGCTAGATGGAGTTTCATTGCACCAACTCTCTCTCCCTGGTAGCATTTCTCTTAGCTGCAATTTGATTTTTGTGTGCATGAGTGTTGATCTCATTTAAAGCTGCCCTTTTCCACCAGAAGTAGACTAGAGGAGACAAGGACCCTCTCTGTGTTTGGCTTCCCATGGCATCCCAACACCTAACACAAGGTCATGCCAAAATAGGGACACATTACTAGATATTTCTTAAATGAGTGGCAACAAGATCCCATTCATTAAAACAAGATTGCTTCTTGAAGTCTAGATATTTGAACCATTTGTATGCACTTCTTGGCATGGCCTCTCGTGTGCCTTAGATTAGAAGGGTGTTCCATAAACCATTCCGTTCTTCCTCTTGCCTCCAGCACGCTTTTACTCACTTGTATTTATTAACAGAATTCAGCATTTATTGTATGTTTGTATTTGAATTAAGTTGCAAAAATATGGTTGTAACTATGAGAGGCAAAAGCAAAGGAGCATGCTGAGATTAATGCATTGCTGGTGATTGTGAAGATAGAAGGCCTGGGTTACTCTCAGATGTGAAGAGAAATGGGATTCCTGGGGCAGGCTTCTCTAAGTGTCTGGGGCATATATGTTAGCATGTTTCTTCTTTGTCATTAAAGTGTGAGAAATAGTGTACAGTTAACACTGTTGCTTGAACAGGTGGTGAGCTGGAATGATAGTAGCCACCCTGCCTGAATCTCATTCTGTGGGACACGCCCAGTGCTCTGGGCTTTCGGTGTGGAGGCTTATTTCATTCTCCCAGCATTGCTGTTTCCATTTTAAGATGAGTAAACTGAGGCTTTACGAGGAAAAGTCACTTGGCCTTTTTAGCCCACAGTTTTTCTAATTCCAAATCTCATGTTAACTCACAATTTTAGATACTATCTGTCCATTTGTTCAGATCTCTGGGATCCCCTTTTAACTCGAAGGTTTAAAGTACAGAATTATAGTAGAAAATTAAAAGCTATTAATGATTATGCCTGGATTAAAAAAATGTTTGTTGTAACAAAACAGGGAAAATAGCTTAGGCTCTGGAGCTAGATGGATCTGGATTCGACTCCCACCTCTACCGTTTCTTAGTTAAGCTTGTTACTTACTTTCCTTGAACCTCAGTTTCTAATTTTGAAAGTGGGAATAATTATATCAATATCAGTGGTATAGGTAGGGATTGAATCAAACAAAATAAAACTCCAAGCCAATGCATGGTGCAAATTAAGTCCTGGCCCGGGGGGCGGGGGGTGGGAGGAGGATAGAGAGGGCCCAGAAAATGCTACCTCCCCTTTAATTTCTTCTGTTTTGATATTAATGTGCAAATGAATTGCTTTAGTATAAAGTTTTGCCTAGCATTTCCAGTTAATACTTTTCCAAGGCAAGACTACAAAGAAAGTAGGTACTAGATAGTTAAAACGTTTTTTAGAAAAAATAAACTTGCAATCTCACCTTAAATATTCTTCTCTTCATTTCAGTGAATATTAATTCAGCTAATACTATTTAAGCACAGAAATGAAGATGTTAGTAATGGTCCTTTGCCCACTGGGCTCATATTCCACTAGAAGAGACAAAACAAACAAGCTTTTCAATTCAGCCAAGTACTGTACAGCTAGCTCACTTACTATGACAAATGCCCTTGAAACTGCAAGGGGAAATTTGACAACATTTTTTGCAGGCCAAAAGGCTTTCAAAGCTTACTCCTTATGCAGTTCAAACTCTAAGGCATTGCCCAAATGTCCCAACTAGCACTCCTACGGAGACAAAGAATTATCAGCAACAGGTACTTCCTATGTCTGGTGTTTAAGACTTTAAAACAGGAATAGATGAAGGACAAATTTGGAGGCCTACTGGAAAAGTTAAATTCTCTTGATAAACATTTCTTATTACTTTGTTGTGAAATAGAATTTGTGAGGCCAGCAAGTGACTTATTTCACTCTTTATGAGGCCAGCATATTAAATTTGACATAGACCAACTGGAATTGTAGATGGTATTTCATGACCCAGTGTCAAATATTGGGGGTGAGGGAGACAAGGAGATGAAGTATTCCTGGTTTTCTTGGGAGTCACTTTGCTCTTAAATACCCAAATACTAAAAAGTTTAGAGACATTTTTATGGCTCCTTTATATAAAGAGCAAACAGAATGGCTACCATTGTAATTCTGCTGCTCCAGCAATTTGCCAGCAGAATACTTCCCAAAATAGCACATATACAAAGCAGCATGTGCTTTGGTGAATCTAATAATCTTGTGAACTTCGTCGCTGCTGGGTTAGTAATCTATATAGCTTTACCGGTGAACTTTATAAAATTGGGAGCCTCATGAATCAGAAGAGAAAAAAACAAAAGTGGACAGTTTTAACAATGATGGATGAGTTGCTAGGGAGTAAAATTAAATGGTTGATAATAATTGTGGTAGCTCACAAAGACTGATGTTATTTACAAAAGCTCCATTTTGCATGTAATCAGATGTCTATTCCCATGAGCTGGGTCATAATTCATATTCCACTTTAATGTTTGTGGAAAATGTGCTTCTCTCTGTGTATGTATTATTTTTAGGATGTTATGTTTCCTTGGTGCATACACAATGAGCCTGAAATCCTTTAGGAATGTGTTTAATTTGAAAGTTTTATCCTCTGGGTCTGGTTAATTCAAATACACGGCTGGGAACATTACTGTGGGGCCCGAAAGAACGTAGGCATGGCAAATTATGTGCACAGAGGCAACCCCAGCCAGTGCTGCCGATGCTCATTTGGTAAAAGTCAACCCCTCCAGTATTGCCGACACTCATTCGGCAAAAGGTGGCAGGGAGAATTCCCCCGCCCCCCGCTATTTTTTTTTATCTATCCACTTACTATGTCAGCACTAATTCTTACCTTAATAAGCTTCATTTACACAGGATCAGATTTCTCTGTTATTAAATTCAGGATCATCTCTGGGACTCTTTTGAATTAAAATGTTCAGCCCAGGGACCTTTTATAAACCCAATAGCTTTATATTCTCTCTAATCCTTGGTCACGAAGATGGGCGAAGCTGCATTTTCATCACCAGAAGATGGGGAAAGTCCTAAGGGCATGACTCAAGGATCGTGGCTCTCATGAATGAGCAGGGTTTATGCTGACAACACAGAGGACATGCTCCTGAGTCATGTCACTGAAGGACAGTAGGGTCCTGGGAGTTTGGCCAGCAGCCTGTTCAGGGCATGAGTGGCTCTCTGGGTGCTGAAAGGTCTCTCAGGAGAGACACTTTCACAGGGCTCTGTGATACTCAGTCTTACATATGGACAGAGATGTGTCTCATGAATTGAGAAGTCTGAGGTAAAATTAAATCTTATCCCCGTCTGTAGTGCTATGCTGAGGAAATGGTTAGCACATTCTGGAGCATCCTGAGCCTGATATTTTTATGCATTGAAGTCACAGAGACTTGGGTCTGAGTCCTGGCTGCTCAGATCATTAGATGTGCGAGCTGGGCCTGACTGAAGCTTTGGAGGTCTTAAATACCTTAGAGTTTGTAATGCAAAAACATGTAATGCAATCGTGTTATGAAAAAAAAAAAGTTAAACCTGAAAGTGAGTACAGGGAGACCTAGTACATTCCTATTTTTTCCCCAAGATGCATCTTCTTTAGGACACTCAGCTGGTGTCCTTAGTTTGGGTTTTATGTAGAAACCCAACACCTGGGATTACTACCATCCTCTGTAGGGGTGTGCACACTAAGTAAACAGAAGTATATCAGGAACCTTGTATAGTGCCAAGCATGCACACAACATTGATTAATTTTCTTTTTAATTCCTCATCTTTTTTTCCCCTCCATAGGCTCTTTAGAGGCCATTTAATGGGTCCCCAGTGCAGTGTAACTGGGCTGTCTAAACTGAGTTTGCTCCAAGTAGATAGGGAAGGACTGTGGTTATACATATCATGTATACACTTTGGATGCTTTCCTTTTTTTCTCGAGCCACTGGGAGTTGCCTATTGATGAAGACAGCATGTGTGATGAGATCTCTCACCCCATGGAAATCATGGCTGGAAAGAAGTCAGGTTTGTGATTATGATGAATAAAGGTGCATCACTGACAGCTTGTTCCTTTGTTTTAGTATCTGCCCACTCCAAGGGAATTTGCTTAGACAGAAATATCCAAAGCTCTTAAATAGAATAGTGCAGGGACACCAACATCAGGTTCGCCCTCTCATAGGTTGGTAGCTGATCCTGAGACAGTCTCACCTCTTCATAGCCCTGCAGAAGTTCAACACCTGGTTCTGTCATTTCTTAAACATTGGTTCCCACCAAGAATACTGCCTTCTCCCTACATCTCTTCGTGGGAGCCAAAAACAAACTGCAAGGCTCATGGTCAACACACCACTTTCGCCCCCCTGTTTAGGCAGCCGAACCACAAATGTTTTTAGCATGGGATTAACCGGTTCATCCTTGGTTTGCCAGGATGTGCTTGGGGGTCGTAGATTTTACCCAGCTCTGAACACACAATTACAGGAAGGTGTTCTACTTACCAAGGCAGGGCTGTGACTATGATTCCCATCTCTCTATTCTGAACCCCATAAATTTTATTGTGACTTGTAAAATTTTATTTATTTTTACTATTATTTTTTCACTGTGGCATTTCTAAGACCTTGCAACACAGAAGGCATTAAGTGTATTGTGTGTCTATGCTTTGCCGAGTCTATAGCTGATGTCACAGCAACATGATGTGGCTGTGGGCACCAGGCATGGTACTGGCACCAAAACGAAGATGGCTCTCTGAAATTTGCACTCCATTCTTCAAAGCGTTGGAAAGATGGTATTGCCCTTCAGGTCAAACTCACTGGCTACACATCTGATCCAAACTTTCTTTCTTGAAACATCTTAGCACATGACACAATCACCACACACATTTTTACTCAAACATGTTTATTTATACAAGTAATTAATGCGTGTGAATTAATTGTTACCAGGATTTTGAGTGTTTCCGTGTTGGGCACTTGACATGCATTAGCTCACAGTGGTTCCCACCATCCTCTAGACCAGTGGTTCTCAACCTGTGGGTCGCGACTCCTTTGGGGGTTGAAGGACCCTTTCACAGGGGTCGACTAAGACCATCGGAAAACACATATATAATTACATATTGTTTTGGTGATTAATCACTCCTTTTTCTGCCAAGGGCCATTTGTATATTTATAACATTATTCGTGGACCGTACAAAATTATAAACTTGAAAATTAGCCTGCTATATTTGGTCAAAAAATTAATTAACTCAGCCCTAATGCCTTGGCAGGGCCAGACCAAATGATTTCATGGGCCTTATATAGCCTGCAGGCCAGACATTCCCCACCCCTGCTCTAGGCTAAGTGCCTTTGTTATCATGGTTTTATAGGTAGGGAAACTGAGGCAACACACTAATGAATTGAATTGTCCCAAGTTATAGATCCCACAATGGTTGACATGATATTTAAATACAGGTGATCTGACTGTGGAGCTGCCCACTCCAAGGGAATTTGCTTAGATAAAAATATCCAAAGTTCACTCCTCACAGCTGCTGCCCTATGGTCCTTTCCCTGAGCAAATTCTACCCACCTTCCAAAGCTCCCTCAGGTCAGTAACAGTTAACTGATAAGGGCACTTCCTCTGGGCAGAGTTCCATGGGAAGCATACCAGGAGATGCTCACGTCATTCATGTCTAGTCTCTGCCCACACAACCCATTGCACCAGTGAGATGTGACCTGATGTGTCTGCAAGCATTCTCTTGGAGGATAAAACTGCATGGAGAATGCTCACATCCTGGTTTGCTTGGGACAATATGTCCTCCCGGTGTAATCATTAATTCATCATGCTTTTGTTCACTCTCACACATGCCCTGCTTTGGGTGATACCATTGCCCTCGCCATAGAAGTAGGTCTGAGAGTTTAAGGCAGGAAGGGGGATTGCATGTAAGATATTCTTTATGGAGAAGATTGTAGTTAAGTTGTTCCTTGCAAGGCAGTATTGTGCTGTGGCTTGGATTGTAGGATCTGAAGTCAGGCTGCCTGTTTTAGACCCCTCTCAACCTCAGTATTCTCACTTGTGAGACCAGTATAATAACATTTTTACCTCAGGGTCATTGTGAAGATTAACAGAATCTCTCTGTGCAACCAGCTCCTGCTTCCTGCATTGGAATCTAGGTATGGACTTGATGCTTGAAGCTGCTGCTGTCAGCTCTTTCTCTTGGAAGACCAAGAGAATTTTCAACTGTGGCCTCAAGCCCTGCCCTTGTACAACCTCTGAAGCAAAGTACAAAGCCATCTGCCCTTATACTTCATGTTATGTGGTGAGGGGGAGATGTTTATTTATTTAGGTCACTATCCACTGGGTTTCTGATACTCATAACTGAATTCATCATAACTGATAGGGAACAAGAAATAATCTAATTTGGCACAAGGATCAGGTACCATTTGGGAAATAGAGAAGATAGGTGAGGCAGGGCCAAAATGTCCTTAGAAAACTAGAGAGAGCCCTTGAAGTCTTCTTAGCTTGGGTGTAATATGACTTGAGTTATGCTTTAGGAAGGTAATTCTGGCTTTGAGGTCTATGATGGATTAGAACAGAGTCTTTAAAATCTAATTGTGCATCAAGATTCCTGAGAAACTTTTTAAAATACACATTTGAGGGAACTTTTATGCATATTTTGAATCAGAATCTGTGAGGGTGAAGGCTTTGGGAACATCTGGATTGGAGAAGGGAGACATTGGTGGTCATAACAATAGCCAGGCATTGTTATTTTCAATAAGCCATAAGTAAGGAGCCTGATTTACATTTTAGAGGTGGAAAAACTGAGCCCGAAAGGGACCAAGTCAATGTCCAAGGTCACATTGTGAAGAGGCAGCAATTCTGAATTGGACTCCTGGCCCATCTGTGTCCAGACTGTGTGTGATTTCCGCTTGCAAGATGCTCACTTCTGAGACAAAGGCGGCTCCTTCATCCTGGGTGGATGGATGCAGATCTGACTGTAAGTGGTAGGAGAGGTGGAATGTGACATGTGTGAGGAGCTTTGTGGAGGTGATACTTGGAAGCTGACTTAAGATGAGAGCCAAAAAAAGGGGGGGAACAAAAAGACGCATTGAAGCATTTCCCACTGGTAGACTCTAACGTTGGAAACCCCAGTGGAATTTAGAAGGAAGATGTGGCCTTCAGAGATGGTTTCACAGCTCCCAAGAGAAGTTAGCCAATCCTTTGATGGTTGGTAGTGAAAGATATAGGAGAGGAGGGGGGTCAGAGGTCAGTATGTTGGCCATGGGAGTTACTTGAAGCCGAAGAAGAAATCAGAAGTTGGTGAGAAGTGGGAAGGGAACCGGGAGTGTGTTGTGCTATAGAGGTGAAAAGAGGCAGAAATCACCAGGTGATTGGCTCGCCATAGAGAGGGCAGTGAGGACAGCATGGGGAACATCACACAGAGGATCGGTCCTCGTTAGTGCAGTGCAGGAGAGGCAAAGCAAGATGCACAAAGTTAAGGAAGGGGTTGTGAGGGATCTGAAATAGCAGAATGCTTTATTCTTTTGCGAGGAGCATCTGAAAAAGTGGGGGTGGGCTGGACAGGAGGATTGCTCAGTTTCCTCCTCTTCCCAGTCACGCCAGCCCAGAATATTCTTTTGTCTTCTGAGCATCAGTAGTGGTTACCATCTGAACCAAACCACTCAGCACTGAGACTGAATCTTCCCTTGGCCCCTGATTGTTTGAGATGCAAATCTTGTCTCTTAAATTCTCAGAGATTGTTAGTTAGTAGACAGTGGGGTTTACTATATACTAGATAAGTGACTGACAAACAACACCAGGGATTATCACATGAACTGGTGGAGGGACTCAGAGGAAGAATTTCTTCCTCTTAAAAGGAAGAGCATGATGAGAATGGATATGGGGAAAATGTTACTTTAGAATGTGGGAAGCACAGCCTGAGAACAAATGGGGTTATCACAATAATGCTAGAAATTTGGGGCGAGTGGTGCCGGCAATATCCATTTCCAAAGCGCTGTGCTGTGCTGGGCTGTGTAATGTATTCCACTGGGCATGCTTTGCGGAGCTGTGAAGCCAGTGCAATTCTGTGCCTCGCAGCAACTGGGTCCTTTTGTATTAGATGGCTTTGGAGATGTTAAGAGCATTTGGGGATCTTAGCAGAACTAAAAAAGATCTTTCCTTTCAGAGGGTGTAGTAGATAAGAGGGATGGAAAATCGGAGGGGAATAGAGCTGGATAAGCTCTGCTTGCTGTAAGCCCTTCAGCCTGGACACAGAGGCCTAGATTTAGTCGTAGGCCATTTCAGGGACTCACTATTGCAAAGGGCACAGGTGAACTGGCACATAGAGACACATATATGTATGTGAGTATGTACTAATGAGCAAATATAAATAATGAGAATGTAGTTAAGTACATCATGTACATACATGCTCATATGTGTAATAAATCTATGGTTGAGGTTACTGTATTCATATATACATCTACTTATACATGGGTACCTATACCTATGTGTGATATGAGCTCAGTATCCAAATGCATGAGGAATGCAAATACAGATGTGTATATAAATACAAGCAATGTAGAATATATGTGTGCTTCACCTTACACTCACAACCCCTCACAATTTGGATACCCATGGTACCTTACATTTATTAACTATTTTAGATACTTTTCCAGATTGTTTTGGCAACCTTTTCTCCCTCATTTGATTCCTAAAGCAATCCTGGAATGTTAACAGCTGGGGTTAAGGGGGGGAAGCCCCTTAAATGAAAGAGGCAGTAAGTCCCTGAGGCTCTTGGCCTCTGAGCACAGGAGGCAGTGACAGTGAGAGCTGAGCCACAGAAGCCTCAGGAACTTGTCACCTTACGCCCACTACACTTGGCTGAGGAATGGGAAGGCGGGGCTCCTCTGAGTTAGTGAAGAGCCTGGATTATAGTTATAAAAATATTCCGTTTCACACTTTTCTACTATGCCTGGTGAAATATAGTGGCCTAACAAAGCATGCCATCGGAGAGTTCTTTGGGGAAGCCATCATAATATATGGGAAAGGCAGTTGAGCAGTTTCTCCAATTTTCTATGTAAACAACGCTCCTAAGTGCTTGGGAAAGGCTTGTTCCGTTATGTAGCCTGAGTGTGCTGCTTCGGTACTTGTTCTGATATTTATGTGCTTTGTCAACCCTTTCACCCCTTAGATAACAGTAAACTTGGGCTCCGCCCTGTCGGAATGATCAACACAGAGAACTCAGGGAATTGGGATTCATATAAGGTTTATCTGCCCCAGCAATGAGGGAGGAATGCACATGCGTTTGTCTCCGAGACAGTTAGAGATGGAAATAAATGCAAAAATATGCTTTTCTGGCAAGTCATCATTTTTAATAAGAAAACGGAAAGCACAAGACAGCTTTGTTTTGCTTTTTCTTGGGCTTGTGGTTGATTTTCTTTTCTTGCTTCCTGGTTTTTGCTAGAAAGAAACTTGTTCATTTCCCACCCACTCTACACCCCCCACTCTCAAGCTGAAATATCTGTCCAAGATTATCCTTTTAAGTGCTCAGTCTTAGAGAAGGAAGAAGAAAAAGAATGGTGATTTAAAATATATATGTACATCTCTTTTCTTTTTAAGCTTGCAAACTGGGATTTCTAGATTCAATTTGTGTTCCTGAGACATTGGAGTCAAGTTTATATATAGTTTTTGATGTAGGACCTAATTAGGCTCTCAGCATATCTTAATACTTTCTGCTACATCTGCATTAAAGATAACATTGCATACATTTGCATTTCATTTACATAAAAAGTTAGCCATGCTGTATGTAACAATCACTTTAACCAAGTACAGTTGACAGCAAATATTTTGAATGAGCATGTGAAAATCCATGTCTACACAAAGCCTATCCTGGATTCTGTCGCATCTCCCTCATTTGGAACTTGTTTATGTGTAACGCATTCCAACAGAGCCCTTGAGGTTATGCCAACAAGTGAGGACATAGGAATCACAAGGGTCTCATGTATGCAATTCACGCCACTGGGGAAAGAAAGGCTCAAATGATACTCTTTTTGATGCTGTTTATAATTTTATCAACAGAGATAATCAGTGGTAATAATCATGGTGTGATTTTTAGGATGTGTTTTAAAACAGGGGAAAACCTTGAAATAAAAATATTCATTCATTTCTTTATTCATTCATACGTCTCTGGATGAATCTATATGGGGCAACCTTATTTCCAGGTCTCATTAATGAATCTCAGGTTTATCTGGGCCATTTTACTTTAACAGTGAGCTCTTACAAGGGTACTGCGCCACCAGTTCCTCGGAATGAGCTGCTTCTTTTTTTAATTTTTTAAAAATATTTTTATTGATTTCAGAGGAGAGAGATAGAAGCATTAATGATAAGAGAGGGTCATTGATTGGCTGCCTTCTGCATGTCCCCTACTGGGAATGGAGCCTGCAACCTGGGCATGTGCCCTTGACCAGAACCGAACCTGGGACCCTTGGGTCCACAGGCCGGTGCTCTATGCACTGAGCCAAGCTGGCTAGGGCAAGCTGCTTCTTGACATCAGACAGTGTTAGACACAGCTCGGGATGTGTAGGCCCGTCTGTAGTCATGGGACCCAAAGCTTGTTCTGGGGAACACATATTCCTTCCAGGGAATGTTCTTTAAAAATGGTTCTAACCAAACAGATCTTTGAATTAGTAAATACAGTATATACTTCTACCTCTTCTTAGAAAGCTACACTGCCTAGAATAAAAATCTAAGTTGTTATTTCCCAAACCTTTGGGACCATGGACACCTTTATTGGCATGCCACCTACTGACCCCAGGAGACCAGTTTTCTGCAGTTATTTTTGGAAATCGCTGTTCTGTTTTCAGAACCGTAAGAATGACAAGGATAGCAACAAAAATAACAGTAGCTAGAATTTGCTAAGAGCTTTCTGAGTGCCAGGTACTAGGGTAAGTGCTTTACTTACACTAGTATACCCTCATCTAATTCCTGAGGGTAAGGTGTCACAGTACTGCCACCTTAGAGATGAGAAGATTCAGACTTGGAGGGGTTACATAACTTATTCCACATATTGCCGCAAATAGGAAAAAAAGGTGAGACTTGAAATCAGGCCAGTGCTCTTATTTATTACTAGAGGCCCGATGCACGAAGTTTCGTGCAAGAATGGGCCTTCCTTCCCCTGGCTGCTGGCACCGCATTCACTGCGGCCCGTAGCCGCATTCCCACCTTCCCACGTTGCCCAGAGGCCCAGAGCAGCTGGAGCGGTGCAGAATGCCTGCATCGTCGACACAAGTGTCCCGCCTCGCCCCCAGCCACTCGGTGCCTGCGTATGCAAATTAATCCACCATCTTTGTTGGATTAATTTGCATACTCACTCCTGATTGGCTGGTGGGCATCGAGAAGGTACAGCCAATTTGCATCTTTCTCTTTTATTAGTGTAGTTTGCACTGTTAGCCATCCTTCTCAAAGCCTGGTACTCTTCTGTTTCCAGGCTACCAATGCTAGCTCTTCCAGTCATTCCTCAGGTGTCATGACTCAAGTCCCTCCACCCTCTCAGCCACCTCCCCCATGATTTGTCCATATCCCATTTGTTATACTGAACACAGACCCCCAGATAGATGCTGAGGTCCAAAGAGTTAGGCAAAGCCATCACCACCCTTGTCCTGGACTCTCTACTTCCATTAATAGAACCTAAAGTTGTGGTGGCTCTTTTACAAGCATGAAATTAGCTTGTATCATTTGGAGCAGATTCTCAGAATATTCTTCTTTTCCCATGAATGCAGCTGTTTTTTAAAAACTGACATTTGTGATCTATCGCACATTTTCAACCTCTTGAAGCCTCACTTCTGGTGAGTAATAATAGTACAGACCTCCTAGATTTGTGGGGCGGCAGGGTAGCATATGCAGATCTCAGTACAGTGGCTTGTATAGCATGACTCTTCAGCAAATATTAACCAGTATAATCATTGTTGTTATTGGAAAATTACAGATTTCCTGTTGAGCAAAAAGCCTGTTTTCCAGACACTTGACTGTGTCTTTCCATGCAATTAATTTTTCTTTGCTTTAAAAATTTTGAGTTAATATCTCAATTTATAGGAGCGGTTTTGTCAATGCATTTGAAATGATTCCCACACTGCTGATTTAGGCAGTTTACATTTTTATATGCATGTTTAGCTGGTTTCTAAAGACGCAAGACTCTAAGGAAAAAAGCTAATCCTTAGTTGGCAGGCAAGTCCCCTTCCTAAATCTGTGGATTAAAATAGAATCTGCCGTCGGGGCTTTCCTCGTCTTCTGTGATTGAGATCTGTCTCTGGCAGAAAGGCGTCCCATACCTGTGCGTGGCAAGTATGTTCTTTAGAGAGAGAATTTGCAACTTTAATATTTATCGATAGGCACACTAATTCTCCTGATGATGGTAATTAATGAGGTGCTTATAACTTACTTTGCGGTAGTTTAATGAGTTTCAGGCTAGAGGGGAGATCTGGTGCTTACTGTGAATGCTAGAATCAAAAATGCTACAGGAAAATGGAGCAGAAACATTAAGTTTTTAGTAGATAAAATGACTCAGATTAAAACAATCTCAAAGCCAACCTTGGTAAGGCAGCAAGGTCTAAAAACCTGAGCTCTTTCTGGGAAGAAAAGCCATGTTCCTCATTCCTCTCCCCCAACTGTGCTGTTCATTTTGACTGCCCATTTGTCTTTCTGCCCCTTGGTCTGGTCTGTATTAGTTAGAGGTGTGGAGTGAAAAATTGAGAGGAAAATATTTTGCTTCTTAAGGCTTAGATAGTAACAAGCCAAAATGTTTTTGTCATATTGGGTTTTGAATAATTGGTCCACATCTACACTTAATTTTGCCTTAGACAGCTAACCTTATAACCCTAGTTAGCCTGGGTTTTCTCCTGTTCTTTCATCCTTTGGAAATGAGGTCCACAGAATACAAATTCAGAAAGGCATAAATTCCAACTCCTCAGAAGACAGAAATAGAAGTCAAAGTGACCTCAATAAATCAAAAGCAACTTGAAGTTCAATAGGGACAAATGTAAGGCAGGATACTTATGTCCAATAAAAGGACTCCCAAATTTAAAATGATCCTAACACTATAGTGGTAGAAATGTGTCTTGGTCAACCATGTGAGGAAGACATCCCTGGCCTTGTCCTAGGACCTACTGTGCGCAGGGCATTCTGCATAAATCAGCTTATTGACAAATGGCCTGTGGTAATCTCTACAATAGCTCTCTAAGCTCTGTGTAATTTGTTCTCCTATTTATAGATGTGGAAGCTGGGGTTGAGAGAGGTTAAATAATTCGCTCAAGTATTCACAGTTAGTAAATGATTTAACTGGTTTTGGATCATGCTCTTTCAACTTGACCAAGAGTGCTTCATTATAGAGCTGTTATTTTAAAAGCCAACTCTGTTCTTGACTATATTAACTTGATTTGACTTGAGAACCAGATAATAACCTTCCCAGTATATTATACATTAATTAAAATTTTCAAGAAAAACGAACAGGAGGAACTGGAGCAAGTCCAAAAGTACCCCTCCCAGTAACAAAGTCAAAGAAATTGAAAACTGAGCCAATGGGACAGGACCCAAGGTGTTTAGGATTGCTTAGCTGGGAGGACTGCAGCTGTGGGGTGAAGGGCACACTAATTGCCTATAAACATCGAGAAGGCAGCAATAAAAATGTACATTTCACCCAAATGTTGCAGTTTACAGAGCAGTTCCAGACCCATCATTTCATTGGTCTATAACAACAGTCTTCCAGAGCAGGAGTCGGTAAACTTTTTCTGGAAAGAGGCAGGTGGTTTCCTATGTTTGGCTTTGAGGACCATGGATCTCTGTCATAGCTACTCAACCCTGCTGTGTAACACAGGAAAGCAGTCCTAGATGGACATGGCTGGAGACCAATAAAACTTTATTTACCAGAAGAGGTGGCAGGCTGGATTTGACCCTGGGGCTGTAGTAATGTGAGTACATATTATTGTTCCTCTGATGCAGATGAAGAAATTGAAGCTTGATAAAATAAAGTGACTGTCACATGCAACTCAGGAAATAAGCAACGGCTGTGGAACTAGAATTCAGTCCCCCTGGCTCACAAATTGATGCTCAGTACACCAAATTGATGTTGTGTCTCCAGAAAGATTTCAGGAAAGTGTGTCATCCCAAGATGCTATTTGCTGGCAGTGGTGATTAATATTTGGAGCAGACTAATCAGGAAGTTAGGTGACCACCTGGTGTAGTGAAATAGTATCTGTCAGGTACGTGCGAAGGGATATCTGCTCCAAAAACATTTCCAAGCTTGCCTGAAATCTTCATTAATAAAGCAATTACTTAAGGATCTTCCTGAGACATGTGAATTTTATTTAAATTACAGCATTCCTATAGCTGGGACAGAAAATACATTAGGCGGCTTACGAATTCGTTTATCTGATTATCATGTTGTAAAGAGTAGGATTGGGAGGGAATAAAGCAGCATACACATTAGTATTTATGGGATTGGGGATGAGGCAGAAGGTTGTCAGCAAAGATCATTGTACCAGAGTAGGTGTCCTCATATGAACAAATGGGGATATCATTGATTTTTTTCTGCTAAATTTATTGGGCACTCAATACCATCTTCTAGCACATGTTCTAAGATCTGTGCTAATGAACTCATTTAAACCTCCAAACAATTCTGTGAGAAAGATGCTGTTATTATTTCCATTTTAGAAGTAGGGACACTGAGGCAGGCTCACAGTAAGTGTGGTGGCAGTACCACAACTAAATCATGTGTTCTGTAATCTGCTAGCAACATCCCCCCAGCCCTTCCTGGTCAGCTCTGGGGAACAGAAACTGCCCCCCTGGGAAGCTTGGACTGCAGAGCCAGGCTTTCCATGCCAGTGGCAGGACCAGGTAGTCTCCTAGCTCTTTCTGTTTCTTTGATAGAGATGTAAATTGAGATAAACTGTGGAGAAAACCTGGCACTTTCTCTGGAAGTTAATGCCTCATTCCTGTTGAGGCTCCCCAGCATAAACTCTAGCTAAGGAATGCTCCCTCTTGTTTGCTGAGAGAATCCTTAAGTGGGCACTTGTAGCAAGCTTGGCTAAACATACTCTGCTTGGGGTTAAACCCTCATAAAGCAGAATAGCTCAAGTGACCGTAGTAAATGCCAGGTACCGAGCAATGGCTGGAGTAATTCAATCTGCTTTGTACGTGTCAAGTAGCTAATACTTGTATTGTGTGTGTGCCTATGTGTGTGGGAAAGCTTTTACAAATATACTTTCAATAAGAGTATTTTTCCCAATATCTCCCTTGAGAAAATAGAGGGGACTGCCACTTCTTTTTCCTCTTTAGATTACAGTTTTTATTTCATCCACTACTCACATAAAGTAGACAAGATTTATACATTTACATATAAACAACAAATGCAAAGCCTTTTATCATTTGATTAGTCTTGTCATTGTTAGTTTTAGGATATCATTATTATTGCAATTCTTCTGAAATTTCCAATCTTTCCTTAGGGTTCAGAAACTTTAATACCTGTGCAGCCAGAAATAGATTGAGTAATGAGATAATGGCTGCTTATACAGGAAGAGAAGAGATAAAGAAAGAGAATGCGAAAGGTACAGATAGTGGGAAGAGAAGGAAAGAAACAGGAAATGGAGATAAAGAAGAAAGACAGGAAGCTAGCTGTGTGTGCAGTGGAATGAGGAGAGGGGAGGAATACTGAATTTGGAATCAGAAGACCTGGGTTCAGTTCCTAGCTCTGCCCCTTCGCTGCACAACCTTGGATTTATCACTTGATTTTAATCATATTGCTTTCTATCAAGTGAAAATAATTATAACAAGCCTTAAAGAGTGTTTCAGTGACATGATGTGGGTGAAGGTGCTTGGTTTAATCAAGAAAAATGTGTAGTTGTCTGGCTTGAATGGCTTAGTGGTTGGGCGTCAGCCTGTGAACCAGGAGGTCAGGGTTTGATTCCTGGTTAGAGCGTATGCCTGGGTTGCAGGCTCGATCCCCAGTGGAGGGCATGCAGAAGGCAGCTGATCAGTGATTTTCCTCATCATTGATGTTTCTATCTCTCCCTCTTCCTTCCTCTCTGAAATCAATAAAGATATTTTTTTTTAAAAAAGAAAGATGCGTAGAATCTAAATAATTGTCTTAGAATAACAGCAAAATAGAACCAAAGCAGATGGGAAGGCGGCATCTCAAGGATTAAATTCATCTTGGAGTTCTTAGCAAGAGTGCTCATTTCTGAGCTCTGGAAAGGCAGGGACCATTCTTACTGTTTGCTATGTATCACACAGCACCCCTTACGTCTAGGTCCTAATATTACCAGGTCACTAATTTTCACTGGAACTTTATAAGCCAGTGTGTACCATCTTGTACATGGACACTTAAAGGGGTCGTTTTGATGCTACAGGGATCTTTTAAGTAGGACTCAGGATGACTCTACTAGACTCTCTAAGATAACATTAGATTCCATGTCTAGTGTGCCTTAAAGAATTCCGTATAAAAAAGTACCCCAAGTTCTACCAAGTATAGGCTTTTCTTCCTCAAAGCTAGGCATTTTCATAAGCTAGATTTAAATATACTTCTTCTCTCCCAGTGTCTTTTCTTTGTTACTCACCATCTGACAGGGAATAGTTAGTGTATAACCCAAAGCATATGTGGTAAGCTTGTTCCTCTCTGCCTAAATATGAGTTTAATAAGAAATAGCAGTTAAACATATGTTAAAAATGAAGCAATACAGTTGGGGGCAAAGACTAAAAGGCGACACAACTGTTTATTAGTTGTGTTTTTCATTTTCATGTTCAGAGAATTTTAAAACCCATGTGGGTTTTTTTTTTTTTTCCCTCAAGCCTGGGCCAGATCTGCACAGTTACATACTCTATTTTGGTCTTTATTTCCTACAGAAAATCACTAGCTTGACAGTGTTGAAGTCCATGTCCAAAGCAATGAGCATCAATTATCAAATTAATGAATTAGGATCCTTTCATGCGTCAATTGTCCAGGTTAATGATGTCAGGGCTTATAATGTATTACCTCAAGAGAGAGCTTTGGCATTATGTATTGAATTCAATTTAAGAAGTGGTAAGTGATCTTGGCTCTCTGGGTGTCAGGATTTGTGAGTTTTAAACCGGGGACTGCCCAGGGCCTTGGCTCTTTGTTTCATTGTAGTGAAACCAGGGTGGTAAGCCTAGCTTTTCTTTTCAATGTGAATTCTCCCTATAATAAAATTTTGCCTTAAGTGTATGACATCAGTGGCAACACTCTATACCCATCCTTCTATCCAAATGGGCTGTTTGAAAAGGAAAGAGAGGTAACATCAGGACAGAGAATGGAATGGAGAACACCGAGTCAAGGTTCTTACAAAAGTGTTGGCACAGGAAAGCTTTTAAGACTCAAAGTGATGAGTCAATAATGATGTATGATGTTCTTTTGGATTCAACTCTAATTTGCCATTTGCAGCAGTCTTGTGAAGTGCCGGTTTTAAATTCCACTTTAAAGATAAGGAAAGCAAGGCTCTGGGTGGCTAAGGAGTATTCAAGATGACGAGTGATAGGACCTGGTACTTTCTACACCCTTTGTCTAATTTTGTTGAATGGGTAACTTCCTATTCTTGAAGTTGCCCCTCGTCAGAGTTGGCAGAGAGGAGGAAAGGCTGTATGTGTCCCATAATCCTTCCATGTCATTTATTTCCAAGTCTTTTTAATTCTTTGGATGTCAGTGTATATACACACTGGGCTTTATGTCAAAATAAAAATGGTCTAGAGATAAGATTAACCCGTTAGTTTGTGACCAATTTCAGGAGAGGAAATAAATATACACCTTCCTGTAGGTACTGACCTTATCCCCACATACCTACCATCCTCTACACAACTTTCTAAATAACATATGCACTTAGCTGTGGGATTTTTGTCTAATGAAATCAAAGATAAAGCATTAAAAAGGTGGTAAATAGTAAGATATGGCCAAGAGAGAATTTCTGCATGTTAATTTTTCCATAGGACTTCTTTCATTCTTGCAGATTATACATATAAATTATTTGATGATAGCTTTAAGTCACACAGGTGGAACATTTAGTGTTCTTTTGCTTTTATGAGTCAGAGTTCTCAGAGCCGCCTCATGCTCATTTCTCTTCAGGTGCTATAAGCACCTGCTCTACTTACATGGGAGACCCAACCAACACCTGGCCTGTGGCTGCAGGAATGTGGTCAGATCTCTTGAAAGGACTAGATCAGGTATTTTTTGTAGCCCTCTTAAACTCAATAAAATGCCATTCTCCTGAGTCTCATAAAGGAAAAAGGATAGCCGTGAAATGTAGTAGAAAGTGAATTCCAATTTTTTGGTCATTTCACAGCTCCCCCAAATTGAAAATTCTTTGTACCCCCTTACACATGATTATTTAAAGTTTGACATTTAACATTTTTCATCATAAGTTTAAATAGTTGCAAGGGATATGATTTCTGGTTAATTATAAATATTTACATTTTAAAAGAAAACTGAATCTAAATACTATTTTGTGTGATTATTCACCCTCCTTCATTTATTTTTAAGTACATGAGCAAACTGTTCTTTAACAATCAAAATTTTACATCATTTTATTTTTTGAACTCGTATTTCTATTATATTTTCCCTGTGGAATTTTATCCTTGTGTTATATACTTTCTGCTTAAAACTCTTTTATTGATAATGCTATTATAACCTTTTGAAATTAAAAAAATATATTTAAATACATTTTCATTTTAGAAGTTCCTTGATCATAAAGCTCTAAGTAATAAAAAGTCTTCTAAATTGATTTATCATTACAATGATTTTAATAGAGTTGATCAAAACAACAAATGTATTAAACATTTTGAGAAGTAATTATTAAACATAAGAAGTAAAAATTTATTGGAAATACATTTCTTAATGAGATGGATGAGGCTTTCTTTTTAATGATTTCAACCCATAGAAGAATATTTATTGCTAAGGTTTCAACATCAGTTCCATTCCTAGTTTTAGTTTTTATGCTGTAAATGGTGAGAAACATTATCTACAGATTACTAGTATGTGATGAGACAGATGGAGTTTTGTTGGAGCAGTATCATTTCTGTCTTTGAACTTCTGAGTTATAACCCAAAAACAAACCACCATCTATAGCAATCTTTATTGACCTCTTTGTTAGTCAATTGAGTAGGTCTTTCATTGATTTTGTGAAAAGCAAAGAGACCAATTCTATGCTTTTTAAAGAAAAGAAGCACCTGGCTTCCAAAGCATTTGTTATCCACTTTTTAAAGTCATCTACTTTCTTGGAATGTACCAAAAAGTATATGGCAAGGCTTTACCACGGTACTAAATTACTAAAAATTATGTACTCCTTCACTTAGCGGCATTCTGCTTAACTTGATCTACTTAGACAGTGTTAGCAATTTAGAAATTATTGCCATATATATATACCAATTATATATATACCAATTATATACAGATATATTGGTAATTTCAATATATCTTTGCCTGCCAAACAATATTTTAATATAATTATGGCAAAAATCCTTTAGTCACATCCTTTAACTATGTATTCATCAATCCTTGGATCTGAAGATTTAGTTCATTCAGTGCATAGATAATATACCCTAAATATCCTCATCATTTATTTGACCAACTAAGTCAGATTTATTTTGTGTCAGAAAAAGTCTGACTTTATTTTTCAATGAACACAGTTTTAAATATGTCAATATGCATCCCTGTGACAACCAAATTTTAACATAGAATTTTATTAAGACATAGCTCTATGAGGACAGGGTATATGTACATATATTTTTTTGGAGTTCAAATTATTCAATAAATATTTGTCAGAGACATATGGAGGTATACTGATTGAGGAATGGAGCTATGGAGCCATGAACTTGTAGCGTGGATGTGGTAAGGCTGCACAGTTCTCATTGACTCTCTTTGCTCTAACGGGGCCTCTAATAATAGTTGAGGGATACAAGAGAAGAGGTTGTGAAACCATAATTATGGTCATTCTCACCACCCTATTCCACCTATCTGAATTCCCCAAACAGGTCAAAATACACTATTTCAAACTCTACAAAATCCCTCAATACCTGGGATTTATCACCCACCTTGATTACAGTTGGATCACCTTTACCCATATCAGATCGGTCCTTTCTGGGAACCCCAGCGCTGTTCAGAGTTTTGGACAATGTGGTAGAGTAGATTTGTAATGTGAGAGTCGCATCTTTCTCCTATGCAGCAGAAGGACCATTGTAAGAGTGCAGGTGAGTACTGGAATGAACCTTGAACATAGATACATTCTCAGACCAATTTAGGAAAGAGTCTTAGGGAAATGGAGGTTCTGGAAGTTAATTCCATTAACACTATTTGTGTCCATGTACTTTGTGGAAGGACTTTTGTTACACGTCAGGTATATATGTGCATTCCCTAGCTTGTGAAGACCACTGTAAGAGAGAAAGAAATAACCTTCAAAAACCAAGGACTAAAGAAGGCTAGCATTTGGGAGGGAAGGGAAGTCCAGTTGCATCTAACAGGCATTTTTTCAGACAGAATACATTTCCCTTTGATTTGGGGTCAAGGTTCTTCTCTAAGACATTGAGAACTGTGTATTGGTCAGAGTCAGAGAATGGCCCTCCTGGAATCGGTGTGTTCCAGAAGACAGGTGAGAGAAAAGGGAACAGCATTCATTGAGCAGGTATTGCATGGGGTGGTTTTACATGCCTTAGCACATTTATTTCTCGCTATTATATACAGAGGCAAAGTGACTTTCCATGGCACAGAGTGAGTGGGTGAGCAGCTGTGCCTGGCTCCACAGTCCATCCGGGAAAAATCTGTTTGCCACTCTCTGCTGCCTCTTGAATCCTCCCGGGTCCCAAGGAGTCATATGATCATAGGATATCATCTCAAAGGAAACACATGTTCGTTGGAGAAGTTGAAAAAACACAGGAAAGCACTGAGCAGTAAACAGAAATCATGTCTGTGCCTACTGCTCAGATGTGATTATAAGTATTTTAGAATGCATGCATCCATGTACATGAACACACACACTCATTCTCAGGACAGAGAGAATGAGTGTGTGTGGTTCAGACCTGCTCCACCTGGGTTTAAATGTCCATACCCCCACTTCCCAGTACCTTTATCCATGACAAGGTAATAACAGTACAGACTTCATGGGGTTGTGAGTGTTACATGAGATAATGCAAGTATGGTTCATACACAGTAAGCATGATAGGTAGGTATGTATGTAGGTAGATAGATAGTAGATAGATAGTAGATAGATAGATAGATAGATAGATAGATAGATAGATAGACAGATTGATAGCTTTTAGACTTTTTTGGTTAGCAACATTTTCTGAACATTTATCCATTTCATTACTTAAGCATGACTTCCAATCACATCCATGGTGTGACTATAACACAATTGACTTCAGCAGTCGTCCCATTGTTGAACATTTTGTTCCCAACAATTTGCCTTCCTAAACAATGCTGTGATGAACTGAAGGTGAGTGATACAATAAACTGCTAAAAGTGCAATCAATTTTGGTGCAAGGCATTTCCCACAGGTTGCCTAATTGAACTTCAGAAATAAAAACTCTACTCATTTATATTCCAACTCTAAATAGATGTTTGCATTAACCTCACCAACACTGGTATTATCTTTCTTTTTCATCTTTGCTAATTAGGTAAGATTTTAAAAGTGCACCACATTTTAGTTTGCATTTCTTTGTTTATAAGTGGTTTGACATTCTTTTTTCTTTTTTTTTTTACTTCTTTGGACTTAAAAAGAAATCTAACAATGAAAACGCGTGCAGGTGTTTGTTCTTATAGTGCTTAGTGTTATTTACTCACAGTCTGTATCCATCTCTTTTCTGTAGGAGACATACTAGTAAAATTAAAGTTCAGCTTTCCTGGAGTGGCTGTGTATGCATAAGAGGTTTAATCAATAACTGACAGAGAACATGGGGTTTAGAGTGCCCTCCCAGAGCTTGGATTCTTTTTCTTGGAACCTGGCTGCTGCTGCTCTGACAGGTGTACTTCTTAGCGCCAGGGACCTGGACCAGACAGCCGTCAGCTCTCACTCTGCCCGACGTGCCTTGGGATTCTGGACGTTGCAGAAATACATATGGCCTGGAGAAATACAAAATGCAGGAATAAAAAAGGTCACAGGCTTATTTTTAGATGGAGAAAATAAAGCTCTATTTTGAACATAAAAAACCCTAGAATAGGATGCGCCTGCTTGCTGTGTTATTTGCATTCTGATTTTTCTCTGTGTTTCTTTCCCTCTCCACTCGCCTCTCTCTCTGTCAAATTCTACTTTTCCATGAAAGAAATGCTGTCCATAAACAAAGCACATCTTTAACAAGGCATGGAAATAATAGAAGAACATGTCCTGAACCTGGACAGACCTTGTTTGCAAATCACAGGGTGAGAAGGCTTTTTCTCACGTGGCAAAGAGTTGAAACCTCATCTTGTCTGAGCTCTCTCCACTCAGAGATCTGAAACCTGCGACATAACTCCCTCCTGCTTCAGTCCCTCCACACTGTGATTGTGGTATTTTTCCCCTTAAAAAATTCTGTATTTGACCCCCTACAAAAGATTTCTCATTGAAATAGAGAGACTGAGAGAGACGGTGTGAGAGACAGAGAGAGATGGGGCACCGCGGCCAGGGCCACGCCTGTGCCTTTCTCATCCCGTTTCCCTGTTCATTTCCTTCCCACCAGGAAAGAGGCTGGGCCTTGTTAGCCGCGGCTGGAGAGAATCAGAATTATTATCTGTACCTTTTCTCACATTTCGGCATTTCTTTCTTCTAAAAGCCATTTGGGATAAAGATAGTTTCTTCCTAAAAGTTGGCCCTGTTCTCCCCCACCTCCCATGCCTGACTTGACCTTGTTTTGCATGTTGTAGTGAAAAGAACATTAAATAAACTTTAAAACATGCTTGATTAAATATATTAAATAAATGTTCTCAGGCCTCACAAATACACACAAGCCCACGTGGTCACTGTGACCACACTAAGCAAATGTGGACGCCAGAGATAAATCTGGTTTGTCTTTGAATTTCCAAAGTTGGCATCTCCCAGCTGGAATCCTCGAGTGGGCCTGCATTCATATACATTCAATACCAGCCTAAACGGGATCCTAATTAATGAGCGTGTTAATTCCTCTTGCCAGCTGGGGACAAAATCCATTGTTTGGTCTCTAGCCATTGTGTGTGTGTGTGTGTGAGAGAGAGAGAGAGAGAGAGAGAGAGAGAGAGAGAATTTGGAATCTCTAGATTTCAGATCAGCAGATTATGTAGTCTCTTTTTTTTATCCCTCAAGATTCTTATAAAGTGTAGACATTATTTTTTATAATATTTAATAATCAAAACCAACCTTTTTTTTTGGCTGCATGCTATATAATGGGTGCATAGAGTAATGGATGTTGGATAGTTACATCCTTGATTTCCAGATGACTTACAGAAAACCAGTTGTATGGCATAGGTAAGCTTGAGATATTTATATTCTCTGGCTGGGTGCATCCAATAACTCCTTTTCAAATTGGATCACTTCTCAGAGTTTAAACCCTTAAAGCGGCATCATTCATAAGAATGATTTGCTTGCAGAGTTTAGCTCTCTGACCAGATGATAAAGTCAGAAGTGGGCTGCCTAGTTCCTCAATTACAGGTAGGCTGCATTCAGAAACTCTAAGGTATTTTTTCAATATGATATAAGCCCTTTAATCTCTCTGCACGGCATTGTTTTAGCACTGAGCAAGGCTCCTCAAAGCCCAAGATTAAATTAGGAGAACTCCCCCTGCTGCTTCTATTGAATTGAGTTAATATAATGAGTTTATTGTTAAATTAAACAAAATGAAACTTGCCATGTGGAAGAAATACGGCTGCGATCGCAGTGGGATGCTGTCCTTCCCTCCCTACCTGGCTTCCTGTTACCTAGCGGCGGCTCACAGGCCTGGCTGCCGCGCCAGCACGCTGCAGAACTTTCCTGGCAGAGGGAAGCTGGGAGTTCAGGTTGGCACACAGTGCAGAAAGGAACTTGAAACTTTTGGGGTGGTGAGTTGCAGTGCCCAGCCTTCCTATGAGGCGCTCCTTCTTTGTAGATGCAGGTGCTAGTGTTACGTGGATGTGGCTTCTGTTCCCCTCCCGTTGCTTCTATTAAAAGACAAGGATGAAAACAGCCAGCCGACCCACTGCCACAGCCTGGCAGACAGAGGAGCTTATTAGGCAGCAGCCGGCTTCCCAGCGGCCCCTCTTGTCCATCAGTTGCCTGCTCAGCTATACTCTGTTTGATGTCTAGAATCTCCACTATATACTCCACGCCCTTCCCACCTGCTCACTTGATCTGACTCTTGCCCAGATCTTCACATGGCTGGGGCCTTGGGTCATTCTGTTCTTGGTTTAAAAGTCACCTCTTCAGAGAGTTCTTTTTCCCTTCACCACGTAGAAGTAGCCTCTCAGTCACTCTCTGTCATATTCCCTGGTCTTATTTTTGTCATATTTCATACTACCAAATATTTCTTCATCATTAGCTGCTCCCCCCTCTCCCCACTGGAAAGTACACTATCTAGGCAGGCACCGTGTCAGCTTCTCCCGTGTGTCCAGTGGTGTCTAGGAGAGTCAGCTCGCTGTAGGTGCTTGGTAAAAGGGGAACTCCTTGTCTGCCCCAGTGACCTGGGACAGGCTTCTTCACCTCTCTGAACTTTAGCCCCTCGCTTATAATGAGATAGTACATCATGCCCACCTCCCTGTGGTATGGCAAGGCTAAGAGCCATTGTAAGCATACTAGCCCAGAACAATGACTAACTTGCTAAGTTTCCTTCTTTGGGCTCTAAAATATCAGCTTTGATTGTTTACATTGACTTTTAGAGCCCATAGCTTCCTCAGCCAGAACACTGTGGTTGATGTGCCCAATGGGGAGCTGAGTTCTAAGTGAGGTTATTACTAACTTTTCCAGAGCCCACTCTTACCTTCCCACAATGGTTTGTAATTCATTTTTTAAAAGCATCATCTCCTACAATAGACCAGGCATTGGTTAATATCGTCTCTATCCCAGCAGTGATGGACATAGTGGCAGGCCAGCAATTCCGTGAAAAAGCTGTCCAGAACCAGAATGTTGGGAGGGACCCTCAAGAAACTATTGGGTCAAACATTTGTCTTTTATTAAGGAAATTAAAAATGGAGTGTCCACAACATTACCTAATACTTTTTAGTAACCTTCTAATTTGGGAGAGGGTATTTTTTTTCCAGATTATTTTAGATAAAATATCCTCTTGAACCAGGATGTCAGAAGTCATTTGCTGCAACCTTTGTACCTCACAGATGAGGAAACTGAGACCTACAGAGGTTGCAATTTTTATCCAAGATCTCCTCAGTTGTTAGTGACAAGCAGGTCCATGCAGGCCTCTAATTCCCTGACTGATCACTGCCCTCTTGCCTGGCCTCCCTCCCCAAAGCCCACCTGAATTTCTCTTGCTGTCTCTTAATTTTCCTAAAGCCTCTTATAAAAGTCAGTCACGTGCTTGATGAGAGGCATCAAGTTGCCCTTTTTCTTTTCTTCCAAAGTTGAAACTGTGCCCTAACCGGTTTGGCTCAGTGGATAGAGAGTCAGCCTGTGGACTCAAGGGTCCCGGATTTGATTCCAGTCAAGGGCATGTACCATGGTTGCGGGCACATCCCCAGTAGGCAGCTGATCAATGTTTCTCTCTCATTGATGTTTCTAACTCTCTATACCTCTCCCTTCCTTTCTGTAAAAAATCAATAAAATATATTTTAAAAAAAAGTTGAAACACCTAATTGCACTAATCTTTCCTCACCAGATCTGCCTTCCATCTAGTTCAGTGGTTCTCAACCTTTTGGTCCTTTAAATACAGTTCCTCATGTTGTGACCCAACCATAAAATTATTTTCGTTGCTACTTCATAACTGTAATGTTGCTACTGTTCTGAATCATAATGTAAATATCTGATATGCAGGATGGTCTTAGGCGACCCCTGTGAAAAGGTCAATCGGCCACCAAAGGGGTCGCAACCCACAGGTTGAGAACCGCTGGTCTAGTTAGTGGCCTCTGTTTCTCTCATGTAAATCCTCTCCACTGGCTTTGCTCCTACTTGGAGGGTAGTGGCCCGCATGGCTTCTTCCTGTCCGAAGTCCTCTCCCTGGGCGAGGTACTCTTTGCCTCTGAGCCTGTGATCCTGGGCCTCCCTTGACTTCAAAGTTCTCTCACCAGCATGATTAATGATCAATTAATTTCTATTATAGAATATTCACTTTGCATCTGATATCATTTCTAGCCTTGATGCTGCTCATCTTCTATATTAGTTGGCTGATCAGTAGGATAATCCATTCCCCAACTTTAAATTTGTATATTTAGTGCTTTAAAATGTCTAGTTAATTGTAGGTAAACCTGAATGAGCCTTATGAGCCTTATGTTATGCTGATTAAAGTATGATTTAGTATAATGAACATTTTTATTTAGTATAATGAACATTTTAAAAATTCTTGCCCTTAGTCATCAAGAAGTACTAAACATCAAATGTATTTTCCAAGAAGATCGTCTCTAGCTAATAATAAAAAAATCTAAATGCTAAGTTTATCATATAATTTTACATCTGTTAAGTGGTTTGAACTGTGAAATGTTCACACTGAAGAACAGTTTGCCTTTCCAGCTGTTGATCGGCTCTAAACATGGAACATTACAGCAAGTCTTCCTTTCAGCCTAGTTCTGATAGGATACCTTTAGAGCGGGGATGAAAAGCAGATTAATTAATATGTCTGCAATTTAGATGGTTTCATCTTTTTTAAATATATAAAATATACTTGGAATTTGCCCCCAGAATTTTATGTACTTCTAAATGGCCGTAAGTCAGTTTTCATGACTCAGCCCTATTCAAAAAGGGTTGAGTCTGACCTGGTCAGTGTGGGTCAGTTGGTTGAGTGTCCTCCCATGCACCAGCAGATCACTAGTTCGAAGCCCAATCAGGACATTTGCCCAGATTTGGGGCTTCATACCCAGTAGGGAGTGTGCAGGAGGCAGCCAATTGCTGTTTCTCTCTCATTGATGTTTCTATCTCTCTTACCCGCCCCCCTTCTCTCTGTAAAAAATCAATAAAATATATTAAAAAAAACAACCCATGCTAAACAGAAAAACACATTGTTATTTCACTCACACACACATATATATATATATATATATATATGGCTTAAACTGCTTTGAAGCTAGCAGGGAAAAATAAGAACCCAGAGCAAAATTTCTTCTGTTCTTTCCCTTCCATGTTCATGGTCAAAGATGGCATGGGTCCTTTTGAAGGCTGAGTCCTGGCACACATATGTGCAGGAAGCCTTGATAAGACCTGGTCCATATAAAATTTAATTTCAAAAGAATTCTGTTGGGTTTTTTTTTCTACCAAGCATGATGATTTTTCAGCTCTCTTCTAGCTCCAGGGTGCTGTCACTATAGTAAAATCCAGTGTGGTTGGTCATTATGGTGGGATTCCCAAAACCACCACTGTCTCCTGAGTAGGTTCATTTCTGCTTGTGGGCAGTAAGTCCCCCCATCTTCAGTGTGGCTGTTATGGAGATGAACATCCCATTAGCATTTGTTCATTGTGGCTCACTCTTTACATGAACAGTGAGTTGAAGATATGAATAAGAGTATTGGTTTGTTTCTTTATGAAACACAATAATTACTTTCATGGAATTATGGTTTTTACCTTATCACTAGCAATTCTTAAAGAGAAGAGAATAGGATAACTTGCCTGGTCACTAAAACAAAGTCAAAGGAAGCATTGAGGTCCAAATGGAAAAAAATGTGGGTTTATGGTGATAAAAGTGCCTTTGAGAATCTTGTATTCTAGGCATGGGATATCAGCAAACATGAATTAGAGTTTTCAAGAGCCATAACTATTATTGAGAAAATATACATGAGTACTTTCTAAGAAGGTGAACATGAGTAATTGAGTATAACACTAGGCTATCTTAATTATAAAAACACACATTTTTTGAACAACCATTCTCAGGGAAAAAACATTTTTCTGAAGATGTTTTACAATATTGCATAGTAAAAATATTACTTTGTAGGAAGTTGAGGACAGATATAAATATCACATTTGCTTTAAAATCTTAGTATAAGGTGGCATTTAAAACAAGAGTAATGCAGAACCGGAAGGAGAAATAGACTTGAGATCCAGAAGACCCACATCTGTGTGTTCTTGGGCAAACAGCTTTCCTTCTCTGAGCCTCAATTTTTATACTGATTTAATGAGTTGAATAGACTATATAATCCAATACCTTTTCACCTCTGATTGTCTATTGCTCTCTTCCTGAATTGAACAATGTGTCCATGTCATCAGCAATCAGTATAGTTCAAACCAATTTTTTTTCTCTTCCCTCTAAACTCCCAGCCAGCACTGCCCACATTAAGGCTTTCCAGACCAAAGAAGTCAAGTGCCTGACATACTTTACTGTCAGATTATAACTAGTCAACTCGTATATAACATAAAACAATATCATTTCTCTCTCACAAAGTATTTTTGCTGTAAGCTCCGAGAATGTATTTGAAGATCATATAGAATCATTTTCCATTCTTTTGAAAATATTGCATTATGTAAAGGATAACTGAGGAAGTGACCTCATGAGTGTTTTCTTTGCATATTTTTACAGTAGGGACCCTTCAGTGTGCTGGTATGGATGAATTATGTAGACACAGTGAGTGTTACTGGAACATAGACACTTACATTTAAAATTTTTATCCAGATATAATGAACATATAATAAAATGTGCAGAATCTTAAGTGTTCAATTCAGTGAGCTTTGGCAGTTGTATCCATCCATGTATCACCGCTCAAAACAAGGTGTAGAACATCTTCATTCCTCTAGAAACTTCCCTTATGTAAACACTTATTTTAGTGCAGCAGTCCTCGAATAAGGTGATTTCACTCAGTGTGTTTCCTTATAACATTGGTGAGATGCTCTAGGAAATTGACTCTTGTTTCTATCAATTAGCCTGTAGAAAAATTGATTTCTTTATACATTGTTTTGCTTAGTTGCAGACCCTATGGATGATGATAAGTGAGAGCTTACTTATCTTGGTTCCTCATTTTTATCCTTTTTGTTTAATTGTCAAATAATTCATAAATAAGACTTACAGAAAAGTGGACAATTTAATAGGTAAGGAACTTGCACCGCTACTTTACCTTGAACTCGTTTCAAAGTGTTAATTGCTTTGCTTGAACTGTATAGCCAGATGTGCCCTCCTTTTGTCATGGTCATACTCTGTGTCCACATAATAGTGTGTAAATAAATGTGTGTGGCCTACTCTTTGGTGTTAGTGGACATTTACAAAGAAGCCTTCCCTGACTTGTGGGGCAATGCCAGGGTGTTCTGCCAGGGTGTCCTCAGACTCTGGTTCAGTGCAGTGATGGGAAAGGGCTATGCATCAGGTGTTCCCTAAGGACCTTGAGTTGGGCCATCAGATGTGTGCTCGGACAATTGGGGACAAGAGTCCTTTTGTTGCACCAAGTGAGCAGGAGGAAATCCCACCAGTTTTAAGGGAGGAGAGAATTGTCAGGAGCATGTTGGGGAGGGGAAGAGGAACTAATAGAGGAAGATTCCTCATCCAAGGTCACCTTTATCCAGCCAGGAGGTAGAATGGAGCCAGGAGGTAGGAGGAGGCGCTGGTGAGAACCTGGAGGCCAGCAGGCCACACACTGGCCCATGATCTCTCAGCCATGGCTCCGGAAGACCTCCTGCCACACCTGAGGCAGCCCCTCATCTCTCCTAGCCTCTGTGCCAGGGCTGCTAACAACTAGCTCAAATTGGCTGATTTCTCCACATTTGTCAGGGAGCCAGCTGCACTGGCTCAGCTGAGCATCTGCAGAAAAGGAAGCAGAGAACCAGAGGGGGGAAAAAAAGCTTTTAAGTCATTATTCTTATTCATTTCCCTATTCTGTGCCCCACCCCCTCACAGTCTCCACTGCCATGCCTCTTTCTTCTTCTTCTTTTTTTAAACATCTTTTTATAACAATCTTTTCCTTTATGTGGCTAGTCCCCTTGGCATCCTTCCAGTGACCTGTCTGTAGAGAGATACTCCTCCCTTATAATTAGGCCTTTGTTACACCACTTCCTGATTTTCTTCTTTCTTTCCTTTTTAAAGCTTCTGGCCCTTGACACCCCAATGCCCCAATGGAAAACCACACTTGTTAAAACGAAGGGTCTTCAAAAGGGTGATGAAGTTGGCTTCCTCAAGGAGGCCTGTGAGTTCTTTCAGGCCTGTGGGTACAATGGATGAGGGCATGGAAGGACCAAAATAAGACATGTGGTGAGATGTCTTCATTCTGGTCACAATCTCACCTGCGGAGCTCTCCCCAGCATCTTACTCCCGATGCTTGGGCCACTTAATTTCTGGATCACAGTTTCTCTATTCCACCGTTCCTGGGCTATAATCATATCGGGTTTTTTGGTAGTAGGATGGGAGCTTTTGTTTTCAGATACTCCTGCAAGGATAGGAAGAGCTAAACCCCAAAGAGGCAGGGAGAGCCAGCGAGGGAAGCAGGACAGGTACAAGATGGCTGAATGCAGCTGAGACGCCCTTCTCCTCCTGAAAGGCTGGGGAGGAGGGCCACACCTCCATTAGCCTCCTGAAAAGAGATAGACCTGGCTATTTGCCTATATACTTGGTTGCATTCCATTCAGTCCCTTTAAAGACATTTGGTATCCGGCTACCACCCTTAGTAGCTACCACATTTGAGAGGTCTCGCGTGAAAGCCTGGGAGTCTTGCAATCACTTAAGTCTTCAGAAAATAAAGAAGAAGAAATGTAAAGTTTTAGTTCTTCCCCGTCAGGACTGGTGACCTTCCATTCTGTTTCTTTGTGTGGAAATTGGAGGTTCAACAGTAAATAAATGCCATACAATCTAGATAACTGCTCTTAGTGACCTCTCTTTCTCTAAGGTGACTTTTAGAAATAAACCTGTTTGTCTACTTCAAACTTAGGCAAAATATTAAATTTTTGTTTGCTCCCTCAGATTTTTTTCTCATTACCCCGAAGTGTTACCAGGTGACTCTAGTGGTCTTAGTCACATAAGGGTAATACTAAGATTTTGTCTCACCTATTATGGGTTTTAGAATTTCTTTTTGATAGAGATTGTATTTTATTTCCTTTTGAAAATAATGTTAGAAGAGCATTAAAGGGAAAAATGTTTCACCAGTTATTTTTGGTATGCCAGCCTACTCGTAGCACTATTTGTAGGTGCCCAGTTAAGAATACCAAATGCTCTTCCTGATGGTATAAAAGATTGAAGCTTGGTCCCTTGGGAAAGTTTATACTGGGTTGAATTGAGAATTAAATGAAGTATTGATTGTAAAGTCAGGTCTAAAACAGTGAAGCTAAATCTTGGGTCTATAATGTGCTTTGCAACTTAGCAATCTGTAAAAGGGGGTTATTCCTACCTTCCTCACAATAATGCAGTCAAGAGTAATGTGATCCTGTATATGAATTACCTGAGGGGACCCTTGGCATATGCTATATGCTAGAAGAATGAACACATTAGCCGTTTTTCAGAGATCTTCACCTTTCAAAGTGCTTTTTCTACTTGGAAAGATTATCACTAGCCAAGTAGGATCTGAGCTTAAATTGACATGAGAGTATTGTAGATAGCCAGCTGCTTAGGTACCCAATGCAAAGGGCAGGTAAGTGTTGCAGAAGAGCTTGACCAGAATCTCATTCCTTCCATCTAAAATAGTCCATCTCCTGACCGGTTTGGCTCAGTGGATAAAATAGTCCATCAAAGGGGAGGGGAGAAGTGAGTCGGACATCTCCAAAATATGGATCACTTGTATTGTGTTGAAGCACTTGAAAGTTTTTTTATTTGGTTCCAAGACTTTTCCTATAAGGAGAGTGGGGCAGTGTTTTAAGTATCAGGTACCCAAACCAACCCACATAGGTTTTAAAACAAACACAAAAACAACAACATAAAAACACAGGTTAAGTTTGGTTTGTGTCTGTAGTATTTTTTTCTGTGAAGTAGTGCATTCTGATTTCCAGCCATCTCCGCATCCTATGTAGAATGGCTCCCTGATAAGTTCCATGGTTTTAGGCAAGGGGTGACAATGGATGGATAGATGCTCCTGGAGATAAATTTGTGTCCTCTCCACAGCTGAGGCAACGGTGAGGAGGAGGAGGAAGCCACCAGACAGTAGCCCCCCTTCTAGATCTAGCCTAATTCTCAACTCTAACTGGGGAGAAAAAGGATTCCCACCTTCAGGGGATAGAAGAATCTGGTCTGGACTGTTCTTTGTTGCCATTCTTATATATGAGTCATTCATAGGTTAAGAATAAGTTGTGTCAGTTTTGACCCACCCTACATGAGTTGTAATGGCAGATTTGTAACATACACTTTGTATGGATATTTATCTTATGGTAAGTATAGGAAGTACAAATACCCAAATTCCTCACTGTGGAAAATGGCATTTCTTGAAATGAGATCCCTAGACCATCAGCATCAGCATCTCCTGGGAACTTGTTAAAAATGCAAATTGTAGAGCTCCGCCCCAGACCTCCTGAATCAGAAGCTGGTGATAGGACCCAAGTCTCCAAGGAATTCTAGTGGATCCTAGAGTTTGAGAATTACTGACTTAAGCACTAAATAAGATTCTTGCTTACACTGCAGTCTTTCAGGCATGGAAAGTGGGGTGAGGAAAGTTCCATGGAGGTGAGGGCTCAGTGAACATTTATAGCTGTTACCTAGAAGTTACTTCTGACAGTAGGACTGCCAGATAAAATACAAGATGCCCAGTTATATTTGAATCTTAGAATAAAAAATATGTTTTTATTATAAGTACTAGAGGCCCAGTACATGAAATTCGTGCATGGGTAGAGCCCCTAGGGGCTGCTGGCCACCGGCCGGGGCCTCCCTTCCCTTGGCTGCCTGCCACCACTGGCGGGGGGCCTCCCTTTGCACCTGCCTTGGCCTGGCACTGCCTACTCTCCTGCTCCACCATCCCGCTGCAGTCCTGCTCTCTTTGGAGCCCATCGAGGCCGGCAGCACCTCCACTGCTGCCCGCTGCCAGTGCCACATCGCCAACGCCCACCATGTTCTGCACTGCCCCCTGTTGCTCAGTGCACTTGGGGACAATTTGCATATTAGCTTTTTATTATATAAGATGTCCCATTTGAGGTCCTGTGTTTTTATTTACTAAATCTGGCAACTATGTCTAAAAGTAAAAAGTTAAGTTGTGCAGAAATTTGGCAGACACCATAATAAAGAAGTGATCAGTGACAGATCATGTTAGTAATTACATGCCCCCTGATAAAATGTGAAGAGTAGGGCCCTTCTCTGCTGAAGTTTGTCTTCAAAATCATAACCTCAGTCTAGTCATGAGGAAACATCACACAAATCCAAATCGAGAGACTGTTCAAATGTGTTCAGATCATGAAGAACAAGGAAAGACTGAGAAACTGCCACTGATTGGCAAATAAATAAATAAATAAATAAAAATTAGAAGACATGAATGATTAAATGCCATAGGGGGTTCTGGATCAGATCCCAGAAACAAAGGGGAAAAAAAGACATTAGTGGAAAAATTAGAAAAATCTAATAGAGTCTACTAAAGTTTACTTAATAGTAATATACCAATGTTAATTTCTTAGTTTTAATAAATGTACTTTGGTTATATGCGATATTAATATTAGTAAAGCTGGGTAATGAGGATGTGGGAACTCTGTACTATCTTTGCAACTCCTCTATAGTTCTAAAATGATTTCAAAATGAAAAAAAATTTAATTGGGTTGGGTACACCTTAGCAGCTTTGCGATACCACCTTCTTTTGTTTTTTTATGGGAACAAAGAACTATGTTGCTTAAATGCTGACCTGTGTGAGAATATTTAGATGAATTCTATCCTATACAGGACATGACTCTTCTAACACTACAGAGGCCAAAAATGTTGCAGTGGTTTTAAATTGCCATGGACAAATGTAGTCTTTTCCATGCTCATATAATGTGTTTTGCCTACACATTCATGGAAATCCATATTTACTGTTATGGCTTATGGACCACAGAGCTGATTGAGATGCTTGTTGGATAGGAGCAGCCAGCAAGGGGACAGGGAAGGGGGGCAGGGCATGTAAAAGGAGGTTGCAAAAGGCTGGTGGTCAGAGTGGCTCAGTAGTTTCAGGAAAATTCTGTTGTATTCCTCCAGTTTATAGTTTCTGCCACAGAATTTGGTCCATGTGACCCCATGAGCTTGGGGATATGATAGTAGCTTCTCTGCCTAAAAGATGTTTCCACAGCATCAATTTGGGGGATGGTTGACCAATTTGTCCTGGAATTAGTTATTTCAGATAAAAACACTTCTGGCAGGGTCTCTACTCACAGGCATATGGAATTAGGCTGAGTTCAGTTTATTCCCCACCCAATCCCCACCTCCATTCAGTAATTCCTGTATTTCCTTCCATGGGGATGTGTATTAAATTATAAGTACCCAAACCATACGGGGTCCTCTTCCCAGAGGCTCAGATGCTGAGAGCCCTCCCACAACAGAAGACCTAAGGATCTCTGTGAAGGCTTGGGTTATCTTTTTCCATGGTTCAGTTCTTAACCAGAAATGAGTGTGGCCAAGATCCTAGCTGCTAGTTGGAACTCTCCGTTTCAGTCAAGTCTCCATTTTTCCTCTCCTCCCCATCATTCCAAATCCTTGCCTTCTTGGTGCCATTGCCTCCAGCAGGCATCCATTCTTCCCGGTTTGAAACACTTGTGTTTCTTAATAAAATAATCTCTAAATACATATTTTCTATTAATTATAGATTTTTTAATACTGATATTAACACTATTTCATATTAGCTTCTCCTTGAGTCTAAAGACATGATTTTATTTATTCACTTACCATAGTTTAATTTTCTTCTGATTTCTGTCAGTCAAATATAAACTGAGTGGCCAGATTATTATGACCACCTGATGTTAGTAGGCAAATTAGCTATAATTTTGCGCTGAAGTTGCTAGAGGGTCAGACCATTATAAATAGGGAAGCAGGTTGTTTACCATGACAGTAGAAGTGGTTTTTTTTCTGAAGATATGAGTAAACAACACGATTTAACAGCCTTTGAACGTGGGATATATTTGAACGTGAGTGGCCAGATGATTATGACCACCCCATCAGTACTTCATTGGGCCACCTTTTGCCTTCAATACTGTGGTGAGTCATCTTGGCGTTGACTCCACGAGATGTTGAAAGGTGATGCGAGGAATCTGGCACCATGCCTGATGAATAGCACTGTCCAGTTCTGTGAGATTTGATGGTTGTGGAACCAGCTGCCTGATGGCTCTTTTAACTTCGTCCCACAAATGCTCAATTGGATTGAGATCTGGTGATTGTAGGGCCACCTAGACAAGATAAAGTCTCCCTCATGTTCTTGAAACCACTCCTGCACAATATGAGCACAGTGGCATGGTGCATTGTCTTGTTGGGACAAGCTATCTCCACGCGGTGGTCATAATAATCTGGCCACTCAGTATATATATCCCACATTCAAAGGCTATTAAATCGCATTGTTTACCCATATCTTCAGAAAAAATCACTTCTACTGTTGTGGTGAACAACCTGCTTCCTTATTTATAATGGCCCTCTAGCAACTTCAGTGCGAAATTATAATTAATTTGCCTACAAATGCCAGGTGGTCATAATAATCTGGCCACTCAGTGTATATATAAAAGGCTAATATTCAAAGTGTCACCCTGGGAATTTGGGAGAGTGGGGGTTCAATTGCTTGCTATGATGTGTGCTGACCACCAGGGGGCGGTGCAGAACAAAGAAAGGCCCCAGCCAGCAGCTGGCAGCTGGGGGAGGGAGGCCCTGGCAGGCAGCTGGAAGGCCCAGATTGGCCCTGATCGCTGGCCAGGCCTAGGGACCCAACCCATGCAGGAATTTTGTGCACTAGGCCTCTAGTTTATTCATGTTAAATGTTTATTAATAATTTATTTCTATTGTTATTTCTTATTGTTAGTTGTTTTTAAATTTTTACCGTAAAAAACCAACAAAACATATTGTTAAATTACTACTTTTTTAATTTTTTTTCTTCTTTATTGATTAAGGTATTACATATATGTCCTTAACTTTATTTCATGTTTTGAGTCATTTTTATTAGGAAAAATTCTTAGGTATAGTATTACTGGGACACAAAAACTCAACTTTTAGGATTTTTAATATGTAAAACTTGTCAATTTAATTTTGGCATGTCTAAAAAGACCACAAAATCCTCTGCTGTCCCCTATAATCTGTGCCTATCACCTCCTTAAAAACCAACGTGAAACTCCTCTCACCCAGTCTGAAGTTTCCAAATAAGTTCTATCTACTTCTTTATCCCATCTAGGGTGTTTCATTCATTCATTCAACCTGTGGCTCTACTTGCTGTATTAGTATTATTAGTTTTGTTTTTTGGCTTGAAGCCAACTTAATACAGGAAGTGTTTCTCTTCTCCCTTTTGCTTCTGAGAGGAATGAGGTGGTTATCTCCTGGGTGTAAGTGATATCTTCTTAACAGAGGCTAGGCTTCCATTCATTTTATCATAGCGAACATCCAGTGGTGCTGAATAAATGAAAATGAATAAGATTTGGTTCTTTGTCATTTGAAAAACTTGTTTTCTATTTTAATAAAAATAACATATAGATAGGGATTACTGGGGATTTGGTGACATATGGAGTAATTTTACTTAGCTGTCTGTAACTCATTTTAGTGAAGTAGCTCTAAGGCATATCATTTGATTTCTGCCTGCATCATATTATGAGATACCATTTATTTTAACTCCTTTATAACAACTAGTGCTTGGTAGCCTCAAGTATTAAGCATGTGTTAAAATAATGGTCTCAGTATTTTTATTCTGTTGGGAACCTGGAAAGCTTGCTTCATGCTGATGGCAGGTGCAGGCGGGTGTATGTACATGGACAGGTCTGTGAGGAAATAAGTTTGTAGTACACATGTATATTAGACACATTGTAAATGAGCTATTATCTCATTCGGACAACACAAATTACCCCAGAATTTGCTGTCTTATGAGTAGACATTCCTAATGAATGTTCAGAAGATAAGTGTTGGCAGTTTGATCATTTCTCATCCAGGAATAATTGGCTTTGAAGGAAAGACACCATTTCTTAATAGCACATAGGACTCCCCACTATATTTCACTTTTTATTTTGTTTTCATCATTCACTGAAAAAAAGCACATGAGTAAAAATTTACTCATTTTCTACTTTTTAATGACTAAGTTCCTGTCCAATCATTACATTAGATGAGTATAAGTGTATCTTAAAACAATGGCTAATAGGAAAGAAAAATGGCACGCAAGCCTTTCTAATTCCAAAGTATTCCAACACGTTTATACTATTAATTATCAAATTAAAATTTAACTGATTGTTTCACTAAGTCCTCTGTGTTAAGGCATAATTGGGGCTTTTTAAAATAAAAGTTATAATTGATCTAACAAAGTCAAGTCTGTTGCTGTTGACTTGCCTGGGAAACAAAAAGCTCAGATCTCAGCATGAGCCTAATGAAACTATGTTCCACAAGTTCAAATTAGTTTTATTTATCATGTGACCTCATGGTGTCTGAGTTGAGGTTAAAAGTTACAATTAGTCTACAAAATAATTAGTGATTTTTTTAAAACTCAAGAAGTTTTAGAGTTAGAACCAGGCAGACCTGGGTCCTAATCTCGGCTCCACCCCTGAAGAGTGGAATGACCCTAGGTTGGGTACCTATCCTCTCTCAGCCTCAGTTTCCCCATCTTAAAGCAGGCTTAAGGCAACAATTCCACTCCTATGTATATTTGCATGAGAAACCAAAAACATATGGGCATACAGAAACCTGTGCATGAATGTGTATAGCAGCATCATTCATAATAGCCAAAGAGGAGAAACAATTTAAGTAACCACCCATCAGCCAAAAAATAGGTAAACAAAGTGTAGCATGTATGTACAATGGAATATTATTCAGCCATAAAAGAACAGAGTGTCATGTATGTTACAAGTTGGAGGAATGTCAAAAACATTACGCTACATGAAAGCAGCAGACATGCTAAGTTTATATGTCATATGATTTCTTTGATATGTCATATCCAGAATAATCCAATCCATAGAGACAGAATGCGGGTTAGTGATTACCAAATCCTATATAATAAAACCCTAATATGCAAATCAACCAAACAGTGGAACAACTAGTTGCTATGATGTGCACTGACCACCAGGAGGCAGACAGTCAACGCTGGAGCTGCCCCCAAGAAGAAGGAGACTGGCGGTAGCAATTGGGGGGCAGGGCCAGCTGCTGGGCAGTGCCAAGGCAGGTGCCAGCAGGGGCCTCTGATCAACCCACCTGCTGGTCACCCCACAGATCGGCCCTGATTGCCGGCCAGGCCTAGGGACCCTACTATATATATTGGGAACAGTCTATCAGATTTAATAATTAAAACCTGGCAAGGATACTCTAACACTGAAAAAACAGGATGATGCAGTGATGACATGCATGGACTCTGGCTTGGACATATTGTGGTCAGCCCTGATTCTGACACTTATAACTGTGTGACAAAGCCGATTACTTAACTTCTCTCTGCTTCAGTTTTTCCACCCATAAGATGGGGTAAATGGTACTACTGCCTCAGAAAGATCATGTTATGTACTACTTTTTATAATAAGGGCAAAAAAATGTAGTTGTCCATAAAACAGCAAGATGTTTTTCACCTGTATGAAAAATATGGTCACTGGTGCATGCAGCATCCTGGATTGCGAGAGGGATGTCCATCTGCCGGTTTAGGCCCGACATCCCCGTGGGGTCCTGGATTGCGACAGGATGCAGGCCAGGCTGAGGGACCCCCAGCCCATGCACGAATTTTGTGCACCAGGGCTCTAGTCCTATCTAATAATAGACAAACTTGGTAATTAACCATACCTCCAACACCCTTCCCATTGGCCAATCAGCGAGATATGCAAATTAACTACCAAACAACATGGTGGCCGGAAGCCAGGCAGCTGAAGCAAACAGGAGGCTTGCTTGCTCCAGTGATGGAGGAAGCCAAGGTTCCCT
>NW_006289718.1:1780597-1791793 GCF_000327345.1 Myotis davidii
GGAGGTCAATTCCTCCCTATGATGGGTGCTGACCACCAGGGGGTAACACAGAACAAAGGAAGGCCCCAGCCACTGCTAGGGACCCTACCTGTGCATGAATTTCATGCACTAGGCATCTAATACTACAATAAGAATACATAACACTGAAGTTCTTTAGGATTAGACTGACGTGCATACAGTAGGCACTCAAAAGATACCTTCTTTTCATTATTCTACCTTTATCACTGCCTGCCCCTTTGCCCCCCTTTCAGGATGATTCCTTCTTCTCATGAGAAAAGAAAATAATAAAATACTATTTTCAATGGAAAGTAAGTGGATATGATGAGGGAGGGTGCAAATACAATTTCTGTGCACCTAGAATAGATAAATCTAGGTCAGCCCTGTAAGATGTTAGTGTCTATTAAGCCACATGGTGTACCTTGTTTAAAGTGTTTCAAGTGTCTTAGCCGGTTTGACTCAGTGGATAGAGCATTGGCCTACAGAATGAAGGGACACAGGTTGGATTCTGGTGAAGGGCACATGCCTAATTTGGGGTCTCGATCCCCAGTAGGGGGCATGCAGGAGGCAGTCGATCAATGATTCTCACTCATCATGAATGTTTCTATCTCTCTCTCTCTCTCCCCATCTTCCTTCCTCTCTGAAATCAATAAAAATATATTTTTTAAAAAAAGTGTTCCTGGTGGCCTTTAAACATCATAAAGGCGTGGGAAAGGACAGAGGCAGCTACAGCGTCTAGAGCACTCCATCTAGGGCAGGCATTTGCCGAGGAAGCAGTGAGTCGTAATTCTAATAGTTTAGCAGCACATGATGTGCCATAGTTGGTAGGCCATCTGTCAGCAAGGCAAGTGTTCTGCCTTTGGCTACAACTTTTATATATTCTTTCCAACAGAGGAAGAACAACAGAACAACAGAAATCCCAAATAGTGCACTCATTGGTTGAAAAATAGGCATTTTTCTAGCTGAATGAAGGCAATTGCCATCTGACCTATGTGGTTATTGGTTCATTTCTAGAAGCACCAAATGGGACTCCTGTCCTATTAGCATGCTGGGACTGATTGCAGGTTATGATTCCTTCTGATTTCCACCCTCCAGGGAATTAACATTTCTACCTGATTCTAGAAATAGGTCATATATCACTTGCCCCCATTATCTTCTCTCACAAGCCCCCCTTCAGCCCTCTCAGACTTGCTTGGGGGTTTTGCCTGCCACCTTGTTTTCACTCTTACCACTTAGTTGCCCCCTGAAATATGTTTACTCACTTTCTGGGTCCTTATAACTCTATGGCACTGTGCTGATACTCAATGTGATGGCAGAGGGAAAACAGCCAGAGTGGGAATTCACATCTCAAAAGCAAGGCGGGTGGCAGGTAAAGATGCTATGGAGACAAGGATGTAGTCTGACTGGGGGTATGAGTACAGTCAGCTGATCAGTCAGTCATTATGTGCCCTCCAGCACCTTCTGTACCTACTGTTTGGAGAGCACTTGCTGTGATTAATGAAGGGCTTGGCTTCAAGGCCAGTTACTAGCTGTGGCCTCTGGAGTAACCATGGGCTTGGCCTCAGTTTCCTCTTCTGTAAACAGAAGGTAAAAATCTCTTCTTAGGGCCATTTTAAGAATTAAATGAAAGCAGCCCAGCACCTACCACAAAGCAAGTGTCCCCGTAAGTGACACTCAGCATAACTGAATCTCTGCTGGGGGTGTCTTCACTGTTGGGATTCCTAGGGAGATAAGGCCAAAACACCTGAATTATTTCACAAATAATACACTTGCCAAAAGATGTGGTTCTGATTCTCATGTTTGGGGTATCCATGAGGAAAGGGCTCCAGCCAAATAGATGGCTGGAATAATAATAGAAGTTATACCCACCACTCATTTTTTGCATCTCTGAGCTTCACAATGCCCCAGCATTTTATAGTGAAGAATCTGTGAGAGATTAGGTAACTTGCCCATCTCAGGTCTGACTAACCATGGTTTTCTTAAACCCAATACTATTTGGGAAGGAAAGCTTTGTGGGAGAGCTAGAATTTGAGTTGGACCATAAAGAATGAGCTGATTTGAATGGACCATGAGTCTGTCTTGGATTATCATGATTGGATAGACCATCCTCCAGGCAAGGAGGTGCAGCTGGGACCAAAGCTTGGAGAGGGGAATGAGGTTGCCCAACAATAAGGAGACACCATCACTGTGGAGTGGGAGGAAAGAATGATACATCACAACCCCAAGTCTTCAGTCTTAAAATTGTTCTATGCTTCACTTTTTCCAGCTGACCACAGCATGTTGCCAGCATTATTTTGTCCCTTTTTATGTGATTACAATCCACTTTAGAGGGCCACCTTAGCCTCCACGGAAGGAACATTTGGTATTTCTGAACATCAGAAGTAGCCGAGTCCAGAGTGCTCTGATCACCCAGCTGAAGGAGTGTGCTAAATGAAAGTCTCAATGATTTTAGGTCCATCTGTGTGCCTAAACTAAAACAGAACAGATACTTCAGGGAAAACTGGAACACACCGTTTGTGTTTATACAACCTTATGACTCAGCCAGACCCCATGGGACTGGCTTTGAGAAAGCTGCCCTACAGTTAGTGACAAATACATGTCAATAACAACAACCACAGCCCGTGATGTATGTACTTCACAATATAAGCAGTACAGAGCTCTTCTTAGACTCAGGGTTTGTGTGTCCCTGGGCAAATCAAGCTTGAATGGAGCCTTCACTCTGCCCCTGACAGCCACCCAGTGAGTCTGGGTGAAGCTCCAGTGGCCACCAACAGTCGCCAGCTTCTTGCCCACCAGCCTTATTCTGTACCCTGACTTGCTGTGACCACCCAGGACTTTGGCTGCTTGACCAAGTGGCTTCAAGTTGTTCAGGAACGTGAAAAGCAGGTTTCTGAAAGCCAACTGTATGCAGTGTCTAATTCTACTAATAGAAAATTACAAAAGTAAGTGCACTGGGTTAGAAATTAGGTGACCTCATTTCCTTTCCTCCCAATCAGGGTCCCATGTCCCAGGGCTACCTACCTGTGTCTTGGACTACCAGGAAGTCTTAGCTCCTCATGACTTAGGACTCTTTAAGTCCAAGTTTAAAGGACTTTATTTGGATTAGACATGGTGCTTTCCAGTTCCCACCGGCTTCTAATAATGTGGAGGCTTTAATTTAAAGCTTAGTATATGTAAACTGTTTACTGCCTTCCCCCACCCCGTTTCCCTTTGGTAACCTCTATACTATTGAAACCTATATAGTTTTATTAACCAATGTCACCCCAATACATTTAACAAGACTTTTCAAAATAAAAAGCTTAATGTAAACTGCTGATTTTGAAGAACTCCTGGATTTAAGTAAAACATGTCAAGGTGAACTCCTTGCTGAGCCTCAGGATAAAATTAATTTTTCATACATGAGAAAATAATTGTTTTCACCCATATCCAAATAGGATGAGGGCTTTAAAAAGTACAGGACTAAAGTTTAAGAAGAATTTAGTTTTTCTCAATTTGATCAAATGTTCTGATTACTTTCAGTGCCAAACATTTTAATTTAGTTCTTCTTTCTCTTAGGTGGGCTCAAGCTCTTCTATCTAATTTTGAAAATGAGAAGACATTTATTTTACGTTTTCTCATTCACTTCAAGATTCTACCAATCACATCATTTAAATTCTAAATCCCTTCTTTAAGTAACTTCAAAGCCAAGGAGGAAATTAAAAGATTTTAATCCATTTCCTGATTTTACCCAACATAATGGGAAGGGATTCCTGTTCTCAAACAGGAGAGATGCAAAACCTTAGGCGGATTTACACGTCTTTCTTTCTAAAGGTTAGGAAGCTCGATCCTGGGATTTTTCTCCATTCCTCACCTGTAATTTATAACAATGGAGAGTCCCACTTGTTCCATAAAGGCTGCTCAAACACTCTAATCCACAGTGATCTCTCTGTTCCTCTAAATCCAGATAGTAACTGTCACCCAAATGTATTTCCCAAACCAAGTAGCATAACTTGTCTAAGCTAGCATTTCTCAAACTGCCTCAGTAAAGGACTGGTTTCTCCCCTCTCTGAATTATTGCAAACTAATACCTTTGTTAAAAGAGAACAATGAAATATTTGAAAAATGAAATAAGAAAACAAAGGCATGTAAAATACAAGCCCAGGTTTATTGTTACTACATTGCACAGATAAAATTTTTCATTTTAGAGGGGATGTGCCCCATTCTCAAAGTGCCTTAAGTGTGTAGACACTATTCTCAGTTTCTGTACTTATCTTGTCTCACACCAATAACAACGAGCTTGCAGATCCGCTCTGGCTCTGGCCTCATGTAGCACTGGTTATTATATGCAGTGCCTTGGTATTTTTGCATATGTTACCTTTTGTGTTGTGTAAATTACTTGTACACAGAAATTACATAGGTACATATTTCTGTATTCACATATCCCCACTCCCTCCAGTAAGATGCATAGTAGATAATTATTAGTAGTGTTTACAATAATAATGGTAATGATAATTCTAATTTTTAAAAATAATTAGTAGCATTATTGATAATATTAATGAATTATTATTTCTGTTCTTTTAAAAATCAACAAAAATATATTGAGAAGTCACTCTTCAACTTCTCTTTAACATTATATTCAAAATACTCAATTGTTTAAACCTAGATTTTTTATGGAAAGTGTAATTTTTAAAAATCTAAGGAAACATAAGCATCTTGAATTATTATTAATCAGGGTGCTGTGTTTCTTCCACAGTGGATCAGAAAAGAATTACATATGAGAAACCCCAAACTTTGCATGTTCTCCACATCTTGGTTCTTCTTCCGCTAAAATATGCTCAAAAATTTTTTATTATTATCTTGAGTGTGTTTAAGACCCAGGAGTGCTTAGGAAGAAAAATAAAGTGGAGTATCAATTTTGCTACATAATATTCAAAACCTAAAAAAAATTACTGCTTCTTCCCCAGAAACCCCCCCCCACACACACACACAACCTCAGTCCCCACTCTCCAGTAAAAAAAAAAAGAACTACAAAGGTAGCTGTCTTCGAGTGAAACCCGAACGAAGTCATATTAATGATGGGGAGAAAACAAAATAATAGGTGACATCAAAGAAAATGGTGAAGTAAGGAATTCTAAAAGTCTACCTCTCCATAAAAAAGAAAAAAAAAGAAATCTGGCAAAACTATCAGAATCACATTTTTAAAACTCTGGAATCTAACCAAAGGCTTACAGTAATCTGGGGAGCATTTATTCTTTTTTTAAAAAGCCAATTCTTAAGAAGATCAGACTTACTGGTGTCTTAACTTACCTTAATCCTATCAACAGCAGCCATGAAAATAGCAGCCCACATTCTCAGTGCATGTATTGTTATAGGAAAGGGGACCTGGCCCTGAGCAGGTCTGCCAGTAGTGTATAGGTTGCAGGTGATTTTGAAAGTACGTTTATTAAAGCTGGGGACAGTGAAACAAAGGATGGAGTTGAGATACAAGAAGCAACAGGAGAGAGCCTAGGATGGGCTACTTTGGCTCTCTGAGAAGTCAGAGAAAAGGGGGCCTTGGAGACAGGTTCAGGGGATTAGCTCGGGATGAGCTGCCACTGCCCATTGCTGCCTTAGTTACAAGTCTCGTGAGGTCCCGTAGAGTTTAGGAGGAGATGCATGCCTGTGGGGGGGAGAAGAGGGGAAAGAGAAAGGTGTGTGCCTGTTCCTAGGAATGAGAGTGTGTGCTAGGTCCTTTGTTTTGAGGGTTTTTAAAGGCTGGAAGTTAGGGAAGGTCTCAGAATATTCATCAGCTTTTCCAGCTGTGCCTTTTTAGGGTTGTGGTCTCCACTGATTGGTCAGCGCCAGGCAGGGGGTCATTAGTCATTGCAGCTGGCCCTGGGGTTGTACACCTGGTTTTGCTGCTTTTCTGGGCCTGGAGCTGAAATACAACTGAGGCCTAGATGTTATCTCTAGGGAGGTGACCTTCTGTATCTGACTGTAAATTGCTCAACTAGTTTGTTCAGCTATCTGTCTCAGTTTCCACTTGCCAAGGAATTTTCTTAGCTTCTTACTATCCTGTCTCAGTATCATGGACCTCATTCACAAAGAATTTTTATTTGGTCTGTCTGGAAGGTCCACTCAAAAGGAATGCCTTTCTCTCTTGTTTAATGTTAAGTCACTCCCCAGGGGCTATGATCTAAAACATATTAGGTTAACCAAATAGAAATTCAGGAGTTGAAAAGTACAATAACTGAAAGAAAAATTCACTAGAGGGACTCAACAATGGATTTGAGCAGATCAAAGAAATAATTAACAAGCTTCAAATAGGTTAATTGAGATTTTTCAGTCAAAGGAACAAGAAGAAAAATAAAAATGAAGAAAAATGAACAGAGCCTAGGAGACCAGAGGCCATCAACTACACCAAGATGAAGAGAGAAAGGGCGAAAAGATTATTTAAATAAATTGGTGAAACATCCCCAATTTCATAAAAAAAACATCAACATAAACATACAAGAAGCTCAAAGAATGTCAAGTGAGATAAACTCAGAAATCCACACTAAGACACATAAAAATTAAACTGTTGAAAACCAAAGACAATAGAGAATTTGGAAAGCAGCTAGAAAGAAGCACCATGTCCTATATAATGGATTCTCAATAAGATTCACAGCTGATTTTTTTTTCATTCCAAATCATGGAAGCCAAAGGATAGAGCTAACAGAAAAATACTGTCAACCAAGAATTTCGTATCTGACAAAATTATCCTTCAAAAATGAAGGAGAAATTAAGATATTCCCAGATAAAAACTGAAACAGTATGTCACTGGAACACCTGACCTATGTTAAAAAACAAAACAAAACAAAAACTTCAAATCAATAACCTAATCTCTACCTTATCTAATTACAAAAGAAGGAAGAAACTAATCTGAAAGCAAGAAGAAAGAAGCAAAAACAAATATTGAGGTGGGGAGAAATGAAATAGAGACTAGAAAATAACTGAAAAAAAATCAGAAACAAAAATTAGTTCCCTGAAGGGATCAATAAATTTGACAAACTTTAACAAAGACTGACCAAGAAAAAAGATGACTCAAATCAGGAATGAAACAATAGACATTACTACCAATTTTATAGAAATATAAAGGATTATAAGAGAGTATAATGAGCAAGTGTACACCAACAAACTGGAAAACATCCTTAAAGAATATGTTAGCAAAAATTCTCAACAAAATACTAGAAAACTGAATCCAATAGCATATTAGAAGAAATGGACACCATGCCTAAGTGGAGTTTATCCCAAGAATGCAAGGTTGGCTGAACATACAAATTGTTCAATGTGCAATACATAATCTATATATATATAAAAGCCTAAGCAACTGAATGACTGTTTAACCAGTCAGTCACTATAATGTGCACTGACCACCATGGGGCAGACGCTCAACTCAGGAGCTGCTCCCTGGAAGTCAGCGCGCTCCCACAGTAGGAGCACTGCTCAGCTGACTGACACATGCCAGCCAGGGCAGTTCGCTACCTAGGGGTGGCAGCAGGTGCAGCGGGGCTGGGATGAGCAGGAGCAGTGTGATACCCAGACCAGGCTCAGGCTCCTCCCTGGCCACCTGCTGCTTTGTGCACTACTGCACCCCTTGGGGAATGTTCGACTGCCAGTTTTGGTCTAGTTTCTGCAGACCAGGTGGGCCGAAACTGGCAGTCTGACATCCCCTGAGAGGGTTCGGATTGCGAGAGGGCACAGACCAGGCTGAGGGACCCCACTGGTGCACAAATGCATGCACCGGGCCCCTAGTGTTAATAGAATAAAAGAAAAGAGCCCACATGTTCATCTCAATAGATACAGAAAATATGTTAGACTAAATCTACATTCTTTCAAGATAAAAATATTCAACAAACTAGAAATAGAAGAGAATTTTCTTAACTTGATAAAGGGCATCTATGAAAAATCCATAGCTAACATCATACTGACTGAATCATCACACTTCCCTGTAAGATCAGAAACAAGAAATGGATGTCTGCTCTCACCACTTCTAGTCAACATAATACTGGACATTTTAGTCAAGACAAATAGGCAAAAAAGTAAAAAGCCTCTAAATTGGAAGGAAGGAATTAAAATTATATGAGCAGATGACATAAGCTTATATATATTAAACCTTAAAGACTATACATTCATATACACTGGTAATCACCATACCATTGTCTCTATCCATGAGTTTTATGGGGGTTTCTTTGGCTTAACCCCTTCACCTTTTTCACACAGCTTCCCAAACCCCCACCCCTCTAACAGATGTCAGTTTTCTGTATCTATGAGTCTGTTTCTGTTTTGTTGTTCATATTGTTCATTAGATTCCACATATAAGTGAAATCATATGGTATTTGTCTTTCGCTGACTGGCTTATTTCACTTAGCATAATACTCTCCAGTCCACCCATGCTGTCGCAAAAGTAAGATTTTCTTCTTTTTTATGGTGGAATAGTATTCATGTATAAATGTACCACAACTTTTTTATCCACTCATCTACTGATGGGCACTTGGGCTGCTTCCACATCTTGGCTATTGAATAGGGGTGCATATATTATTTTAAATCAGTGTTTCAAGTTTCTTTGGATATATTCCCAGAAGTGGAATCACTGGGTCATATGGAAGTTCTATTTTTAATTTTTTGTGGTAACTCTATAGTGCTTTCCATAATGGCTGCACCAGTCTGCATTTCTACCAACAGTGCATGAGGTTTCCCTTTTCTTCACATCCTCACCAACACTTGTTGTTTGTTGAATTATTGATGATAGCCATTTGACAGGGGTGAAGTAATATCTTATTGTGATTTCAATTTGCATTTCTCTGATGATTTAGTGACATTAAGCATCTTTTCATATGTCTATTGGCCATCTATATGTCCTCTTCGGAGAGTGTCTATGCAGGTCTTTTGACCATTTTTCAATTGAATTGTTTAGGTTTTTTTGTTGTTGTTGTTGTTAAGTTGTATAATTCTTTTATAAATTGTGAATATTAACCCTTTATTAGATGTGTCATTGGGAAATATGTTCTCCCATTCAGTGGGTTGTCTTCCTTTGTGGATAGTTTCCTTTGGTGTGCAAAAAGTTTTTAGTTTGGTATAGTCTCATAAGTTTATGTTTTCATTTGTTTCCCTTGCCTGAGGACATATATCAGAAAATAATATTATTATAGGAAATGGATTTTTATGGTTTTGAGTCTAACATTTAAGTCTTAAATCCACTTTGTTTATTCTTGTGTATAGTGTAAGAAAGTGTTCTAATTTCATTTTTTTGCACATATTTGACCAACTTTCTCAGCACCACTTATTGAATAGACTGTTTCTACCACATTGTATGCTCTTTCCTCCTTTGTTGAATATTAATTAGCCATAAAGTCATGAGTTTATTTCTGGGCTCTCTATTTTATTCCATTGATCTATATATCTTGTTTATATAAATTAGCCTATGGTAAAATTGGATTCCTTATACATTGTTGCACTTAAAGACGTGGAACCTATCAATAATCATTTGAAACATGAAATATAGAAAATAATTTCACTTTCGATTGCATCAAAGATAATATACATTTATAAATAAATTTAACCAAGGAAGTGAAACTCTTGTATATCGAGTACTACAAAAAATTTTTAAATAAAGTATGCCCTGTGTTCATGAATTATAACACTCAATATTGTTAAGATAGCCATATTTCCCAAATTGATTTACAGTAATCCCTATCAATTTCTACTGGGTTTTTTGCTGATCCCCAAATTCAAAGGAAAGGCAAGAAACACTGCTTAACCAAAACATTCTCATTAAGAAAAACAAAGTTGGAAGACTCACACTTCCCAATTTCAAAGTTTATTACAAAACTACAGTAATTAAATGAAGGTGATACTGGCATAAGGGTAGACCTATAGACCAATGAAACAAAATTGAGGATCCAGAAATAAATTCATATGCGTTTAGCCAATTGATTTTCAACAAGATTGCCAAAACAAGTCAATGAGAAAAGAATAATCTGAACATTGTTTCTCAGATAACTGGAAGTTGGACCCTTACCTCACACTCTATACAAAAAAATAAAAAATAAAAACCAGAGACTTAATGTAAGATATAAAACTACAAAACTCTCAGAAAGGAAACAAAGGTATAAACTTTGTGACTTTGGATTAACCAATCATTTCTTAAATATAATCCCAAAAGCATAGGCAACAAAAGAAAAAAATTAATAAATAAGACTTCATCAAAATTAAAAACTTTTGTGCAGGAAAGTGAAAAGCAACTCACAGAATAGAAGAAATTATTATAAGGACCTAGTATCCAAAATATGTCAGAACTCGACAATAAAAGAGAAACAAATAAAAAATAAAATGATAAAAGTGTAGTAATAGATATTTCTCTAAGGGAAATATGCAAATGGCCACTATGAAAGATGGTCATAAAAGGGCACATCAAAAGATGCTTAATATCATTATTCATTAAATGAATGTGATTTAAAAACACAATAATATACCACTTCACACCTACTTGGTTGATAATAATAATAATAATAACAGCAACAACAACAGTGGAAGAGGATATGGAGTAATTAGGACCCTCATACATTGCTGGTGGAAATGTAGAATGACCTAACCTCTATGGAGACCAGTTGGAGTACCTCAAAAAGTTAAATGTAGAGTTGTTATTAGACTCAGTTATTTCACTCAGAGGAATATACCTAAGAGAATTGAAAACATATGCTCACATAAAAACTTATGCATGAGTATTCATAGTAACTTTAATAATAATAGCAAAGGAGAAACTAAGATGGCAGCATAGATAAACACCGGGAAATTGCTGCCTCCCACAACAATTGAAAAATACATCCAAAACACAAAACGGACATCATCCAGAACTACAGGAAGGCTGGCTGAGTGTAAATTCTACAACTAGAAGGAAAGAAAAGCACACTGAGAGCCAGAGGAGCTGCGGAAGTAAAGTGTAGAGGTAGGGGGCTCGCGCGCGTGGAAAGGGGCTGGCACCTGAGGACGCGGCTGTCTTTTTTAATCCGGAGGTAGTCACTAGCTCCCGATGGCTCTGAACTCCGGTTCCGGGAAGTCTCTGGGAACCCAGGACTCATACGGGGAGAAACTGGACTGTCTGGCAGCGGGCGATCTTGAGGGCAGCTTTCCCTCAGAGGTGCTTGCAGCCGTTACCGGGACACTGAGACTCACGACTCCTTAGGGCAGGGCTGAGGATCC
>NW_006289718.1:1793440-1813515 GCF_000327345.1 Myotis davidii
GGGCATGAGCAGGGGGGGTAGAGGGTATCGTGGGGACAAGGACACATATGTAATATCTTAATCAATAAAAAAAATATATAAAAAATAATAATAGCGAAGAAGTAGAAACAAAATGGACTGCATCAACTGATGAGTGGATAAGCAAAGATAGTATATCCATACAATGAAATATTATTCAGCTATAAAAAGGAATGAAGTATTGCTACATGCTACAACATGCATGAACCTGCATGTCAGAAAAAGAAATCAGGCATGAAATGTCACATATTATATATCCTGTTTATATCAAATGTCCAGAATAGGCAAAACCATAGAGACAGAAAGTAGATTAGTGGTTGCCAGGGATGGAGGCAGATGGAAATTGGGACTGTCTGCTAACAGGTATGGGTTTTCTTTTGGGGGCCATGAAATTTGTCCTGGAATTTCTCTTGATGTTCATAGAAAACTATAAAATACTGAAAACTACAGAATTATGCACTTTAAAATGGTAAAAATAGTGAATTTTATGTTATATAAGTTTATCTTAATAAAAACGGAAAAGCCTTTGTTTTTATAAAAATATCAGGCCTCAGAGGGAAGATAGGGGAGGGGAGGGGTTAGGGAGAGAGATCAACCAAAGGACTTATATGCATGCATGCATATAAATAAATTTTAAAAAGTATGAAAAAACATAATTTACTTGGTTTAACACAGTGTTTTATTGTTAGATACTGGATACTTTGTTAAGCTAAAACTGACATTGTTGTGTGAATTTTAGCATCTATGTTCATGAGGGATATTGGCCTGTAATTCTCTTTCATTGTGTTGTCTTTACCTGGTTCTTTCTTTTTTTTCCTGCAAAAAGCTTTATTGTTTCATTTTGTCCAATGGAGGGGGCATGGGAGATGGCTTCAGGGTGGTTAAAAGAATGGCCAGTAGTTTTGGTAAGAGGCTCAGTAAAAGCCAGACAGCAGGGGGCTGCAGACACCTCTGAAAGGCCTCTGGGCTCCACAGGCTCCTAGTCCTGCTTGAGGGTGAGCCTTTTGAGGAGATACTTGCCCAGCCCAGCCTGGGGGTGGGCAGCCTGCAGGTGTGAGTCAGGTGGTCTCCCATCTTCTTGATAAGTTTCACCTGCTCACCCAGGAAGTGGTTCTCCAGGCAGTCACAGAGATGAGAGTCTGCGGGTAGAACTCAGGGTTTGCAGCTCCAAAAGGGCTTGGTTCAGGTTCCTCTCCAAGGCCAGGGCAGCTTCCCTGGCGTCCTGAGTTTTGCCCCACTCACCTGAGGAGGCTTTAGCACATCCTGGGAAAGAATGCGGCCTCCGTGCTGGTTTTGCAACTTTAAGAGAAGCTCAGTGCCTTCCTGCTTCTTCTCCACCAACCCGCTGAAGAAGTGGCCCACGCCCTCGAGAGCCACTCTTCAAGGTCAAAATGGAAGCCCAGAGAGAGGTAGGTGTGGGGGACCCACAGATGCAGGTTGGCTGGGTCCATGGTCGGCAAACTGTGGCTCGCGAGCCACATGTGGCTCTTTGGCCCCTTGAGTGTGGCTCTTCCTAAGCCTCAGGGGTACCCTAATTAAGTTAATAACAATGTACCTACCTATATAGTTTAATTTTAAAAAATTTGGCTCTCAAAAGAAATTTCAACCATTGTACTGTTGATATTTGGCTCTGTTGACTAATGAGTTTGCCACCTAGCTGCTAGGTGGTTGACCACAGCCTCCACCTCGGTGGAATAATTCTGATGAGCTCACGGTTGTTTGGCAATAAGGAGTTAAGGTAGAAAAAAAAACACACACAAAAAAAAACAAAAATGGTGTGTTTGCTGGTCTTGGAGGTGGTTCTGAAGGTGGTGACTGGATAAGAGGCAGGACTGTGGCCGGAGGCTGGAAGAAGGGGCATCCCTGGGTCTGTTCTGTTCAAACACTGTAGAAGCAAGAGACAGATCCGGTTCCGCCGAGGGCACTGCCCGGAATACCATTCTTGCTTATATAATCTTACAACACTAAATTGCCTTTACTATCTCCTCCCCACCTATACCTTAAACTAAATATATAATAACTTCTGTGGGCAAAAACAGTCTTTGTGATCTTGGAAAAGTAATCTTACAATTTAATCATTCCTAGTTCTATCATTTTTTTCCTTCCCTCTAACCAATTTTGAAAACAACTTGGTAGAGCCTAGGTAACCACATTATTTATTGTCCAAGAGGGACACTTTTGAGTGTGAAAGCGGGCAGTAACCACATGGAATGCTGGCACAACAAGCATAAATCAGACTGTCCTGGGCAACCCAGGGCATATGGCCACCTAAACAGAGTTGACATGTACATCCAGGCACAGACTCGGGGCTGGATACTTAAAAAATGCTTGTGGGAGGGAGGGAGGCTTGCTTTAAAGGCACTGGCTGTGCTGCTGCTGCAGGTGGTAGTCGGGAGCCCTCCGTAATCCCATCTCACTGCAGCCAGGGCCTCATTGGAGGCAGGAAGGGCAGGGTCTCAGTGGGCCTGTGCTGAGATGATCACTACCTTTCGTGTTCTGCATCTAAACACGGGCTCTGGGATTGGCCAGGGCTGCGTTGCTAACCCTTCTCCCTCCATTATCAGCTGCTGTATGTGAAAGAGAACATACCTGTGGTCAGATCAATTTGGCAAACGTTGGCAGATGTTGGTAGCCCGGGCAGTTCAGACACAAGCAGAATGGGCAGGTTGTGAAAGAATTGATCAACAGTACACTTTTTTTATGATCTGTGTTTGCCTGAGACACTGAAATTATTTCATCTGACTCCTCATTTTAGCAATGAGGAAACTGAGGCTCAGAATTGGCCAAGATGTTTCCATTTAACACCCCTGTCCTAGAGAGGGAATTGTTCCCTATTTGTTCTGCTTCTGTTTTATTGTGGCTGTTGGAGGGGAGCACTCTTAAAAGAAAAGAAATTTGCAGAAGTGTTGGGAGGTCATCCAGAGGGTCCAAGATATTGAATCCTGCAAGGGTGTGTGCTATGCCACAGGCTCAGGTAGCTGAGGTTCTAATGTATTTTTTGTCACCATCGAGCTCCCATTTGTGCCCCCCCCCACACACACACCTGCTGAGCCACTGCTCAGAAATCTCATTAGTGAAATGGCAATCCGCTGTCAGGCTGGGATGTGGATTAATTGCTAATGGCTCACAAAGTACTTTAAAGAAGGAGTCGTTACCTGAGTCTTTCCGGCTCATCTCAGCATCCATGCCAGCCCCTGCTGATGGGTGGGAAGAAGAGGTGGGTGCGTGTTGTGGGATCCGAGACCCCCAAGATGGGTCCCCACTCCAGAAAGCCTGACAGATTGCAGACCCTAACTCTTAACTGACAGTTGAAACTTATAGGGGGATTGTGTTTATTGGTGGCAACTGTGGAGTAAGAGGGGACACCTTCAGGCATGTAAGAATCAGGGAACTATGTTAGAGGAGCCAAATTTTCTGTGCCCCACCTGACACTGTATCAGTTATTCTACATGCATTTACGCTTTTAATCCCAAGTCCTCAGACATATCCATTATTACCCCAACTTTCTAGGTAAGTAGTGAGAGTGACCAGCTTAGCCTACATGGGAGGTGGTTTCATTAAAAGTGGCCCAGATTCCATACACTCAAGGCAAACAGGTCCAGACTATGAGCCCACAGGTTTATTTCAATGCTCTTCATAGTGAGTGCTGGGGCCAGCTTTTCTTACTGTCTTCTGCTTGTGGCAAAGGGGAGAGGGGCTCCTTCTGAAAGGTCTGTTTATAAAACTGTGCTTGCCAAATCCAGGAAGAAGTGGTGAGGGTGGCAGGACTTGGCAGGCCGGGCAGCTGAGCCGCAGGAGCCCAGCACTGGGTTTGCAGACCTCAAGTTTAGGGTCTGCCTGTCTTTGCACTGTATGCCTCTGTAGAAACTGGGATTGTTTAGGTCTCATTGCTCTCTGCCCAGACCCCTGCAGCAGCCTCTGAGGGCAGCCACAGGACATCTGCACTCACCCAGCTCTGTCCCCTTCCTCCCTCCACTCTCCCTCAGGGTGCTTCTCCCCTTGTTGAAATCCCGGTGTCTGGGTGTGTGCCCTCCCACCTCCCCTCACTCACACATGGAGCCCGGGTTCTCTGCCTTCCGGCCCTGGCCCACCTTTCGGGTGCATTCTCCCCTACTTGTTCACCAAGCCCAGCCAGACAACACTGCCTTTCCTTCCCCTGGCCTGCCAGCCTTTCCCTGTTCTCTTCCTATGCCCAAGGCAGCTGCCTCCCACTTCTCCACTGGCTGAACCTGACAAATCTCAAACTAGCCAGGGTGAGGTGGGGTGGGGCAGGCGTAGGGGGATCCCTCAGGAAAATGATGCCCTGGCCCTGCCCGCCTAGGCTGGGCACTGAGGCTGTCCTATGCTGAGACCACATTCGGGCACTGAAGTCCCTCAGTGCTGCCACTAGTCTAAGCTCCTGGGGGGTGGGAGGGCTTGTTTGGGTCTCTCACTATGCATTCTCTTGCAGAGCCAGGGCAGAGAAGAGGCTCAGTGGGTGTTGAATGAATGAGGTCTTTGGGGGAGCTACAACCTTATAACATGTTTCTCCCAAGACTTGCCTCTTAAGGGACCTGATAAAATTGTGGAGTCACAAAGGTAAAGCACAGAGTGAATCACTTCTACACCCCCCAGGGGGTAATCCCACGGTAGCAGGGCACAGCTCTCTGCACAGTTGCCTGCTGGCTGTTTGGTGACTGAGGCAGGGATGCTCCCATTTTGTAGACAGGAGCCAGAGGTGAAACAACGTGCCTGACACGTGTTGGCAGAGATGCTGAGGAAGCCTCTGCACTTCCTCCCACACCTGCCCTAATAGCCTGGAAGGACAGGAAATAGCCCAAGCTCATTAGAGGATTGAGGGGTGAGTAATGGGGCTCGATGCTGCCTAAAGTGGGCAGTCTCCATGGGGCCAGGGTGGAGGCTGGGTCGTAGGTCCTCCCAAGTCATCCACAGACTTTCTCCAGAGGGATCTTTATCTGGACAACTTATCCCCAGGGCTCATGGTCCTGCATGTTCGTTAAATGAAATCAATTAAAGTAACTTTGAAATGCTATGTCCTGCACCTAGGTGTGGATTTCTGAAAAAAAGGCCCCACGTAACAGGACTCTCCATCAGCTAATTGCTGATAGAGATCCCATGCCGAAGTGTGTCACTGGCCATTCGGGGGCGGGCTCAGGTCTCAGGCACAGAGGGGCAGAAGGGAGTATGTGATTGCAGGACACTGGGCTGCTGGTGATTCCGACCCTCAGAGCTGAGGTGACTTTTCTTTTTGTTCATGATGCCCAGCCCTGAGGGTGTCACCTCCTCCCAGGGCCCAGCTGCAAGGGTCTTGAGGGCGACTTCTGTTGTAAGCAGAATACTGTTACCAGCTGGGCCGTGCCTGTCTGTCAGAGGTCACTGTGCTTCTAAGTTCAGAGTGAACATTTTTAGTAGCTGAGACAGAACTGCAGGCTACACTTTAAGGCTGCAGGCTTGAAAATCAGAGCATTTACAGAGCACAGAGCTAAGGCTGACCAGCCATCCCTGCTTGTCCCTCACAGGCCCTACAAGTGCAGACAGAGCCGGCTCTTAATAAAACTGGGCAGGTAGCAGGGAAAAGTCAGTGGCCCTGGAAACTGGATGGGAGCTGTGTACGCCCAGGCAAGTAACAACCTTTCTGGGTCTCGCTGTGTGTGGACCGGAAGGAGGGTTCTCAGAGATCTTGCTCTGACAGTCAATGAACCTGTGATTCCAGAGTTCCCTCCTATTTGGGCACCCATCACATTATGTCCAGGGCTGCCCCAACCTCTTTTTTGTTGTATCCACTCAGTGGGACACACAGGGCTTAATTTTTGTCCTCCCAGTGCCCAGCTGCCCAAACTGCCTCCACTTTTCATTCTAATCCCGGATTTCCCGTGAGTCACGAATGGTTTGGCAAAGCTGCCTGTTCTTTTATGCTTCTTGATCAATTAAAGCAAGACCTCATCTGTTATCTGAAGAGAGATGGGGATTCTTGAGTGAATGCTGCTCAGGGATGCTGGAGACTCCTCAGGTCAGAGGATAACAATAACAATGACAACAGCAACAAATAATAAGAGAACTTACTCTGTGTCAGGCCCTAGGCTGAGTGGTTATGGTATTTTACCACATTTAAATCTCCCTAAAAACCTTACAAATGAAGTAATATTCTCATTTTACAGATGTGGAAGCTGAATTTAATGGCTTTTCTGGAGTCGCACAGCCAATAAGTATTGGAGCAGCTTTTGAATCCAGATGAAACACTGTGAGGCATTTTGTCTCTAAACACTAACTAGAGAAATTGTAGGCTTGTTTTTAAAGCCATGAGCTGAACACAAAATCACACACACACACACACACACACACACACACACACACACACACTGGGTTACTCATAACCAACAGGAGGATTCATGCATATGAATGAGTTCCAGACTTCAACTCCATCACCTTATGAGGTCAGTTTATGCATTTAGTCCAATAGTGTCACCAGTGCTTGGTTGGGGTTTCTCCTGGGAATCCTTCATGAGCTACGTACACACCCACTATTTCTGTATCATCACCACAGTCTACTTTCATTCTGTACTTGTCAACCTGTTTCATCTACCAGTGGTATTAGTCCTTGTGCTCACATATCATTTCACCAATCTTGGCTCCAAGTGGTCTTCGGCTATTTCCAATAAGCACAGCCAATCTGCCCTGAAAGGAAAAAGTTGTCACCAGTTGGACTGGTAATACATTTTACCACTATTCCAGTGGCTCACAAATATTTTAGCAGTGGAACCATTTTTATTTCCGTTGGGGTCTTTTAGAGATGTCCACTTTGTAAGGCAGATCCAAGCAGAGCTTCTGTGTTTGAGAGCATGACCCCTGCCTACTCTTTTCTTCGGCCCTTCACCTTCTCCTGTTTGGCTTGAGGGTACCACCCAGGAAGCTTCAAATTCCAGGCACCCTCTCCCGCCCCCCTCATTTGTAAATGACTCCAATGGCCCAAACTGCCCTATGGAGGGAGGGGCAGTGTCAGGAGCTCTGTGAGAGCAAGTCCTATACTTAAAGCGAATGAACATACTGCCTCCTTTAAATTCTTACTGCCTGCAGGGAAGGAGGACATAGCTCCTTAGTGAAGGCCTCCTCAAGGTCTTTAATCCACCACTCATATTTGTAGAAGAGCTTGAAGAAGTTTGCAGAAATGCTTTAAGGAAGGAAGAAGAGGGAGCTTTAGTGGCTAGAAATAGAAAGGCTAGTTCTGAGGTCAAGCATGATAAAAGGGGAGAGGAAAAATGCAAGGACTGAAGTGGAAGGAGGAACAGAATCACAAAGATATGAAGGAAAAGCATGCAGAGCAGGGATTTCCAGCCGAAAGTGAAAGGCACAATGTGTTGGACATCTGCTGTGTCCTCGGCTGCGTCTAGCTGCTCCTCCCAGTTTAGGGGCGCACAGAAATGGGAGAGACAAGAGTGTGCCTGCTTCATGCTAGGCCCTGGGAAACTTGCTGTCTAAGCAGGGAACATACTCAGAAACTAAATCCAAAAGGAAATCAGGAAAAGCAGTAAGGAAGCTACAAATGGAATCTTGGGAAGATCAGAGAAGGGGCCTTCTGTGGAAATATCCACACCAAAGCTGGTTCCTCAATCAATGAGGTTCCTTTCAGTGCTTACATAGGAATTTAAGGTGAAATTTTGGACTCTCCAGATTTTATCTTACCCAGCTTATTTAGACTCCCCCTCATGCTAATTTACTCCTGAAGAAATTACTCCTCTGTCTATACCCCCACAGGAGTTGTGAAGTTATAACCATGTTTTCCCAGCATGAGTCAGTTGGACTCTTGAGTTAAGTCATGATTGCAGAGGGCTCGGGAATGCTTCTGACCTGCTGTCTGAATGCCAGTGGAGCATAGTAAGGCCTTTTCATTTTTCCTTAATTACTGTAAAGTTGCTTTCACTCTAAAGTGTCATTATGTAGTACCTCAAACCGGGGAGTGAGAAAAGTATCTTTTTGAAAGTCCAGGGGGAAAAAATGACCTCCTCTGGAGGACCTCATCCAGTTACTAGTAATCTAGGAGAAGACTTTGTTACCATGTGAATATAATAAAACCGAGGGAGAGTATGGAGGGTTGTTGGATCTAATCCTATGATTTACTCATTCTCTCAGCGGCCCAGCGCTTGAGACAGGTTCCAGACCACGTTTCTGTTTCCTCTTGTGAATCAGTCCCTTTGCTACAAATGGGATTTGAAACAGCTTCTAATGTTGGCCAGCTGTGGGCAGTGTCTTCACTCTTTGCTTTGGTCTTGAAGCAAGGCCTCGTTGAGCTCTCTATCCCCAGGACCTCGTGCAGTGCCTGGTACACAGTAGGGACTTGCTCAAATAGTGTTTGTGGGACTGAACTGATTAGGCAAGGATGTGAGAGTATACAGGGTGTGTTCGAGGATGAGTAATAGAAGTAGCTGACACTTATTAAGCATTTACTAAGAGCTAGTATCATGGTAAGTACTTTATGTTTTCTTCTCATTTAAACCTCGCCAGACCATCATAAGGTAGAACTATGAGTATCCATTTGACAGATAGAAAACAGACTTGTATCATATAAGCACCATTTTAGCTTGTTAGGGCTGTCATAACAAAATGCCATACACTTGTAACTTAAACTACAGAAATGTATATCTTATAGCTCTGAAGGCTGGAAAGTCCAAGATTAAGGTGCCAGCAGAGTAGGTTTCATTCATAGGCCTCTTATTTTAGCTTGTAGATGGTGGGCATGCTGCTGTGTGCTCACATGACCTCTTCTTACATACGGATTGGGGAGTGGAAGGCACAGGTGCCTTTTCCTTTAGGAGCCCTGTCTTCTAGGGCCTCACCTGCCAGCCCCATTTGACTTTACTTCCTCAGAGCCCCCATGTCTAAATGCAGCCACGCTCTGTGTTAGGGCTTCAACATATGAACTTTGAAAAAACACAAACATTTGGTCCATAGTAACAAGCTGAGTACATAAAAATTGCACAGCTAAGAGTGTCAGAGCAGAAGTCAAACGCCTTTTCCTGAAGTCCATGTTCCTAACTGCAGGGCACCACTTCTTTGGTTTGTGGGGTTATGGTCTAGTATAGACATGGAAGGGTAGGACCCCATTGTTGAAGATAATGATGATGAGGTTGTCTGGGCTCAAAGGAACCGTGAAGATTGAATCTCTTCCCACTCTGATCCTGCCCACCAGCAGCCTGAAATCCGTGCTTCCCCTGAGGCTTCTGCTTATGGACTGCAATCCTCAGAACACGAAACTTTGCTCTCCCTGAGGAAATGGCGTTCTACCTGTCTGCAGATTAGGATCACCGGGCCAGCTTTAGCAAAACTGGGAGTCAGAGCCAGATGGCGGCTTCAAACAGATAATGATAGTAACAGGTCATAAACTACTGAGCAAAATACAAAATTAGGCTTCATGCTGATATAAATTACCTACTGGATACATTGGAAGTTTGGCATGAAATGGGACATTTACGTAATTTCAAAGTACCTTCCCACAAAGGACTGATTAATTACGGAAGAAAATGAGTGAATTTATAGTGACATTGGCAGTCACCATCTCAATCAAGTGACCAAGTTGAGCATCATCATTAAGGTGACAAATAGAAACCATGTGCCATGTCACAAGTTATAAAAGAGGGCACCATGTTGCTACTGCAACAGCCCCGTCTAAGGGACATAACCTGGATCTCATCATGAAGAGACAGCCGACAAACCAAAATTAAGCAATATTTCTACCAAATAACTGGCTTGTAATCTTCAAAAGGATCAAAGTTATGAACATTATGGAAAGACTGAAGAAATGGCTTCAGAATAAAGGTGACTAAAGAGACATGACAACTAAAGGCAACACGACATTCTGAACCAGAGCCTTTTGCTATAAAAGAATTAACATTTGGCAAAACTTGAATAGGTCAGTATATCTATATATAATGCATCAGTGTAGATTTCCTGATTTTGATGATTGCATTTTAGTTATGTCGGAGAATGTTCTTGTTTGGAAAAAAATACACACTACAGAGGAATGGTTTCATAAAAAAAAAAAAAATTATACTGTAATTGCAACTTCTCTGCCAGTTTTAAACCCTTAAAATACAAACATAAAATCCCTGCTGTCCAGTTTACAGACCAAACCTATTAAAGCAGAATCTCTAGGGAAGACGCAGGCCTAGGGTTCAGTAGCTGTTGAAATTCCCAGGTGATTCCCGTGTGAGCTTGGGCTGAGAACCCACGGGCCTATTCTCCAAATAGGTCCCGGAAACAGCAAAATTAGAACCAGTGGGAAGCTGGGTAGAAATGCAGCTTCTCTGGCCCCACCCCAGAGAAGGGCAGGGCCCAGCAGTCTGTATTTGAACCAGTCCTCCACTCGTTGGGGTTCATGCGTACATTCAGGAACCATTGGTTAGAACAGCGGTTCTCAACCTGTGGGTCGCGACCCCTTTGGGGGTCGAACGACCCTTTCACGGGTCGCCTAAGACCATTGGAAAACACATATATAATTACATATTGTTTTTGTGATTAATCACTATGTTTTAATTATGTTCAATTTGTAACAATGAAATTGGGGGTCACCACAACATGAGGAACTGTATTAAAGGGTCACGGCATTAGGAAGGTTGAGAACCACTGCTTTAAAACCTTCCTCCTCCTCCTTCTGCTCATTCCCACTTATTCAAGAGCCAGATCAGACCTTCTCCAGGTCCCCTCCCTGAGGTTTCCCCACTATCTTAGTGTACAACTCAGGGTTTAGAAATGATCTGCTTACGCACTTGTCACCCCCACCTGAGCTGGTCCAGGTCTCATTCACAAAGCCCCTGGCATAGAGTTGGCACCAATGCATGCTTATTTAATTGGTACTTATATCAAATGGGTTGAAGGACTGGTGGTGCTGTTGAGTCCCTCTGCCACATTGATTTCCATTTGCATGACCTTAGAGGCACGCAGTGATGTGTCTCAAGTTGTTCTGTGATGGGAATCTGATAAAGGGCTGTGCAGAGGCCGGGAAAATGACCAGTATCTGAATCCACATCAGAAGCACCCCCACCTTTTGGGGAGCCTGTCCTGCTGCCTTTTACTCAAAGGTGCACGTGAGCGGCTGGACTCTCTAATTAAACCAGATGGACTGGATGATAGCTGATTAGATTCCTGACTTACCGATCCCACTTCTATTTACTCACATAAATACGTTGATGAGCCAGAAACCATCTTCATTCAGGAAAAGCACCTCACTGAATATTTTTAGAAAATTAAACTTTTATGGATGACCCAGTCTGTGAGCAGCTGAAATGCCAAAGTCTGTTTCCTAGGGCACTTGGATGGTCGGGCTATCAGCAGGGGAACCATGAACGAGTTTGTTTTTGCAAATGTGTGCCAAAACAGCAGCAACAAAAAATTACAGGCCCATCAGTCATTTCAGAGGGAGAGAGGAGCATGTCAGAGTGATAGACATGGCCAGGGTGCAGGCACTTCCTGCAGTAGCTGCCTCTGCCTCTCCTAGCTCCACTTGATGGCATCACACTGTTGATGCTAATCCAAGTTTCCTTGGCTCTCTTTATTGGTAATATTTGGGGGTGGGGTGATGAAGTAGATACTCAAAACGTATTACATTAAAACATTTTTACAAACACACATAAACACAGCTACATCTGCCCATGCACAAATGCATATGCATATATTATCAATAATTATATGTTACATTCTTTAAAGATCTACTCAGGAAATGGTTACTCAAGTGGCAAGGACCTTAAGTAATGATGGGTCTTGAGAGATTCCTAACTTCAGGTCCTGCTACTGATTAGAATCCAGATCCATGCCCTGTAGACGGTATGTGGATGGCCCAAGTTGAAGCCATGGAACATTATTTTGTGTAATGCATGGCTTTAGGATATTTCCAAGATAATGCTGCTGAAGTGACAGAAGAGTGAGTGGCAGATTCTCAAGATATGACATGGAATGGATGGCCTGGAAGAAACCATGGCAGTTTAGAGGACAAATCTACATCCTATGTGCTCAGATGGGCTTTGACCTAGTGGAAACTGGTGCTGAGCTGGACTGACTGTAATAAAAATTCCAGTCAATCACACTCAAAAGAATATGTTTGACTTCCGGATGGATTGCTGCCATGTGTTTACTTCCCAGGGCTAATGCAACGTATCGAGAACATATTAGATTTATGGAGAATGTGGAAATATCCCCTCCCTCAGTGAAAGCCAAGATCAGATTGTTCTCTAAAGACAAGGTGTTCCTCTGGAAGGTCAGAGGGATGTAATCCCGATGTGTAACTTTCTGATCATTCATTCATTACATTCATTACATAGTATTTAACACATTTCTATCACCTGACAGATACTGTTCTAGGAGTAAACCATCGTTATTAAGACAGTCACAATCCTTCTTTTGTGGAGCTTACAATTTTTAAATGTTAACTAACCATTACGTTTTGTGAAAATAAGAGTGAATGACATTGGTGGAATTTGCAAACTATCTGTGGCTAAAAGACTCATTTTCCAGAAATCAATCAGAAAGCCTTCTCTATGGAATCTTGTTATGGGCTGAATTGTGTGCCCCTCTCCCCAAATCCAAATGCTGAAATCTTGATCCCCAGTACCTCAAAATGACACTTTATTTGGTGTAGGGTCTTTAAAGAGATAATTGAATAATCAGGGTGGGCTCTAATCTAACATTACTGGTGTCTTTATAAGAAGAAGACATTTGGACACAGTTAACATAGAAGGAAGTCAGTGTGAAAACACAGGGAGAAATGGCCCATCTCCAAGTCAAGGAGAGAGGCTATAGCAGATCCTCACTTCACAGCTCTCCAAAGGAACCAACTCTGTGACCCCCCAATGTCAGACTTCTGCCTCCAGAACTGTGAGACAATACATTTCTGTTAAGTCACCCAGTCTGTGGTGCTTTGTCAGAGCATCCCCCAAAAGTAATACAAATATATTAAATGCTAAAATGTAGATAGGGAATGGACTGCCCTATTTGGAGAGGGACCAAGTATGAGATAAAATGGACTATTATTGAGGTTTTGAGTAGGAATGGAGGGTAGCATAATTAGTGTTTCAGGGGGGATAAACAAACCAATGCTTGCCAAAAAAAAAAAAAAAATTCACAACTTGTGCTTGCAAACAGTGAAATCAAGATGCAACTCTCTTTGCATCCTAATAGCCTCATCAATGTGAAAGCCACTCCTGCCCTCTCCAGAGGACACATTCCCCTTGATGTCAAGTTTACTGAATTGTCTTGTTGTATATGGAAGCGAAATGGCTGCATGAGGGGGCTCGATCCTTCTTTCGCTTAGCTATATTAAGTTCATCCAATGTAAGACTCTCTGTCCCTTGTAATTAATTATACATGTAGACATTTCCTTAATACTGGGGTGCAGAGATCAGCACTAACTGCATTTGGTTTTGTGCCCCATCCACAGATGGCCTTTGGGACATCATGACACATATAGGTGGTGAGAGAAGCCAGAGTGCTGAGAGGAGTGTGATGGTTTGCCATGATTGTTCTATTATGAGGATGATCTATGTCTACAACATGATGTTGATGACTTAAGCTGGGGAGGAAGAGAGAGGCAGAAGCTGAACGCCGTGAGTTCACGCACTGCAGACATGTGGCATGACATGGCCCTTCACTGGTGCTCAAGAGCCATGAAAAATGCTGGGGTACATGAGGTCCCCATATCAGTCCTGCTGGTCTAGAAAGCTACCTTCATGGATGGCTCTATGATACCCTAGTGAAAGGGTCTGGCTGTCGTTAGCATTAGTTGAAAAGGCCATTGTCCTCACCCCATAACACAGCTCCTGTTCCTCCATGTCTTTAACTTCCTGCCCACTGGTCACCAGAAATATCTGCCCCAAGATGAGAGGAGTTGCATCAACTCTGGAGAGTAATGGGTACTAAGATGATCAAAGGGCCCTCATCACCACTTACTCTTTTGTCTTATAGTGGATAATTACTTCTGTTCCCTCAACCCACATGGAAAACACTGACAGGGATCCCCCTATAGTTTTCTCAATATCCCTAGAAACTAGTCTATGCCTGGTTCATAGCAGGCACTCAATAAATGTCTGTTACAAGGAGAAAGAGAGGAAGAAAAGGTTTCTCTTTGGTCTAAGTGGCATAAGTTACGTGGCATTATTCAGTCCAACTTATGTTTCCCTAGAGTCTCCAATAGGACCTCTTCCTACCCATTGCCCTTTGTGTTTTCCCATAAGGATGACTCAGGTGTGCTTCTGAAGCCACCTGAGTTACCTGAGCAGCCACCACTTTTCTGTTTTCCCACGCCAGCATCTGTGATGCCCTTTGCCACTGGGGCTGCAGTGCCTGTTCTGCAGTAAGTTCTCCCCTAGCTTCTCCGTGTCTATGTGGAAGCTTGCCTGGCACACTGCTCAGGCCACTGCATTCTGTGCCTGTGCCCCACTTCCTGCTGGCTGTGCTTACCTCCATTTGCCACAAGGCAGCACTGCCTTCCCTATACTCCCAGGCCCCAGGAGTGTTCACTAGTTCTGCTGTTCTAGCTTCTGGACTCCAGGCTTAGGCATGAGGTCACCAGAAATGGGACTGAATGGAAGCTCAGAAAGACTCTCTCCTCTCTGCCCCTGGACTTGGTCCTTAATGCTGTGGCTCTCAAGGCTTATTCCTATAGATTGGGGGCTTTCCCAGGAAGCTCTCAGAGCTTTCTGCAATCAGACACTCTCCCTTACCCCACCTCCCACTAGCCAAATCTGAATCCTATAAGGTGGGTACCAGTTAGACTCAAGCTGGGATCCCCACTTCATGGAGAAGTTGGCTGGTCCTCCTCAGCTAAGAAGCCACAGCTCATCAGGTAGGCATATTCAAACCATATTTATATGGTTGCTCAAAACAATCCATAAAGACCCCAGAAAGGCTTTAGTAGAGTATGAGAGCCATGCATGGATGGGAGTCTCTTTGAAATAAGACTGTACCACTTACTAGCTGTGTGACCATGACAAGTTACTAATTCTGGTCTGTGGTTTCCAATAGTTTCTATCTCATTGGGCTCTGAGAGGTTTGTGTGAGTGGGAATACAAAATGATGGGAGGGTATTACTGGCAAATAACAGGTACTAAATCTACCTTGCTTTTCTTGTCTTCCCAGTCTCTTAAATTAGGAGTGAGGAAGAACTTGATATAAAACTTTGACTTTAAACTACTCGCTGACAAACCTCCCATTGAGCATCCCAGCAGGAGAGCCCCATCAAGGACTCCCCGTTCCCATAATGTGGCACACAGTACCCGAGTCTCTTCATGCCAACCGTCACTGAAATCTACACCTGCCCACCAGACCCTCTGGAATGTGCTAAGAGAGGTGCCTGGGCCATTCCTGCTGAGTTTTGTAGCATTTCTCAGACCTCTTTCATCAGGATGCTCAGAAAGGGCTTTGGGTGAAGCTGAGGAAGGCACCATAGCAAAGTGAGCTGAGCAGGGAGCAGAGGGATGGGAGATAAACCTCCCAAATAAGGACAGCCTGTTCCCCAAGAGGCCAGGCATCCAAAACCAGAGTACCCCAGCATTCTTTCCAGCACCACTTGGAAATGGTTCATTGCTCTAGAGAAATTAATATAATCTCTTCAGGTTCCTTCCAAAGTTGCCCATTTTCAATCATTTGTTCCCACTGCCCACCTTTACCATTCCTTATCAGTGCCATTCTACACAGTGGGCAGTCCTTAGGACCCACGCCCCTTGCCCATGTTCTGAAGCAGTGGCCTCCTGGACCACACCACGTATATGAGACAAGCATATCCTAGCTGCTAACTTTCAATGCTTAGGGCATTAAGGGCTCAGATTAAGAATCAGAGCTGGCCTCCTCTACTGGCTGTTCAGTTTGGAGGCAAGTCATTTACCTTCTGAAGGCTTCAGTTTCTGCTGAGTGTATATGAAGATGGTCAAGCCTGCTTCCCAAGTGTGAGAATTAAATGAGATGGTGCATTTACAGTGACATCACTGGTTGCTGGTGTCATGGGAGTGGAAAGCATGATGGTTGTTAGATGCATTTATTCATACCAGGAATTATCTCCCCCCACCTTTTAAAACCATTTCTACTTTTCATGACCACAAAGGGCATCACCTCCACATCGTCTTCACCATCCTGTAACCGTCTAATTTCCTTTGAGCTCATTGTACCTGTTTTCTACCATTTGGGGAGGGGGCTTTATCTCTTGCCACCAATTCTTCTCAGCAAGTCTCCTATGTTACCAGTTTGACTGTGAGTCTGTTCAGACAGGATCATGCCACCAAAATAAACCGTGTAGTGAGTGTTACTGTACAGGCTCAAGGGAGCTGTGAATATCAGTGAATATCAATATTCATGTTTGGGCAGGTGGATGTTTTAAGGCTTCCAAGTGTTCATTTCATGGGGTTAGAGCCAGTGGACGTGTGCACAGAAGATAGCTCAGAAATAGGAGAAAGTGCAGGAGGGAGGAACCGGGCCTCAAATAGAACTTGAGGTGCCATGTCGAGGGGCTGCTCTTTGATTTGTGTGAGCCTTCAGGGACCAGGTGATTAAAGTTGAAGATGGGTTCTGGAATTTCCATGCTGCTGATGACACCGTCTGAGAACATTCTAATACTTGTCTCTGACAGCAAATGCTGAAGTATAAAAAATGTTTTCACCCATCTGCCCTAATCTCTTACTTCTCCAGCAGTTAGAAAGGGGGAAGGAAAGGGGATAGATGAATGGCTGCCTCCGAAAAAATGCTGAAGAGTCAGGCTATGCTCAGTCCCCTGCCAGGTTACTTTCTAGATGGTGCAGGAAATGCCAAACTTCTGTGGCTCTTGGGTAGAGGTGCCGGAAATATAATCATTTAAACTGTGATAATTGATGACATTAAAGAAGAAAGTCCAACTGGAAAATTTCCAAAAAAAAAGCAAAGGCCCTCAGGGTTCTAAACGGCCACTTCACCCTCCAATCTCGTGGCCACAGGAAGGAACAAACTACACTGGGTCAGGATCGGGGTCCCTTCCCTGCCCCAAAACGATCCCCCCCCATCTGCAGCTGGTGCTCTGTGCCAAACAAAATCCCGACCTCCGCACCTTTCCATGTATTTATGTACAGATCTTCCGTGTTTGTGTGCATGAACCCATCCACATGGTGCATGTATCAGTTACTGCTTCCAGGCTGGGACCCCAGGCAGCATAAATATGATGAGGGATTCGTGAGTACCTTCCGTTACACAATCTGAGTCTTGTTACGCTGCCCATTAACTTAGCATGTGCTTGTGTTGGCTCAAGCTCGTGGTTCTCTGTGCTCCTGGAGACTGGCCAGGCTGACAACATATATCCTCAGATTAAACCATTAAAACCACAGCTTCTTCTCCCTCCTCCCTCCTCCTCTCATTTGGCCCATTCATAGCAGATAAGTCTTGCAAAGGCAAGAGGCTCTTGCCCATTCATATCTGAGGCCAGATCTAAAGTAGCAGCTCAGATGTTTCCTGGCCACACAAACATGGTTGTTTTACATGATTGGTACTTAACGTTTAAGTCTCTGTCATGTGCATCGTTGGGTGATGAACATGTTCTTCTTGTTTACTTATATCTCTTTCCTTGTGGATCTTGGCTTCCAGGACCAAGTGTGTCTGTCTTAGGTCTGAGAAGACTCAGAATGGTCTAATGCCAGGTTTCTGTTGAGCATGAAGTTCCTTGAACCTGACACTGTGGAAGGTATTGCAACAGATGTAGAATTAGTAAGGTTTCTGATCCCTGACTTCAGGAGACTCACAGTCAGATCAGAAGCCACACACACACACAAAATCAGGGTGACAACATGAGGAGTGGTGACAGGGGGCCTCTGAGCTCTGAGAAGATGCTTCCTGAAGGACGCAGGATTGCACTTGACCTTGATGGACCAGTCAGATTGGGAGAAGAAGACAAGATGACTAAATCCTCTGTGAACTGGTAGTGAAGAGGAAAGACGCTAGAGACACAGGGCCAGGGCCTGAATCTCAGCTGTCCCCCTCTCTAGCTGTGTAACTTTGGGTAAGTTACTTAACTCCTTCATCCCTCCATTTCCCCAATTGTAAAATGATAGTATCTCATTGGGTCGCTTTGAAGGTTACCTACAAATAACACCTGAAAAGCGCATGGCTAAAAAGCAGTGATGATGGTGGTGGTGCTAAGCTCTCAAGAGAGCTACTAGGGGAACTGCCTAGAGTGAGGGGAACAAGTCACAATTCAGAAGGAATCAAGTGAAGCCAGCCCTCAGAGGGTCCTGAGGTCACTCAGAATAGTTTGGACTTTGTGCCATAAGGAAGACAGAACTGTTTTTAGATTGTGTGTGTGTTTGTGTGAGTGCCCACACGCACAGCACTAGAGTGTAACATGGTGAAAATGGACTTTAAAGGGAAAACTATCTCCTCAGTGTTTCATCCTTCCTGATCAATTGGCTCTTCAGACCCTGTTTCATACACTTTGGGAGCTTCTAAGCAAAATGTTACAATCCCTATTGGCTGTAGGAAAGTAGAGAGGACAGCTTCTCATATGGTGAGGCCCGCCACTCCCGTTTCCAAACCCAGCAATGAGCAATGATGACATGTTAAGTGTTGGGTGGTTGAGGACTTGAGAGACATGCTCATAGATGTGTCTGTACCAAAAACTCATATGACAAAATGAAACCCTTCTCCGGAGGAGCAGGGGCCCCAGCAGCAGAAGGCACCTTCAGGATCACTTAACCCAGTATTTCGAAAAGTACGTTCTACCAGTTTCCCAAGATGTTTAAAGGTGTTACATGCCCTGGTGCATTAAATTTGGGAATGATGGCTTACAGGTTTGCTTGCATCAGAAATTTCAGAATCTTTAATGTGCTACTATTAGCATCGTGACTCTCCAAGAGGGCATGCAAACCTGAGCCCCACTTATGGTTTTTTATGACTATTGTTGTTTCATTTTTGTAAAGAATCCTTTTAGATTAAGGCTCCTTGCAACATCTCCCAGCATTTGTGTTCTGTGAAGCTCAGCACACACTGATTTTATCTAATACCTTAGTTTACAGACAAGGAAATCAGAACAAAGTCATTGTCAAATTCATGGTTGAACCAGGACTCAGCCCAGATCTCCTGAACCTGTCCTTTAGCGTTCCAGAATTCATCTTAGGCAGGCAACATGGCCCACTTTCACTGCAATTGTTTCACTGAATGGTTCAAGGAAACAATGCTCTTAAAAAATATTTTCTTTGATCTCTTTGGGTCCGTATTTCCATTTTTCACTCTATTTGTCACATAGAGGCAAACAGCCACAGAATAGCTAATACAGTCCTCTGTCTAAGAGACATGATGGGAAGGAAAAGGAACACTTAATTTCTATTCCTTCTGCACAAAAGTGCCCAGGTGGAATGGCTGTCCTATGCAGGCTGGTAATCCTAGTTTTTTGGAGTTTCCAAAATCCTTCCCATCATGAACCTTGGAATGTATCCTTAAGGAACTATTAGCAGGTACAATTAAATGGGGGTGCCATTTTGCAGTCTATGGCAGTGTCTGGAGAGTTCTGGTATTCTGGGTTGTTGGGAAAGAATCTGGCCCATATGGCCCAGAGGTAAGTAAGGGACCTTGCCTGTCTCTGGTCTTGAGAGCCACCTAAGAATATGCTGCGCCAAGTCGCTGTGCAAACCTGCAGAGCAGACATCTAGGATTCTGTTTGATCCTGTCCCATAGTCAGGACCCTTCTTCCCACAGAGTTCATTTTCCATGTAATACATTTTGTGGGCATTAACTGTTTGATTTTCTTAAATGACAAAGATGGCTACCATTATTCTTTAGCTATTAGTCATCATACTAGACCAGGGGTGGGCAAACTTTTTGACTCGAGGGCCACAATGGGTTCTTAAACTGGACCGGAGGGCCGGAACAAAAGCATGGATGGAGTGTTTGTGTGAACTAATATAAATTCAAAGTAAACATCATTACATAAAAGGGTACGGTCTTTTTTATTTTTAGTTTTATTCATTTCAAACGGGCCGGATCCAGCCCGCGCGCCGTAGTTTGCCCCCGGCTGAGCTAGTCCCACCCACCCACTCCAGCCTTCCCTCTGAGATTCAGGAGCTGTG
>NW_006289718.1:1813594-1817554 GCF_000327345.1 Myotis davidii
GTGTTTTTTTTTTTTTAGTTTTATTCATTTCAAACAGGCCGGATCTGGCCCGCGGGCCGTAGTTTGTCCACGGCTGTACTAGACATTTTTACGTATGTTTATCTCATTCCTCACAACAACCATTACTAAGTTCTAGTTACCTGACTTGTTTATAAGACTTCTAGTTTCTCAGGTGGGGTTGGGAAGAGTGAGTAGGATGAGGTATGATTAAATGACCATCGATCTCACCTTTGGCATATACTAGGCAATTAATAAATAGTTGCTTATTGGGGCCGAATTTATATTATGTAGGATATTATCAAATCCCACTTCCCTCTTTCCCCATCTCTATCCAATGCAATTGGATATTTGTAATATTCTAAACGCATCTGTTTTGATAAAGAGGCAGTGGACCACATTAGCCTGCTAAATCCAGACTGACTCTGAGGGCAGCTTCTTATCAGGATGAAGTGGAACTTGATTCTCCATACATATGAGGGCTCAGGTAGTTTGAATCTGATGCTTAATCCAGTATGAACATCGCTTGTATAAAATATCTGCCATCACCACTTTAGGAAAATTAATATTTATATCAAACATCTTCTGTAATGCGATATGAACCAAAATTCTAGCTCAGTGTTTAGATTTGTATGATCCCATAGTCAGGTTTCTGAGTAATTTATTTATCTAATTGGAGAAATAAAACCAATGAACTATTTCAATAGAATCAAAGTGGATCACTAATTATTCCCTTCTCAGGGTATTCTGGTTCAGGAAAATAAAAGGCAACTCTGAAATCAAACATACTTCACAGATAATTGTGAATACTGGTTATGCTTATAAAGTCTGAAATCAAACATACTTCACAGATAATTGTGAATACTAGTTATGTTTATAAAGCTCCTTATAAGAAAAACCATGAAAAGTGGGTGACATAACATGATTACAATTTGAGACCAAGTATTTATATTTGAGAGGAAAGTGTAGTAGCTTACTGGGGTGAGAGGTTAGCTCTTTCAGAATAGTTTCTACCTTTTTTTGTGCTTTTTCCTTTGCCGTCACAGTCCCCTTTTTTCTGAGCTCACTAATTAGCTCTTACCCTTTAAGACTAAGATCAAGTGTCACCTCCCCCTGGAACCCTTCTGTGGCCTCCTGGTGGGCTAAGGAGCCTTTCTCCATGTTGATGTTGAGCCCTTTGCTTACAGAATCTCAACCATGAGCAACGTTATTCTGGAAGAATTAGTATATGAGTCTGTCTGCCCCAAAGAGCTGCAATCCCCTCAGGGCCTGAGCACAGTGCTCTTTCCATCTTGTTTATCATACACTGACTGGCGTACAGTAGGTCTTCATACATGTCTACTTAAAGGAACTGAAATGCATGCTGGGCCCCATCCTTGAATTGGTGGAAAAAGAGCTGAGGAGTTACATGGTGTCATGGAATGGAGGGAACCATGGGTAAAAAGGCCTCTTGCACTTACTAGCCACCTGCCTTTCCTGGCAAAGGTCCTAATTGTGGGTGTTGAGAGGGTGTCTTTTCTCTCCAACAGGATTGTGGGTGTGTTCGCATTTTTAAAGTGCTCTTGTAGCCCCCAAGGTGTCTATTTTAGTAATAGGTGCAATGTAATAATACCTTACTTAAATTCATATTAGAATATTGTCATGTATCATTTTATATGTCTGCCTCCCCCACTATCTGATTCATTTTTTTTTAATCAGTACTGTTTATTACAGTGCCTGGCACTTGGCAGGCAAGCTGCCAACAGTCAGTGAATGGCTGATGAATAAATGAATGAATTTGCATCACACCTTATAGACTATGTAGTACTTCCCTTTCAAATCTCACTGATTTAATTCATATAGCCACACTGTGAAGCTGAAAGGAGTAGAATTATTATCCTATTTCATAGATGCAGAAATTGGCCATCAGAAACAGAGAACTTGCTCATGACCTCATAACTGATAAAAGGCAAAACCAGGACTCATGCCCAGGACTTCTAGTGTTTGAACCCGGAACTTATGCCCCCAACTCACAGCTTCCTCTACTACTTAGTAGACTGGATATGTATCTGATAATTGAAGGAATAATGAGACCTGATAAAATACTTTTCTGGGGGAGGAAGGAGTAATCATAAATACCATAGCAGTTACTAGGCCTTGAGTCCTTAAGATGGGTACTCAGAAAATACCAAGCACTTTTCATAAGTCATCCTAGCAGAATGACATATCCTGAAGTAGCTACTACAGTTACTTTCATTTCACACAGGAGGAAACAGAGGCACAGAATTTGTGTTAACTCGTGCTTGGTCACAGAGCTAGCTCATAGGAGAGGTGTGATTTGAACATAGGTAGTTTAATTTCAAGGCCCATACTCTTAACCATTCTGTCATACCTCCCTCCCCTGAAAGACCAGTTTTCTTCTAAATTTCCATTGTTTCTTAACAGGGTAACGGCTGGTGAGCAATTTTGACCTTGGGCAAATTATCCAATTTACCTGGGCTTTTGCTTCCTGATGTGTAAAATGGAGAAATTAATATCTATCTTTTGGAATTTTTGTGAGAATAAAATGGTAATACATGAAGAATGTGCTTTGTAAGCTGTAAAGCATTATACAAATGAAAGTTATTACTGCCCAGTGGGAAAAAAAGCCACAAGCTATTGTAATAATAATTCGATTGGATACGTGTTTATCGAGTTCATACCGTGGGCAAGGCATGATCAAAATAAGAGAAATACTTCTATTCATGACTGAACATAATGCTAGTAAATTGCCAGCAAGAGAATCTACATTCGCTGCTTCTTTTTGTTACAAACCTGCTGGTGAAATTATTTATCAAGAAAGAAAACAAAACCAGGTAAAGCAATCTTGCTTAAAATTGTGCCAGTGATTGCAGTGCTGATCGTGACTTTCTGTTTTCAGTAATACACTATCCTGTTAAAAGCTTTGCCTACCATTATTGCCATTTCAGACGTCACAGGCCCCTTGAAGAGTCTATGTATGTAAACGGTCCTTTTCTCAGTGGAATAAACAAAATGGATAAACTAAAAACATGTTGGGATGCTGCAGGGAAGAAGGAGCCAGGCAATGGGCTGACAGGGTAGGAAGTCAGGAATCATGGTTGAGTCATATTCCTCCTCGGGCTCCATCCTGGTCCTGTGGCCTTGAGTCAGACACGTAGGCTAGTTGGGCCTCCATTTCTTCACCAGCAAAATGCAGCAGTTGAAGCTCTAGCAAAAGAGTTCATAAAACCCTCTGTGCAGTATAAATGTTTTATATTGAATTTCCAAGAATATTTAGCATCATTTTAAAAAATATATGCACTACAGTTAGGACCACGAATTTTAAAGGCACACAGTTAATGTCTGGGTAAACTTATTTATAACAACAGAACAGCCCGCTAACATGTATTGAACACCTACAATGTAACTGACATGTGCTGAATGCTTTACATGTGTTCTTCATTAATGTTCATAACTCTTGATGTGAAATTTTAGCTATCTGAAATAATACATATAAATTAAGATCATCTTTAAAAAGATATAAAACCCACATAAATGTAAGTCAATGCCAGGGATAACTGTAAAAAAAATGCCCGATTTTCCTCAATAATTACCAGTTGAATTACAATCTGCCAGTTACTAGATGGCTACAAAGAGCAATGAAACAAGTCCCAGACCTCTGGGACCTCACCATCTGGCTCAGATTGTGATGAACAGATGTGATGACCACCCATAAAGGCCTGAGGGGCTGAGGAGAAATAGTTCTGCCTGGGGACTCACAGAAGGAGCTCAAGAACAGGTAGCAACAACAATAAGGTACCATCTCACACCTGTCAGAATGGCTATCATCAACAAATCAACAAATGACAAGTGCTGGAGAGGATGTAGAGAAAAAGGAACACTCGTGCACTGCTGATGGGAATTCAGAGTGGTGCAGCCACTGTGGAGAACAGTATGGAGTGGTGGTGGTGGCGGGGGGGGGCC
>NW_006289718.1:1817631-1869626 GCF_000327345.1 Myotis davidii
GAAGGAACTCTTACCATTTGCAACGGCATGGATGGAACTGGAGAGCATTATGCTGAGTGAAATAAGGCAGTCAATGAAGGAAAAATACCACATGATCTCACTCATTTCTGGATAATAAAGACCATTATAAACTTAAAAAAAAAAAAGAACAGGTAGCAATTTTCCTGAAATTGGGAGGCCAAATAGGGTTTCCCCTTGAAGTTTTGGCACAGGCCACTTTCAGGTTTGTTAAATCCAGTAGAAACCCATACTGGTCACTAGGTGGTGAATACCAGGCCCATTGGGGACCAGTTCAGGACTCACCTCCCAAATGTACCTCCACAGAGGAAAAGCTGTCCTCACCCTCATACAAGGAGGGTTGGAGTCCTGCCCTTACCCCCGTGGGAAGTTCCCCCTGAGGATGTCCAGATGCTCTTTAAGTTGAGATTTAGCCCCGGTCCACAGAGCTTGAAATTATTCTAAAAGTTTCCGTAGTCTTCAAAGGTCCCTCTCACTACATCCTGTAGTGTCTGTGACACGTAATGGATAGTATGAAATGGAAGATGCATCCATCCATTTCACTTATAAGCCCAGTGCCCATAAAGATGTAAGGAGCTGCCGAGTGAAAACAGTAAAAATTTCTAGGAATGTGTCGCCCCCCACCCCTCGCCCCCAGGGGATCGGTGGCAACCAGAACTCGACACCAGGTGCTGAAGGTTAGAAAGCATCCCTGCAGTCTGTTCCCTGTGTCCTGCCAGGGAGCCTCCAGCTCCAGCGTTCAGATGAGGGGCGACCATTGGAACAGAGGTGGCGAGGTCTCTGTGTGGCAACCTGGTGTCAGCCCGGCTGCTCCGCTGATTGAGTCCAGAGCTGTGTGGATGTCCCTGTGTACAATGGCATATACTGGGTGCCAGTGTTTGGGTGATTTATTTTACATGCTGAGTTTCCCCCCTTTAGCTTCACCCTGAGAGGTTTTATGTCTGTGAGGCAATGCTGATAAACTGCCTGAGGAGTCAAGTGAGGTTTGGACTGGCAACTTGCAACATTGTCATTGTGGACAGTTGGTGACAGTTGGGATGGCCTGGGAATCGGTGGGGTCCAGCTGTCTCACCATGTTAGTCTGTGAGCTTGTCCAGGGATTGATCGTGCCTTGAGGAATGGATACTCCTTCCTGGGTATATGTAGCAAAGTGCCTGGCACACGCCGGAGGCTGCAGAGATGTTTGGAGAGAACGAAAGCCTGGGCACCACCAGCATGCTGCCTTCCCTCACTCCAGGTCAGCTTAGAAAAGCAATTCCTGTTTCTTCTCCTGGTTGCCTCCTCAGTGTATACTCCAGCTCCCCCTGTTTTCTACTTGCCTGTTCCAATCCTCACATCTCCCCTTCTCCAAAACAACTCGGACAACCCAGACTTCACTGGTATCTCCCTGCCTGGGTTGCGGAATCCCTTTGGCATCCATGCTTTGGAACTGGGAAGGCACATACCCAGCTTCTACTTGTAAATTGTTCAATGGGTTTGGGTCTCATGGCCCCTTGCAAGCAGGAAGTAGGGCCAGTTGTTAGTACTCCTCATGGGGGACGAGTGTGGGGATGAAAAGTCTCTGGAGCTAGACTTGGAAAATTCAAGTGCCTGACCTAGTCTGTTCCTTCGTCTGCCTAGGATCTTGGCCAACCCACTTAACTTTTCTAAGCCTCCATTTTGCCATCTTTAAAGCAGGAATAAACAGTGCTTGTCATGGCGCAGTCATGACGATAAAATGAGGTTGCTTATGTGAAAATGACTGGCATACTGTTGTTTTTCCCGTTGTTGTTATTTATCCCAGACAGAGGTGAGTACTCGCTGGAACTTCATCTATTTTTAGCCACTATGTGTTGAGTGACTGAGGAAATGAACCACGGAGAGCGTTTTGCCTCCCAGAAGTGACTCCTCTAACTCATTTGTAAATGTTGGCATTTTGGAGTGGAAAGAAAAAATGGATTTCGTTCCTTTAAAATAGATGGTGTTGTGCATTTGCATCATGAGAAAAGGCAGAGAGACAGTCCCAATTTTATTTTTCTTCTTTAACCTGTGGCTTGTGTTTCTTGGGTCATATTTGCCTGGAATAAAAAAATAGTCTCCAAATAGTTTTGTTCCCACCTTCGGGAAAGAACTCTAATCCCTTACCTTCCCAAATATCTTTGACGTAATCTGGGAGTCTCAGGCATGTCCCAGGTGGCTGGTTGTCTTCACTGTCTTCACGTTCGTTCCCTGTGGCTCTCGGTGGTGACATCTTTTGAAGCCGCTGATGCTGAAAACAGCAGCTTGGACCTGATATCTAAGTAAGCTGTCATCTACCACCAGAGATTCCCATAGGTGGCCATGGGTGGGGGAGTGGTGTTGCTGCCTGTTGACAGTAGCGATGCCACTTCTGATGCCCGCAAATGGCTCCCCCAAAGCACTGAGGCCCCATGCCCTTTCTGTTCACAGTGCCGTCACTACTGAAACTCCTGCCAGTACCCTTGCTTAGGTATCAGCTCCCACTGTGGAGACTGCAGGCAGCAAAACAGCCAAGTTGGCTCACTACGTGCCACCCATGTTTTTTGAGAAATTGCTCTTTTTTGTTTCATTTTCTTCTACTCGTCCATGCTATTGCAGCTGTTCTCTCATGAGGCACAGGACAGTTCGGGTGAGGAACACTGCGCTCCACTTAGAATCACCCTCCCTCTGGTCCTGGCTCATTCTCTTTGCTTCCAAAAGATGCACATTGGTCCACTTTCCCATTGAAATGCATCTTCTTCCCAGAGCTCCTTGATCCCACCTGCATATAAGCCACACCAAGTGCCACATCTCCTCCCGACCTTCCTGAATCCTAGGGTCAGCCCAGCCTGAACTCCAGCTGTGGGTCCTGCTACATTGACTCGTCAAAGTGTCCAGCTTGCTGGGGTCCCTCATCACCACCACGGGCTGGGGGAAAGGCAGGAAGCAGACCCAGCTTCTCTCATGGATGGAATGCAGGCTCCATGACCTTGTGGGGAGACTTTAGATGGTCCTGGTTTCCCCACAAAGAGAGGTGACCTCATGATTTCAGGTCTTGCCATTTGCACTGTAATAGACCAGCACACGCACCTGTGGCAGTTGCCTTCCTTTGCCAAAGGAGTGCCCCACCCCTGAACCAATTATTTTCCCTTTTCCCAAACTTAGTCTTGACTGTACCCCCTGATATCTAAATATACCTCTTGGAGGAACATGTTTTTGTACATGTTGTTGGGGGTGAGGTGGGTGACTAAATGGAAGGAATTTGGAGAAAGCTGTTTTTCTCCCCAAACAGGGAGAAACCTTTCTCTCTTCTAATGAGCTCTGTTCTTGGCTGTTGTAGCCTGAAGATCCTCATGCTTCCTCTCACCTTCTCATGTGCGGCAGCCACGATAGAACAACATTTCCCCTGACAGGAGTGCAGACCAGGCACTGTCTCCTGGCTGTGAGCCAACCCCATAGCCAGCCAGTTGGCACCCCCCACCTGCACACAAGAAGCCAGGCTCTGCTCTGTTCCCAGAGATGTCAGCCCTGCATTGCCTCGCTTCTCCCAACAGGCACCTTGGTGCACATGCAGGGGTGGGCAAAAGTAGGTTAATAATAATAAAGAGTATAATAACTAATAAACAAATAGTAATACAAGAACAACGTCCGTTTTGCATACTCAATGACTGTATGCCTACTTTTGCCCTCCCCTGCATTTCCCTTCAAAAGGGGGAGGAGAGTCCCTATTTTCCCCTCATGACATATGTGGTTTACGTGATCATGAGTTTATATTTTCAGAGAATGTTTTGGGAGGGACAGGGTGTTCTATAGGTTGTCTCTCCACTGTAGCCCTACGCTGCTGGGCTTGCTGGGTGTATTTGAAACAACCTTCCTCCCCTCTGCTCTTCAGCCAGCCAGGCCCTGGCTTTTCCGTTCTAAAACTAGGTGAGCTGTGTGCTTCGGCTGTTGCCTCCTTCTGTTTATTTTGCTCACCTTAGCATCTGTTATATCTCCAAGCTGTGGACCCTGTGGAAACTCTGATGTGTCTGCACACTCCACCTGTTGCTAAACCCAAGTCACTGTCAGTGGGAATTCAGACCACACTGGGCATGTGGCATCCTGGGCCATGGGCCTGGCATGCAGTTTGAAGTGTTGCTCTTTTTGCTAACATATTTCTAGCCTTCTGCAGGGACAGTCTTTGGAAATGGTTTCCTGCTCTCTGAGAATACAGGAAGTGTCATTAAGGAATTCTGGGCCGTGCTGCTTGCCTTGCAAGGATTTGGGTTTTTTTTTACCTGCAACTATATGTTCATTAAAGAGGTTTGTGCCAAGTTCCTAGTGTGGCATCCACTGAGGCTGGCTGGGTCTAGAGCAGGGGGTCCAGCTCTTGTAGAACATGAGAATCTTCAGGGGCCTTTTAAATAATACTGATGTCCACACCCTATCTCCCACCAGTTGAATCAGACTCCTGGGGAATGGGGCAATGGGAGTGGGGCAGGCGGGGACTCAGGAATTTTTAAAGCTCCCTTGGTGCTTCTCATGTTCAGCCCATGTTATAATTCTTCACTAGAAGGTTTCTGGGACAGCTGGATGATCTTGTGTGAATGTGAGACTGTGTGTAAGTGTGTGTGTGTGTGTGTGTGTGTGTGTGTGTGTGTGTGTGTGGTTTTCCCTTCACAGTGATGGTCAGCTAACAGACTGTGGCAAAGGCCTGTTTGATGGTTTGTTTAAAGAGTAGGAGTGATGCATTTATTCTCACATCACTGTCCCTCTTGCCCAGTCCCCAGGAGAGCCAGCTGCAGTTAAAGATGTGCTGCTTGGAGAGGGGGACAGGTGCAGCCCTGGTTGGGCCAAGACCCTCAGTCTGACCCTCATTCGTCCAGTCATCTCACACAGTGGCAGAACCTTCATTGTGAAAACACAATCAATCTCAGAACCCTGGTTAAAAAATAACATTTTATGTTAAATATGACCTTGATTACGGCAAAGAACAAGGGCGCCTCAGAAGAGTGACTACAAGAGCCAGAACAAGATGGAATAGAACCAGAAGTGACATTCTTAAGCTAATTTAAAATGTGAAAAATTAAACTCTCACCCTGGCAGTCCACTTTCAAAATGCCCTACAGAACTTGGCAGTCTGGGTAAAAAAATAACCCTCTTGTTGAACGGACAAGTCTCAGAATGAGCTGCTGCTGTGCATAGCTGCTTGGATTTAGATTAGACCGTGATGTCAGTAAAGATGGGTACAGGTACCCTTTCTCCGGTTTTCTTGATTTGGGTGAAGCAATTACAAAAGAGTGTGCATGCTAACAATAGGAAGTTGTTATTCAACCATTCTTCAAGTGTAGAACAGAAAATCTAATCAATTTGGCCTTCAGTGAGCTGCTATTGCAACTCTAACACGGCTTTGTGGGCTTGATAATATTATTAACCTTGCTTGTTCCATAATAGGTAAGGCCAGCAAGGACCAGTCTTTGAATTGTGAGTTTTTGTGTCTTTTGCTCTCTGGCTATGCTCAGCTTCCTATGACCTCTGCACTCCCACCCCAGTGTATGTCTCTATTATCACTTTTGCACAGAAACCTAAAAGTGAAAGACCTGAGGGGTCATGAAGGAGGATAGGGAGAGCCAGGTTCATGAGAAAACAAATGTGCTTGTTCTGTATACGCAGATAATGCACATGCAGCCAGCGCTCTAAAAGCTGAACAGTAAGCATCATCAGTAACAGGAGAATTCTTTCAAGCGCTAATCTTATGAAATGATCACAGGTCACTGCTCATCTGAACGTGTGCCTGAGGCTACGATGCTAATGTGAAGTAAAATGCAAGGCATGAGAGACCTAAACACACACCTTTTCATCCATGGACAAATAATCGCAGAACATGTTGCTTCACACACATGAATAGAAATGTAAGCAGAGGCCTGGTCTTTGAATTTGAAAATAAGCTGTAGAGAGAGAGCATTGGTTTTGGGATTTGGTGGGACAGGGGTGCGTATTCCAGCTCTGCTTCTTACAAGCCGGATGGCCTTGGACTTGTGATATGGACTCACTATGACTCAGTTTCCACATTTAGTTCTCTGGTTTGAAAGATCTATCATGTACAGAATACCCACCCATTACAAAGCCTTCATAAATAGTTATTTTTATGATTCACTGTGGCTTTTGCAGGTATTTTAGTTTTCAGACAGAAACATCAAGTGGAAAAGTAACACTTTCAGCAAATAGGAGTCTTTCCAGAATATTAAGGTTTCATTCAATCTTTTAGGATTTGCCTGTAGACTTAGCAGGATTTTTGCATAGACTTGCCTTCTCACTGGACTGGTAGATGATGCAAAGATGGACAATTGGTAAAAGCTCTGCTTTTGAAAACCATTCTCTTGGTAATAACTGCAAGTGCTGGTTGCTAGAATCAGGTTCTCATGTCTTTCAAGGGCAAACATTTAAAGCCCTTCCTTTCCTCCAGGATCTTTGATGAGATGAAAAATATTGATCTCTGAGGAGAGGGAGGGCGGTCTTGGGTTACAGATGCTAATGTTCTGAATGACTCATAATTGCATTAAAAAGTGAGGTATAAAAATGTCTTGAGATCTAAAAATTTTCTTGGACTACAAAGTAAGGACTCACCAAGGAATTAAAAATAAAGCAGATAAGTCCCTGGAAACCTTCCAAGAACACCTCTGAGTGAGAACATAATAGAAACTGGCTACTGTGTCCAGATCGGGAAGTGAGCCATGGGGGTGTCTCATCATGAAGGTCCACTGTTGCCTGTGACACTGGTTATCACCCCTTTGGGTGTCTTAGTGCCCTTCATCCCATTGTACCAATGCTGACATTGAGGCCAGCCATATTGAGCAGGGATATGGGTTGGGGATGAATCCCAAGAACTAAGTGGAATCATATGATATCAAATCATTAAAAGACTTGGAGAGATAAAAAAATGACACAGTTGTACCACTGAAAAGCTTTAACAGCCATCATGTCCAACTCCTTCACTTTTAAAAACAAGCAACCTTTAGTCCAGGGAAATGAAACCACTCGCCTGAGATCATACTACTGGTGAATTATTCACTCCATCATTTTAGTGCTTTTAGACCCAGCTTCAATTTGCCAGAAGATGAACTGAAACTGACAGGATTTTTCCATCTCAGTGGTGGTGTATGGAGCTTAGCACTATACCATAGAGATTATGAAATGTTTGGTTTCCATAAGTTCATGCTCTTAAGGTTGGCTTATTCATTTTTACTTAATGAGTGTAAGCCATTTTCCTATACAGCACCAATTCTGTCTTGTGGGAGGGGCTTCTATCACATCTATATATATAAAAGCCTAAGCAACTGGCCAATAGGCCAACTGGCCAACTGGCTGGCAGCTATGACATACACTGACCACCAGGGGGCAGACACTCACCACGGAAGTGGAAACCATAAGCATAGAAACATGGAACAGACTGATGAATCTCAGAGGGAAGGGGGGAAGGAGGAGGAGGGGGAGAGATTAACTAAAGATCTTATATGCATACTAGAGGCCCAGTGTGCAGATTCGTGCACTGGTGGGGTCCCTCAGCCTTGCCTGTGGGAATCAGTCTGAAACTGGCTCTCTGACATCCCCTGAGGGGTCCTGGATTGTGAGAGCGCACAGGCCAGGCCAAAGGACCCCATTGGTGCTCAAATCTGTGCACTGGGCATCTAGTGGAAAAATAATGGTGATTTTCCTTAGTCAACAATTTTTTGCTTTCTGGGGCCTGTTTTTTTGTTTTGTTTGTTTTTAAATATATATTTTCATTTCAGAGAGGAAAGGAGAACGAGAGAAAGATAGAAACATCAACAATGAGAGAGAATCATTGATCGGCTGCCTCTCACATGCCTCACACTGGGGATTGAGCCTGCAACCCAGGCATGTGAACTTGACCAGAATCAAATCCAGGACCCTTCAGTCCAAAGGTGACGCTCTTTACACTGAGCCATACAGGCTAGGACTCTGAGGCCTGTTTTTGTCTCTCTGGGGGCTTTTTTGGGCTACATTTACATTTATTAAGGTATCATCAACAATTTTAAGTGTACAATTTGATGAACTTTAGTAATCATGTGTGGTCATATAACCACCACCAAAATCAATATGCAGAACAGTTTCCTCACCCTGAAAAAGCTCTCCTGCCCCAATTTGTTCTTACTTCTCTCTCCCCACCTCTGGCCTCTGGCAACCACATATCTGCTTTCTCTCACTACAGTTTTGTTTTTTTGTCTAGAATTTTATATACATGAAAAAGTACAGTCTTTTGTGTCCAACTTCTTTCTCTTGCATAACATTTTTGAGATTTCATCCATGTTGTTGCATGCATTAATACTTCATTTATTTTGATGGCCGAAATAGCTCATTGTATACAGGACACAGGATAGACATTTTGTTTATCCCTTTTCCATTGATGGCCATTTGAGTTGCCTCCATTTGGGGCTATCAGGAATCATCTTAGCCAACAGTTTTATCTTTGATTTCTTTTAGTCACCTAATACCTTGGCCCAGGCTCTAATTTTTATGATCTTAGATGGTTTGCCATCACTACTACAGTGGAACATTTTTAAAACCTGCTGATGGGGTGGACATGCTGACCCCTGATCTTCCCATCTGTGACTTTGGAAGTGATCTACTGATAGAAAAGCAGCAATGTCAAGGCCCCAAGCTGACAGGATGGCCTGTTTAGTGTGCTATAATGTAATCTACCATCCCAACCAACCCTCGGGGACATGACAGAGTGCAAGAAAATGCAGTATCCAATATTTATAGTAAATAGAGTTGAGTGGTTTTTTATCTTGCCTTGTAGAAAAGTGCACACACTCTGTTTTCTTTCACCCATTCTAAGTGTCCAGGGGGTGGAAGAGGGAAGCCTGGTGGGGATGCTATGCCAAGCTGGTGCTGCCGATGTGGAACAGCCTGGGATGAGTTAGCACTTAGACCTAACAGGAGAGACTCTCCTGAAAAATGTGCTGTCCCCCTGTTATAATTCACCGTAATGAGCGGGGAACAAAAGGTTGTGAAGGAGAGTGGTGACTGATGGCCGACACGGCCACCCCGTGCTGCAGCTGGCGCAGCTCCCGCTGGCGAAAGGCATAATATATTATTGCTCCAGGTCACATAGTGGTAAATGAACACTTACGGCCGCTATGGCAACTGGATTGATTATCACAGCTACCTCAGGACCAGCCTGGCCCAGCGTTACTAGTGAGCACGTGCGTCCCTGCCGGGCTTCACTCAAAAGAACACCTCAAAGGCAGTCTGTACAGACTGAAATCTCTGATGACTGCATGTCCCTCCTCTCCAGCCCCTCGTGTCCAGTAGAGACTTTGGGTAAGGCTGGCCCAGATGTCTTTGGGTAAGGCTGGGCCTCTCAGAGGTGCAAGGCAGGACCACCCTGTTAAAAGAATGCCTGCTTTATTGTGAGAGCAGGACAGCTATTTGTTGAATACAATGAAATGAGAGAATCTATAATTGGCATGCCAAGAGGTCTCTGAGAGAGTGCTTAGTGCAAAGTGGGAAGAGAGGATGGGGAGGCTGAGGGGGGATATCAGGAGCTGGGATGCCAGGCAGGAAGTCTGAGAGAGAGAGAAGAGGAAAACACACTATTTCAAGTTAAAATGGATCAACTTGATGAAGCCATTGTTGGTCACAGGGCTTTTACATGTTTGGAAGCATGCTGCTTGAATAATCTTGGTTCATTTTAGCAGCAGGTGATGGCCCAGTTCATTTTCTTTTAATCTACAGACATTGGTTGGAATTTATATATAAATCTTCAGTTTTCCCAATAGCCAAGTGAAAAGGAGCTAGGTGTGTCCTCACTGGCAAATCTAGGCAGAGTTGTACTAATGCTCTAAATAGACTCAATTACCATTTTTAGTTTTTCCAATATTTTATTTAAAATGTCAAAATGAGCCCTAGCAAGTAGCTCAATGGTTAGAGCATCTGCCTGGGGACTGAAGGGTCCCAGGTTCTATTCCTAGTCAAAGACATGTACCTCGGTTGCAGGCTCTATCCCTGGCATTGGTTGGGGTGGGTGAGGGCGGCAACCCATCATGTCTCCCTCACATCAATGTTTCTCTGTCTCTCTCCCTTCCACTCTCTCTAAAAAAAATCAATTCTCAGGAGAGGATTAACAAATAATAATAATAATAATAATAATACAAATAAAATAAATGTCAAAATGAGTTTTTCCTCTTCTAGTTTACATAAATTGACCTAAATATGCATCATATTGAGGGAGATATTGGATAGCATTAGTGATATATTAACTTTCTGTTTTGATTGACAGAAATTTACTTCTTGGAATTTAAAAGTCAAGGTATTTTAATTTTTTGCATATTACCCCTAAGCTAGACCATCCACAGTGGCAACTAAAGTGGCCATCAGCTACTCTGTGTTTGAACACAGACAGCATGCAGCCTTTCATTGTAGGAGCCTAATGACGTGGTAATACTAACCTTTATTAATTATGGGAAATGGGATGAGGTAGTGAAGGTTGATCAGTATTTCTCAATTTTTTCTTCATTATTGCTTTCCAAAGAGCCTTTTAAAAATATTTTTTTTCTAGTTACCCTCCCGCTAAAATTTTAGTACCACAAACACACTATAGTCTTTTTTGTGTGTTGTGTGTATAGCTGTGCTTTATATGTAAAAAGGGTAAGATGTTTTTGCCCCCAAGAACCAATTATCTGCCTAAAAATGCATGAGCTAGAAAAACCTGGGCTCAAATTCTGCTTCTGCCAATTCTCTCTGTCTCTCTATCTCTCTCTCAATGCCTCATGTTTCTCTTCTTCACCAGCAATGGAGATATTAGTATCCACTCAGGGGGGTTTCTAGCACGTAAGCAACCAAGGCATGTTATTTATCATTGCTTTTTTGTTATGTATAGATATTTTCATGTATGGTGTTTTTATTGACCCTAACTAACTATAAGCCTCCAACGTATGTGGGTTTATATCGCATTATTGCAAATACCATCCTCACTTGACAGCTGACATCACAGATGGTCAGAGCAGTTTGATGATATGCTCAAGGTCATGTAAATAGTAACACAGGTTGGAGCTGAGACTTGAACCCAGGTGTTGTGGTTCAACACTCTCTGGTTGACAACTATCTTGGGTGCACCCTGCTGTGCATGGTAGTACCAGACTCTGTTGTGTTATGAAGACCCAAATTGGAGTTCAGGGAATTGGACGAATCACCAATGAGACTGGACTTTAAGGGCCAGTCATGCATTTTCTGCCCAATGTGCAGAAGAAAGAATTATCAAGGTTTTCAACCAAATAGTCACACCCAGTTTCAGAAAATCTGTGACAAGCTTTTCCTGTGCTGCTTGGTATCTTCTGGATTTAATGAGGCAGGATTTCCAAAGCTTGGAAGGGCTTGGCTTTCCAACTGGATGAGGGTGAGTCTTTTCTCACCAAGATAAAAACCTTAGGAAGTGAACAATAATAATCACTAAGAGGAAATACTCTTAAGCAACTACCATGTTCAAGCTCACTGTGGACTGCCTAGAAGCATTCACAGAGTGCCTTTGCTGGGCCTCACAGTCTTCTGAGTCCTCCCGAGAAAGCTGTGCAGCAGAGGGGGCCGGGCTAAGTTCTGGTGTGATTTCTTGGGTTCAAATTCCAGCCTTGACATTTGCCAGCTATGTCCCTTGGTTTGTTCTTGGTGTTTTTTTTCGGTTTTTTTTTTGTGTGTGTGTGTTTTAATATATTTCTTTATTGATTTCAGAGAGGAAGGGAGAAGGAGAGAGAGATAGAAACATCAATGATGAGAGAGAATCATTGATCAGCTGCCTCCTACACACCCCCCACTGGGGATTGAGCCCACAACCCAGGCACGTGCCCTTGTCCAGAATCAAACCCGAGACCCCTCAGTCCGCAGGCTGATGCTCTATCCACTGAGCCAAGCTGTCTAAGGCATGTTCTCATTTTATTCTGTGATCAAACATAAAGCACTACGTACAGTGTTCGGCACATATTAACTAAACGTTTGCTATTATTATCACTAGGTAAAAAATACAAGACACACACCACTCCCTTTCTAGAGCATAAGATCTAATCCTACTCCTATCTGATCATCATACCCTTATTCAACACAGAGCTTTGTATCTGTTGAAGTGGCTTTACAGAGTCCTTGGTATCTGGAGATTTCTATCATCTTCCCTTGCCCCATCAAAATGCCTGTCTTACACATTTCAAAAGTATAAACTATTCATTTTTTTAACTAAGAGAGATTTAATTCTCTGCACAAGAAAAAGAGGATGCATAGAGGACAAGGGTTTGTTTTTTGACCATTGTCACCGCATGGTCAAGGGCAGCACATGTTGCTAAGGCGCAGTGATCTGCTTTGGTTATTCCACATTGCTCTCAGGGATGGATAGAGCATGGTGATCTGCATTTGAGATCCTGGATGGTAGTGATGGTGGTGGGGAGGGTAGTGAGGCAGGTGTTCTCACTTTTGTAGCTAAAGAGGTTGAGGGCCTGACAGGAGTGTAGAATGCCCTCCGCCTCTCTATCCTGGCTCTTTCTGTGCTGCTAATCCCACCAGATCTCTCCAGCAGAGCCACTCCACAGGTTGCCAAGCACCAGGATAAGCTGAGAACTGGGGGAGAGTAACCTAGATTGTTCCAGCTAAGAGAAGGCTGTTATGATCAGCCAGAAGGAACTCTAAGGGGTGAGGCAAGTGATGTTGCTCCCAGAGATGGGTCTTCCCTTTACCCAGAAGAGCTCCTCACTGGACCGTAGGACATCACTAAGGCTTGAACCTGATGTGGTTGTCTTTCTGATGGAACTTTGCATGGGGACTCTGATGACTTCTCTCACGTGGAGACTTCCCTGTGGCTAGTATTATCCTGGTTAACCCTGAGGCTCATTAATTGCAGGGCAGGCCAGTGGGGAAACCCTTGGGAGTGACCCAGAAACTTCAGTTGGTGATGAATTCAAAGTCAATTTCAATTTACCCAACTCAAAGAGTTTTGGGTTCAAACTCACTCTGTAATTATTGTCTTCCATCCACAGCAGACAAAAATATTCTCCAGAAAAGGCAAAGCTAAGTATCTTGAGAAGAGCACAAATCTTAGGAATGACCTACCTGCCCCCGTCTCAAAGGGTCATCCTTTGCTGATCATCTGTGCATCATCTTGGTAAAGACCACCCCACCCCCAAACAATGAAAGCTGAAGCTGCCAGTTTGAGTCTGATATTTTATTTATTTGTAGTGGTAGCTTTATGTACGGTATGTTTTCTCTATTTGGGCCTCAAGGCTGGTTAAGCAAAAGGCGGGAAACATAAATAAGTAATAGAGAGGGCTGTCCATTTATAGGCTTTCAAAGGTGACCTGATTTTCTGTTCCAATATGAATATTAGTGTTGCATTAGAGTAATATTCAGCCATAGATGTTTTGCTGGTGCATTTGGTGGTGATAATCAGGAGAGACATATTCATGTCCTATTTTTGTAATAAAAATTAAGAAACCTCAGCCACACCAAGGGCCCCTGTTGGCATTGTGAATGCCACGAGCCCGAGCAGTCCATTTTCCTCAGATTGTATGGGATCACTGTGTTCCTCTCTGCTCTTCTCCAGTTTCTGGTTAGTATTAAACAACCCTTTGTGAGGAATTAACTCTGGCTTTGCTCCCAGCGAGGAAATGTCTACACAAAGCCAGAATACCTAGCCAATTGCAGGCAAACGGGTTATTTGGTGTAGCACAGGAACAAATAACTGGTTGGCAAGCCAATTCTTCACTTTTTGATGGCTTGCCTTGGCATGAGAACAGCCTTCTGTACTGCATGGTATAAATGCTTATGAGGTCCTTTTAGCCATTCATTCAGAAAATATTTCCTGAGGGCTCACTCTGGGATGCATTATTTCTGAAGTGGGGATAATAATAATATCTACCACACAGAATTATATAGATTAAATAAGTTAAATATGTGTAAAAGCTTTAGTACAAAGCCTGGCACACAGGGCTTGGTCAATTTGAACTTGTCTATGGAATTCAAGTTTTATTTTATAGACAAAGAGGAGGCAATGGAGTCAATGGCACAGGCAGATCTGTGCTTCTGAAAGGTGATTTCTGTGACAGAGTTGGGGAGGATTTTAAGAGAGCAGAGCCTAGAGGCAGGGAGACAGTCTCATATCTTTTGTCCAACCTCTGATGGCTTCTTTCACTTGCCTTTCTTGGGGTAGCCTCTTGGGGTAGTTCTCACAGTGTGGCCCCCAGACTAGCATCACCTAGGAACTCATTAGAAATGCATGCTCTTGGGCCCTATCCCAGAGCTACTGAGTCAGAGACTCTGGGGTACAGGCCTAACAATCTGTGTTCTAACAAGCCCTCTTGATGTTTGCTAAAGTCTGAGGACACTGGGCTAGTCTCTTGAGGAAAAGCAGGAAGTGGAAAGGAGAGCTTTTAGAAACTCTTCCTCCTCACCTCCTTGGACGCCATGGGACCAGCATGGGGCAGGCACGCAGCTTTGGGGAGGTTCTCCACACGAGGGAGGCTAGGTGGCAATCTCTTTGCTAGCTGGACACACGGAAGAAGAAGCCCCATTAATGTAGACCTGGGCGGCCTGTTGAGCACAGCAAAAACCAACCCTCAAAGCTCCTGCTGGCTTGCTGCTCAGAAGGCACTATGGCCCACCCCTGTTGATGCATATGGTGTAAGCTACAGTGGTGCTATGCTAAGTAGGTATTTCTTGACAAGAAAGACTGTCAGCTGCAAGACTCCAGTGCACCCCTCAAAACAGTGAGAAATGAGGGAGGCCACGTGCTCTGATCCCTTTCAGAGCAGATGTTGCAGCTGGTTTGTAGGAGTCTGTGCGCACACCCAAGATATTGCATGGGCATCAGCATGGATTGCACCAGTGCTTCTATCCTTTCCCGGAGGAAAGCTTGTGGTCAGGCTGGTTTTTACTGCCAATATGCAGCCACCTCTGGAATGAAATACCACAGCTGTAGATAATTTTAGAACGCCCATCTAGATTTTTGTGAATTCAGTCATTTGTTCATTAGTACTAACTTGTGTAAACATACAATGGGAAATAAAACAGGAATAAGACATTCCCCTCACCTCCCACCATTCTTTAAGAAGTATGCTATCTTTAAGGAGAGATATATCATCCACACAAATGCTGGAAGTTCAGAACAGGGTGCTGTGGGTCAATAGGAAGGCACCAGCAAAGTAGTGCGAGAGATCAAAGGGACTTCCTAAGAGTTGGTCTGGGGAAGTTGGATGGAGGAGGTGGTAGCATTTGATCTGGGTCTTGAAGGGTGGGCAGAATTTCAAGAGATGGAGAGAAGGCATTTCAAGTAAAGGGACGTGAGAAAGCCTGGGGGATGGGAAGCACACATGCTCCAGGTAAGAGTGAGTGGTTAAGTCAGCCCAGAATACACAACTAGAGTAATGGAGGAAGGTGAGCCTTGAAGGATAGATTGGGATTTGAATACCAGGCTAACGAGATTGGATATAATTTCATAGGCTGGGGAGCCCATGGAGAATCTAGGTTAGGAGAACAGTATGATGATCATGGCACCAGAGAATAAATGGGCTGAAAATGGAATTGGGATGGGGAGGACTTGAGGTTACTGAGAGGAGATTTGCTCAGGGTCCTAGCCCTTGGAAACAGCAGAATCAAAGCTAGAGCTAGTTCTCTGTCCCCAGCCTCATGACTGTGGGAGGCAACTCAGAAGCTTCTGGTAAGGAGGAGTGAGCCTTTAAATTGAAGGTCTCTTGATATGGAAAGCCATCAAAACTCTCTAGGGCTTAGGAGGCAAGAGAGAGAGCCTGAGTGATGTCAGCTACTTTTCTGCTCCATACACCTTGGTCTCCTGTCAGAAAGAGTGGTTCTCCCTTTATAGATGAACGCCAGAGGTCCTCAGTATCCCATGCCAGCCAAGCCCAGAGCATCTCAAGAATGGCACAGAGCCTTGGCACAGGCTGGGCCTTGGGCTTGGTTCTGACTCAGAGGAGTCGGAACCACCTACTGAGTCATTTGCAGGAGCTGTGGTTTCCTGGGAGGCTTCCCAACCAGTTACCCACCCTGCCAATTGTTGGTAGCATTCGAGATCTGAAGGGAGCCGTGCAGTCACCGTGCCATGGCTTCAGGCAAATGCAAAATTGCACATCTCACGCTGTTGCATGGAAATCATTTCCTTGCTCTGCATAGAGAAACTTGGCACTTGGCAGTAATAGATAAACAGATGAAACTTTTTTTAGTTACCTGCTAGTTTTTTGATCTTAAGAAGGCCTCAGTTTCCATAACTATTAATGAACAGTCACGATTTTAATGAATTGGTGGTTCCTATTGGTTTCTCTTTAGAAAGGTCCAGAATGTCCCAGTGTTGACAAGAACCTGGAGGTGGGGAAGGGGGTGAGAGAGAAGGGATTGAGCAAAAAAGGAAACAAAAGGAGAAAGAACTCATGGACTTGACAACAGTGTGGTGACAGGGAGTAGGGGGTGTGGAAGAGAGTGCATGGAGGATAAATGGTTACAGGAAAAAATAATAAAATAAAGAGGGGGAAAGAACTTGCCTTCCCCTGCAACCACTTGCTTGAGGATCTTGGTGGGAGTGGAATTATGCCAAGCCTGCTCATGGCACCTCCATTTTTTCATCTTGATCTGCTGCCTCTCAAGCAACTTTGCCTCCTTGGGTCTCCCAGATTCCCTCATAGTAATCTTTGAAATTTCAAACACTATGAAATCTTTCCACTCAGAGATACCATGGTTTGTTTTTCAGTGTAAACTCAAAGAAATTGGTATTGCCATGTTATTCCAAATAGAAGTTGCCACTCTACCCCCACTGTTGAAAAAAAAATTGAGGGGGGGAAACATATCTTGATTCAATATTTTTCTAGAGATTGCTTTTAGAACTCGTGATTAAAAGAAGTCTCATTGATAAACTCCAGACCCTAATTTTCAGCATTTAGTTTAAATCAGCAATTTTTAACCACTGTGCCGCAGAATTTTAAAAACATGCAATACCTGACTATTTAGTCAAGGGCCCTGATGTCTTTTCCCTTAGATTGCCAAATAATAAGTTAAAAAAAGGCAATAGCCAACACAACAATAGCCATCCGATGTGAATGAATCAAAAGTATACCTATTTTTTGTCAGATTGGCAAGAAACATATTTCTTGGTGTGCCACAGAATTTTAGCAATTAGCTTGTGTGCCATGAGATGAAAACAGTTGAAAGTCACTGGTTTACGTTTAGCTGAGTGCCAGGCTAATACAGTGACTTAACATGGCTCCTAACATTGAGCTACTGTTGATCAAATGAGTATATAGCTAGAGAACTCTGCCAATTCTTTTGGAACTAAGCTATTATTATTCTAAGCAGAATAGCTTGGGGAGAGGGCTGAGATATTTGCCATTCCAAATCCCTTCTTTGCCCTCCCTTCCGTTTGGTTCAGAGGAACCCACAGAGGCCTGTACCCTGTGAGGACTTCTCCCATCGGCCTCTCTCTCTATGTGTGTGTGTGTGTGTGTGTAGAGGGAAGCACGTTTGGCCCTGTGCAAGGCGCTTGCATGGGAACATTAAGTTTTGGCACCAAACACACAACTTTTGATACCAGTGCCTGTTTTCTGGAGGCAAAATAAGGCCTCCAGTCAAAAAAAAAAAAAAAAAAAAAAAAAAAAAAAAAAAAAAAAAAAAAAAAAGATAATTGAGTGTTGAGACTTGAAAGACTCCAGGACTCTGGGAAATTGGCAGGGCTAGATCTCTGGAAGCTGGAGCCGCTCCTTCCCCTGCAGCTATGAGCCGGGTTCTGCCTCCCTTGAGCCAGAAGAGTGAGGAGGAAGGATGTCCAGTGGTGGCCAGGGGTCCAGTGAAAGTCTGTGGGCTGCCCCTTCCCCTCTGGAATGGGGCCTCTGTGCCTCTGGTCACGGGACAGCCCACCTTCCAAGGCCTCATATCTCCTGCAGGGTCCTGCCCCACTATAGGCCTTTCTGCCGCAATAGATACACCCTTCAGTTTCCCAGGTGAAGTTTCTTCACAGAAGAGGAGTTCCTCCTCAGATCCTTGACCAATCACCCTTCCATATGGCTTTCCCTCTACCCTTTAAAATACAGTAGGTCCTTGGGTTACATTGGAGATCTGTTCATACAGTGCAACGGTGCGACGTAACGCGATTTTCGCCGTAAGTCGGAACCCACCTACATAAGCACCTACGTCACTCAGATGGAGCACATACACAGCAGTAATGAAGTGAAACCGTAAAAAAATTTAAAAGAAAGATAAAATTCCTGACCTTTACTTGTGGTATATACAGTAAATAATAAAAAACATAAAGCACATATGTACATACGTCAAAATGACGGAACTATTTTTTTTATAAATAAATGGGAGATGGCGACATATGGCGACATAACCATGAAACTACATCCATAGAGTCCGACGTAACCCGAGCACTGTCTGTACACATGTGTGGGATGAGTCCCTCTTTCTACACTGTAAAGGAGAAGCACTCATATCTCTTCGCCATCTGAGAACAGACCACTTCTACTTTCAGGGATACTTGCTCATCTGACTCTCAGCCGGAAGCAGGAACTTGGGGCCTCACCTGGGCAAATGTGAGGCCATTTCCTTGTAGTCCAGACTGTTTGCATCCTACCCCTGTCAGCCTTGGACTAGGCCCTGGGGCTCCCAGGTGAACAATCCCTGATGGCTTCTCATGGATCTCAGCCTCTATAGGCTAGCAGGGAGCAGGTGATGACAGCCATACATGTAGATGTGACCACAGAGGTGGGTCTCATTTCACCATGGCCGGCATAGTGGGGAATCTGCCTTCAACACTTCAAGGAAGGAATGTAGAAGTCTCAGTTCTCTCAGTGAGTTAGGCACCGTTAATGCCAAAGCAGGGAAGGAATGTCTCATGTCTAATGTCTCAGGACATTGGCAAGAGGAGGCCAGACTCCTGGCCCCTCGCTTCTGTAGGTGTTCTCTGTTAGAGAACCTTGGTTCTCTCAAAGCATTTATCATGCTGTGCCATCTGATGCTGGGTCACTTGTGTGTTTATCTCCTCTCCCTGATGGGGAAGGAAGGGACCTAGCCCTCAGGGACCAGGGCGTATCTTTCTCTCAAACCAACCCCTCCTAGCCCACAGAAGGTGCTTAAGAAGTTGGAGCTCTCTGTCTTTTCACTTGTATAAACCTTGGAAGTAGAGACAGGAGGATATGCATAGCTTCCTGCCTCCTGCTCAACAGGTGACTAAAAGGGCACACCCCAGGGGTTGCAGTGTTTATTGGCTGGCAGAATACGGGGGAGTGGGAGGAGACCGGAATATCGGGTCTCCTGTGCACATTGAGTCTTTCAGTTTGCACATGCTCTCCAGAATTCAAGTAGGCAGAGTGATGGGTTAGAGCTGGGCTGTCAAGCAGGGAAGCCACTGACCACATGTGACAGCTTAAATTTCAATGAATTAAAATTAAGTCAAAGTAAGAAATTCAGCTCCTGTCTCACACTAACCATGTTTCAAGTTGTTTGATAGCCACAAGTGACTGCTGGCTATGGTGTCAGTGCTGATATAGAGCATGTCCATCAGCACAGAATGTTCAAATGGACGGCACTGTAGACATCAAGTGGCTTTTATTTTAATTGATTTTTGAAAGAGAGAGAGAGAGAGAGATGGAGAGAGAGAGGAGGGAAGGAGGGAGGGAGAGAGAGAAACATCAATTTGGTGTTATTTATGCATTTATTGGTTGATTCTTGTATGTGACCTGACTCAGGATGGAATCCACAATCTTGGAATATAGGGTCAACACTCCAACCAACTGAGCTACCCAGCCAGGGCCACTGAGTGGCTTTTCTTGATTCAAACTGTGTGTCACAAATCATATGTATCTGAATTATTCAAAATTAAAGGGAAAGGAGAGCTTGTCAAAATACAAAATCCTGGTTGTTCCCTCCTGAGTCCAAATCTCTAAAGGGTGGGAAAAGCTCAGAATCTGTATTTTAACAAGCACCGCCACGAGACTCTTACACAAACTCGCATTTCAGGATCAGAACTCCAAGGGATGCCAGAAGTTGAGTAGCAAAGCTGGAAAACCTCTGGGTACAACAGTCCTGAGCATCTGAGATGACTTATAGCACTTTCCACTCCAGTATAAGGTTTCCTAGCCCGACATATCCAAGAGTTGCGACTGGGGCCAGCAGACTGGCAACTAAGGGCACCATCTCAGTAAAGAACTGGCTGTTCTCCCACCAAGTAGTAAATAATGAAGAAAGAGGCTGTCCTGGCATTATCTGCCCCCTTTCCTCTTGCAGCACCAGGAAGATGGAAATAAACTCGCTGATCCCCTTGAGCATGTTTGAATCACAAGTACCTTCCCCCTAAAATAAATTTATTTCCTGCTGCCTTCATCCCAACAAAGACCAGCCAGTGATGAATACTAGACTTCATAGCTTATTTGTCAAAGCAGCACACCTGTGAGGATTCCTGTGGAAGATAAATTTTGGTTTGGGGGAGGGGGGAGGCCTGGAGGAGGAGGGACCTGGCCAGGAATAAATCTTAACATGTTGCACCAGACGGTGAATGAGCGTTTGCCTCACAAGGCTGGCTCTCCTGACAAGGTATGATAAATTACCCTCTTTGTTGACACCTTCATTGGGTTATTTATGGCTCATTAATTGAACCAAAAAGGGACCTTGTAGACCCAGCAGGGGCACCTTACAATGCTCCTCCAGTGGACCCAGCTCAAAGAGAAGAACAAAGGAGGCAGAGGGGGAGGTGCGCACTAGTGTGTCAGCTCCTTGGCTTGAGATAGTCTTCACCAAAGGATGCAAGATTTGTTTAAAAAAAAAACAACAACCACCTTTGGCAGCTCTGGTGAACTGCTCTAGAGATGAGCTCCTCGGTCCCAGCCTGTGCTGCTGCCTGGCATCTTTTAGAGAAGCCTGGGCCTGGAGCTGAGTGTGATTGCCACGTTTGCTTTAGGCTCATGTAGAAAGTCAGCATGGCACACGAGACCACTCCAGGACCCAGACACAGTCCCAGCTTGTTCTCATGCTTGCTGTGGGACTTCGGGGAGGGCCAGATCTTAAAGAGGCTCGTGTGACATGCAGAGGAGCCTGCTCTTTGTCCGGAAGGCAGTGAGGAACAGTTGGAGCTTCATTCAGAGGAAGGGCATGGTCAGATCAGTGTTTATGGAGATCCTCTGGTGCCAGGGTGGAGTGAGCGTCAGCATGGAGGAGACGAGGGGAGGAAAAACCTGCTAGATGACTATTACAATCAGCCAAGCCAAAGAAACTATGAGCCCCACACAAAGGCATGGCTGTGAGGAAGGCAGAGAGCATAGGACCAGAAGACCTTGGCTCTAATCCTGTCACTGCACAATCTCTGTCAATATCCAACTGGAATTATTTTCTCTACAGTGTGTATCCCACTCCATCAAATGAGGACATTGGACTGGATGGTCTCTAAGTGTGACTCTGACATTCTGTAAGGATTGGGTTTCTAATGTTCTCCAGCAGTTAGAAGTGGGAAGAGGGAGGGAGGTGCAGGTCTGTATTGAAAAATGAGAGAAGTCTTATGTAAGAATAATGGTTGGAATGTTCATCAACTGCATCCTGCTAAGGATATACATGGGCCTTGGTAAATGAACGTTACAGCTGATGGTAGGTCAAGTGCTACAGCATGGGGGTTTGTAGAACTCCCATTCTGCTCCAGGCATTGATTACCTGGCAGTTAGAAGGGAAAGCACTTGGGAGAACTGGTCCACACATGTTCAGCACTTTGTGTCTACTCAGTCGTGAGAAGGATGAGCATGGCAAGTGCTAAACCCTTAGAAATTCCTTTCAACAATTTGGAGAGATCTTCACCTTTTTTGCCTTCCAAGGTTGCCCGTGAAATTCTTTTTTATTTCAAAATGATAATAATTATTTTTCTAATACTAAAAAAGAACATGTTCTGCAAAGAGTTTCAACTGGAAAGAGAGCAAAGAAATGAAAAGGAAAGGAAAGGAAAGGAAAGGAAAGAAAAGAAAAGAAAAGAAAAGAAAAGAAAAGAAAAGAAAAGAAAAGAAAAGAGAAAAGAAAAGAAATTTACTCAAAATCTCTAAATCTGTGTAATAAGTTAACATTCCTGTGAGGATCCTTCCTGTCATCTCTCTATGTATAATAACCTGGATATATTTACATGTATAGGCAATATCACATAAACTATTTTATTCAGTCCATAATGTCTTCTGGACATTATTTGTGATAATAATCTGGATATATTTACATGTATGGGCAATATCACATAAAATATTTTATTCAGTCCATAATGTCTTCTGAACATCATTTGTGATATATTTGTGCATTATCATTTTTATGATGCGTAGAATTTCATTCATACGCAAATCATAATGTATTCAACTGATAAATCATTATTAATGGACATTTAGGTTTTTTCTGATTTTTATAAACAAGACTAAGGAACATTTATGTACATAAGCACTTATGCACTTGTCAAATTATCTCCTAATACAAGGGCAAAGTGTCTGCAAGTTTTAAAGTTTTGCTACATATTGCTCTCTAGAAAGATTTATGAACATACTTAAAATGTGATTTAGTGTCTTGTTTTACTGGAAAGCCAGTGTTCCAAGGGTTGGGTTGGGGCAAAATGGAGACAGGGAGAAGTGGGAAGAGGGATGGAGTTGCTGGCTAGCTACTCTGTATTGCCCGAACACTGCTGACTTCATAGGCCCAATTTGGGGTGGGGTAAGGATGGGTGGTGAGACATTGCCAAGGGCTCATGGAAGCTGTAGAGAGTCAGGATGCCAGCTGATGCCTGATCAGATGGGGTGCCTTCCAGGTTCTCTGGATGACTAATCCTGGATCTTGGGACATTTGGCTTTTGACTAGTGGTGTGTCACTGGGTATCAGAGGTATGAGACATGGAAATGTGGAAAGAGCTCCAGAAGCATAGATGCATACCTGTCTGAAAAACCACCTTCTCTAGGCCCCAGTGCAATTTCTGGCTCCAGATAGGGCAGCCTTCTGTCCTTGGTGTTCAAGAGCAGTAGCAATTTACTGCACTTCATCCTGCTGCCCTCAGGGCTGCCTCCATGCATGTCAGACCATGCGGGCCAGATAGGGCTTCAGCAGTTTTCATCTTGGCTTGACACCATGTGATGAGTTAGAGTAGAATTCCTCAACTGTTGTATTTGTATTCATGGCAGGCACAGAGTTTCCATTCATTTATTCATTGATTGTTCATTCAGAAATATTACTAAGAATGTATGTTATTGCAGACACTGTGCTGGGCACTGAGAAGAACTTAATGAATAAGAACTTATAGGTTTGTGATTATTTGAGCAAGAAGGAATCCTGACATGCATCAGGACAAATCCCATGTTCTGGTTGAGGAAACAGGCTGAGAGAAGCACAGTGCCCCCACTCTGTTGGCCAGTCAGCTGATCCCTGCCCCAGTCAGGGGTAGAGAACTTTTCCTGAGTTGTGGAGCTCTTGGGCCAACGCTCCACATGGGCCTCTCTAAGGATGGCCTTGACTCCCTTCTGAGGACAGCCAGTCCTACAGAGGCAGAGTTTATGATTGGGCCATACAGACACTGAGTTGTTGGTACTGTGGAATTCTGGGATGCAGGGGGAAACAGCGCTGCTTTGTGGATGCTAACAATGTGTGCAACTTGACATCTCTGGGCTGGCCTCACTGGTCCAGCCAACTCCTTTAGGTGTGGCTGTGGGAGCATTTAAAATGTTTCTTAGAAGTTGATCCTATAGAGAGAGGATAGATGAGCTGAATGTGACAACCTCTGGGCTGGGAGATGTTCCAACACTGAAAAACTGACAATTTGCAAAAAGTGCTGCTGAGAGAGCCTTCTAGAATGTGGCTGCAGTGAGGATTCACCTGCCAAGGTGTGATGCGGAGGAGCTTTCTGAATCGTTAGATTACCTTTGAATCCTTACAAAATATTTTTACCACATTAGCTGGTTCCTTCCCTATGCCACCCAGTGTATTACTGCCTCACTAATTAATTTGACTGTGTATTTGTGCTTTGCTAATTAATGGGAAATCTGAAAATGGAAAGGTTACATGACTTGCCCATGAGCTAGTGAGAGACAGAGTTGGGATTTGAAACCATTTCTCCGACTTCAAGTTCCAATGTTTTCCCAAACCTGCCTTTGCCAGCCCTTGGGTTTGTACACTGACCGGTCACATGAATGGTCATCTAAGAGGGTCAGCATGAAAGAGGCCTCTCTGCCTGGAGATTGGAAGGTGGGCTGGGAAAGACTCTGCCTTAACCATTTGGGCTTACCACAAAACATTAATTCCCTTATATCTTGAACACTTTCTATTATTAAGAATTCCCTGTCAAAATACAGGTCCCCACTTCGGTAAATTAAGTATGCAACCACATAAAAAATCATATGTATTCTATTTCATTAGAATTAGAGTAAAAGGGAATGGAATGGCGTGGGATGAGGTGGAATGGAATGACATAGAAAGGAAAGGAAAATAAATGGATTTATATTCCATTAAAATAGTATTTCATAAAACTATAAGAAGTATGATTATGAACACATAAGAAATATACTTGGTGAGATTGGCTTAGTTGGTTGATTGTTGTCCTATACACCACAAGGTTGCAGGTTCGATCCCCGGTAGGAGCACATGCAAAAGGCAAACAGTCGATGTTTTTCTCCCCTCCCTGCTTCTTCCTTTCTCTAAGCATGTCCTCAGGTGAAGATTAAAAAAAGAAGGAGAAAATAAATATACTCTATATATATATGAAAAAAAATTAGGCTCTATCATGTAAAAAGCCTATAGAATATGGTAAGTTTAGTTTTCTTCTTTATTCCAATCTGTATTTTTATTTTTTTGTACCATGAGCTTATATTAGTGGCAGTGGTATGCAATAAGAGAATTTTTTAAAATTAGGAAACAATCCCAGCTGTTTCTTTAATTTCAATGAGTAACAATGAACAGAATAAATATAACTCAACACTTCCCTTCCATTCTCCCAGTATCCATTTGCGTTATAATTTAAGCCTCAAAGAAGTCATCAGCTAACACCTTTAGGAGATGAATTGTCAACAAGCTAAGAGCCAGAGTATTCTTCTTCTAGAACAGGTAAGTATGCAGGGGGTCTGAGGTGGATGACAGGAGAGAGAAGAGCAAGTACCAAGGTGAATTTCACCACTTGGTAGGTTTTCAGTGGGCTGACCTTACCTGTGCTCACCTCTCCTTACCTGTGCTTACCTCCTGAAACACAGCACCTTTCCCCACCCCTGATAATGGTCGCTCTGTTCACAGCAGAGTCAGGCATAGACTAAGGGGAAAGATAAGCCTTCTTAGTGCCTTCTGGCTCCAGCTTCCAGCATGACTTAGTTGAACCACATCTAGCACACAGCATACCATTGGGTGTGTTAGGTGTAGGGTTCCTTCTGGCCATTCTGTGTGGGGTTGTTGCTGCTGCAATTTTGTGGTGAGGACACAAGAGGTGCAGAAGGCATAGGACAGCTGGCAAAAAGTTGAGTTCCTATGGAGTGTTGTGAGACACATTGGTGCTTTGCCCAGCTGTTAGTCTAGATGAATAGATGGATCAACATAGAAGAGACTTAAGTAAATGCATTCTAGAATTGGGGAGTCTTTCTTAAGACCCTGGGAAGAGACCCTAGAAATTACTGCAAGCCCTCAGAACTTAGTGCCTTGCCTGAGGTCACCCCAACAGTCAGAGGCCAAACTGCAGACCTCCATCCCCCAATCCATAGGCTCTTCTCACTCTTGTTCGCTAATTTTTCCAACAGATTTGTTTTAGGGCCTACTGTGTGCCAGCACTGTGCTGGGATGGGGAATCCACAGATGAATAAAATGAGGACCCTTCCCTCGGGGCATTTAGGATCTGGGTAGAGGAGGCAGAACCATTAGCTAATTGTTTAAGAAAATGTAGTAAGATGCCCTGCAGTCCAGGAGACAATAAGCTTTTTTAAGGGCTTTTCACAAGGTAGCACACTGCTTGGGCACATGATCCTGCCTCTATTCAGACTCAGAAATCAGCATCCTGGGTGCGAGCTAACACAAGGATGAAAATGAAAGCACAGAGGGGAAACATGCCAAGTGAAGCTTTCACCTTCATTTGGGCAAGTTCGGAACACTTGTTTCATCTAAAGGGCTGAGACCAGTGCATGACACCTGCCTGTCTTCCAGAAAATGCCCTGTATAGGATTCATTCTGTCTGTTGTGTGCCAATAGTAGCTCTCCCATTTGTATTGAGTCTGTGGCAAAGTGTATGCCCTCTTCTGTGTTAGAACTAGTTTGACAGTAACAGCAGTCATCCATGGTTCTGAAGAGTTCAGAAGAGTGCTGTGGACAGCAACCAGGTTGCTGTGGTAAGTGTGGGGTTTTCCGGAGCCTTTAAGCAACGTTCTTTTCCTTCTCCACAAAGGGTTCTGTCATTGGTGCATAGATATCAGACACCCTCGCTTCCTATTGCCCTCATGATTTGTTAAGAGACTAAATGAATTAAGAATAAAATAACAACAGCCCGGCTGGCATGGCTCAGTGGTTGAGAGTTGACCTATGAACCAGGAGGTCATGGTTTGATTCCTGGTCAGGGCACATGCCCGGGTTGCAGGCTTGATCCCCAGTAGGGGGCATGCAGGAGGCAGCCTATCAATGATTCTCTCTCATCATTGATGTTTCTATCTCTCCCTCTCCCTTCTCTGAAATCAATAAATATATATATATTTTTTTTAAAAAAAATAAGATAGTACACACATATTTGTTTGGATCTTGTTTTGAGCAACCCAGTTATAAAAAGACAAAGGTGATCAGTGAAACTTGATAGGTAGCAGCCATAGTTAACAAAAATGGTATTATGATTACATTTTTTAAAAGAGTTATTTCTTCGAGATGCAAGCTGATCCATATATATATATATTTTAAACATATAAATATACACTTTAAAATGTACCTTTTTTATAGTTGTTGAGACAGATTTAGATAAAACAAGATTAGCCATAGGTTGGTAATTATTAACTATTGAAGTTGGTTGATGGGTGCATGGGAGTTGGTTTTAACTATTATATATTATACTATTTTCTTTTCTGTGTATATTCAATAATTTCCATATTTGAAGCATTTAAGTCCTGAATGACTATATGTCAAGCAATTACCACGTGTCAGGTTCAGGGCTGGATGTTTATATGTAACCTCTTATGTTTTCACAACATCCCTATAAATGGGTTTGTATTATGCTGATTTATCTGATCAAGAAGCTATAGCATAAAGCAGCTCCCCAAAGTCACACCATGAGTGGCAGAGCTGGGAATTGAACCCTGATCCTTTTCTTGAACGTTTGAGTGAAGTATCACACATATACAGAAATGTGCATAAATCATATTTGTACAACTCAATGAATTTTTGTGACCACATCAAATAACCTTGCTCCACATCAAAAAATGGAATAGTACCAGCATCCTCGAAGCCACCATGTGACCTTGCCAGTCACATCCCTCCTCAAGGTAACCACTGTCTCAACTGCCAGTACACTAGATGAGATTTGCATATATTTTGAACTTCACAGAAACAGAATTATACTCTTTTATGTATGGCTTCTTTTCCCCAGTATTATGTGTGTGAAGTTCAGCCACGCTGATGCCTCTGACAGGTCTTTCCTTTTCATTGCTGTCTATTTCATGGCAGAAATATGCCATAGTCTATCCATTCTGTTATCGATGGAATTGGGAGCATTTCCACGGGGTTATTATGAGTGTTGAGTCTGTGAACATTCTGACACATATCCTTGAGTTGACCTAAGTATGGATTTCTGCTGGATGCATTCCCAGGGGTGGAATGATGGGGTGCAGGGTGTACATAAGTCCGGAGCTCCAATTTTCCTCTTTCTGTTATATCACCCAGTTCTCTTGAAATGGATTAAGAAATTAATTCCTTTATGCGATTAGTTCTGTAAGACTGGTGAAAATACAGGGTTGTGGAGGGCTCTGAGGAATAACCAGCATTGGAATTGATCCTGGAATATTCTGGCCCAACATTGATGAACCCCAAGTCCCAATCCAGACCTCCAGTGCTTCATGAATCGTCCTTGAAATAAGTGTAGTGCAGGAAAAGCTCTTGGAAGTGTGATTTAACATAAGAGCATGTCATTCCAGGACACCAAAAATCATATAACAAAGAAATATGAATACTGTCATCCAATCCATCAGCAGAAAAATTCATAAAATAAAACTTTTAATAAAAGCCAACTTGACATTTAGTGCACTTGAAGATTTGTCAATATTATAACAATGGTATCATTACAGTGTCATTTTGGAGGATGAAAAGTAGCTATCATAATAGCTCATGGTTAATTTAGAATCACAGGAAATGGGCTTCTACCCTTGGTTAGGTGGGTCATCCTCATCCTTCATACCTGTGTCCTCAACCTGTTCTTCCCAGGAGTTCAGTTGGGGTGCTGCTAAAGCTTGGTGACCTCAGGTCTAAGAGAGACCTAAAATGGGTGGCCAGGTGACAGTGATTGTCTGAGGCTGTGGGTGATGTGGATGAAAAATAAATATGTGCTTTAGATCCAAATGAGAATGGATTCAAACCCCATATCTACGTATTATTTGACCTTAAAAATATTACCTAATTCCAAATCTCTGCTTTCTTATCTGTGAGAATAAGGATGACAAAATCAATGTTAGCAAAAATTAGAAAGATGATAGAGGTGAATGGTAAAATGAGAGAGAGAGAGAGAGAGAGAGAGAGAGAGAGAGAGAGAGAGAGAAAGAGAAAGAGACCACGCACCAGCACCAGGCACACTACTCCCATCTGGAGAAATGTCAGTTCTTTGCTGTTTATCAAATGTGCTCCAACTTATTCTAGTTATCTAATAGAATCACACAACTCCAAGGTCTCCAGAAGCCTTTTAATCTTCCTCTGACTCTTTGGATGCAATGGGTAGTGGGGCAAGTGGTGCTTCTGCAGCCAGTATGGGGCCGATAGAGGAACCGGAGTCCACTGTCACTGTCCTGTCCTCACTAAAATGGAGCCTTCCTCCCCTTGCACTTCATGGGTCATACAGGAGGCTTGTGGGATTCTTCCCAGCTGGTCTGTACATTCTGTCAGAGTCTATTTTCTGCGCAGTTGAACCCCAAGGTATAAGATTATTCGTTCATTGTTATTTATTAATGGTTGATAGCCCCACCTCCATCCAGAAAATTTGTGATAAAAATGGAGATACAAAATTATTCAAACAATTTCCTAATGCAAAAATGGGTATCAAGTGAATGAGAGGGGAAGAAAATTATAATGAAAACTTCTGCCTGAGGAAAATTTGAGCAAATAAGCACTAAATGTAGCTCTCAGCCCCCCAGCAACCGGGGAGAAGAAGGGGAGTCATTGTGGACTGTGGAGTTCTTGTTGTCCATAGGAGGAGGCATTTCAGGCCAGCAGGAGCAAACGTCTGCCTGCTCTTGACCCCTTAAAGGCATAGGTATAAGGTTATTTTAAAAAGCAAAGGGAAAAAATCCATCCCAGAGTAGCTTGTATGATGGATGCAGAGACACTCCCCATATGGCTGTCATTGAAATTAGCCTCATCTTAATTTGCAGCATCAACAACCCCTCCCTTGCGAGGGAGTTGCAGTATGGAAAATCACCTGACAGTGATGGATGTGGGTCCTGGGCCTGGCTCTGCCATTTATATGCTGGGTGACATAGGCCACACATTCACCCATTCTGTGCCCTGGGTTTTCCTCTGTTAAATGAGGGGCCCCTTGCCGTTCTAAGAACCAGTGATTCTCTTACTTTACCTGTGCCAAGCACAGAACTTGTTCCTGAAGAGCTAAGGACCCATCGCAGTGTGTGGGCTTCTCCTCCCCATGCCTGGTGTTTATCCAGGGAAAATAAACAACAAGATAAACTTCAGAGAATAGCTCGAGGGGATGATGAAGAAGGGACAAGGAGAACACTATTGCCAAGAAAATCAGCCTTGGACCAGTTTTGTTTTCTGGGGGTGGTGCACACCCAGTATGTTATATGAGCTGCATGCCTTTTCACAGCACCCTAGTAAATGGAGTCCACCATCTCTCCTTTCTACATACATTTTCCTGGTCCTTACATGGCACACAACCAAGAAATAATTCAACCTCCACTCCTGGGCCCCTTCACCAAGCATAGGTTCTCTGAGCTTCCTCAGTCTCTTCTCAAGTCGGTAATTCCCACCTGTGTCCTGGCTCAACAGATGTGGAGACTAGCCTGATACTATGCAATGCTTGCACCCTTTGCTCAAGCTCACACTTTCTGCCCCCTCCCTGTCACCAGGGCACCCAGACAGGCCCAGAAACAGAATAAACCTGCACAACTACACCCCACCCCGTCAGAAAAAGGGAGGGAACATGTTCCTGGTATCTCCAAGGCTCCTGCTTTTTCTGTCCATGGCGAATGAAAAGATTAAGTCCCTTGCATAACAACCTCTCTTACAAGGCCACCACTAATCATGTCATTAATGGGTAATTCTGAAGTAGCCAGTTGTTGATAAACATGCACCTCCAAAGTGCTTAGTTTCTACCTGGCCATTGCAATTTAATTACCATGAAATTATGTAACTGCAAATTACCCTGCCATGTGAGTGGTATGAATATGTTCCTTCTCTGTGGTAATAAAGTTAAATGGCATGGCTAGTTCATTAGTAGTCATTGGAAATTCACCAATGAGCTACCAAACCAATAACTTTCTCCTAAAGAGGGAGGACGAAGACGGTGGCTGGAGCTTGTTCAGTTTGGTTTAATGAAGGCCTCAGTGAAGGCACTGATACTGCCTGAACTCTTTTCTCTTGGTCCCCATTGTTTGGACCTGGAGAGTGAGTTTCCATTGAGTTGCCAGCAAGAGCTCCTAGCAAAGAAGCAGAACCTGGAGCCTGAAGGTTGACTGCGGCCTGACTTCGAGGCAGTGCTCATTCATCTGTGATTTCATTTCCTCCTCTGTGAAATGAGAGCGATGATGGTGATCTGTGCCTCCTGGGTTGTCATGGGGATTAGATGGGGTGATGCACTAGAAGGTGAGGTCACCACTCACCCCTCCCCAGGGTTAGCTGTTATCATTGACCAGGCACAGGAGGAAAGCCCAAGGTCAGAGACACATCACTTCTGTTCTCTGAGGGCCAGGTCTGATTCAGTTGGGTGTGAGGCACTGTCAAAACCAAGACACTGTCACGTTTTGTCACTTGAGAATGGCAGGTTGAACCCAGCTCTGAACTTTTGCCATTTTTCTAAAGAGAAATCATAATCCCATTCCCATCAGGAAATAAGGGGTGATGCTTCAGATACATGAGAGGAAGGGATTACACCCAAAGAAATGTAACTCTGAGAGATTATGTTCTCTGCCCTTGCCTTGAGCTGGGACATAAATCAGCCAAGAGTAAACAGACTCGTAGCAACTCCAGTTTTGCAACATGAGGGCTCTGGCCTGGCAACCAGAGCTGCCCACAGCCAGCTATTCTGACTTAGTCCCTGATAGCTCTTTTTATGGGTCTTCTGGGTGCTTTACACAGGCAGGACTATCCCAGGGGGAAGAAAGTGGGACAGCACCCAGCAATTTCCAAGGAGTGGCTATACTCGGAGGACTTTCAAATACAATCAGACCAAGAAAGGCCACTTGCGTGAAGATGGAAAACTAAAGCCACTACTCAGCTTGCTTTTTGATGTGCGCAAAGGCTGCACCTTGACAAATAGAACGCGGCTTTCGGGGATGATAGATTTATCTTCCAGAGTACTGCTAAACTTGTAACCATAGTAACAAACAAAGCTATTACATGAAATGGCTTCACCATGTGAAAGCAATAATTATATTAACCTGATGGGAGGAAAAAGGAGAAGCAAGTCTGATCAATGTGGAAGGCACCAGTAAATTGGATTGAAAATGCATGACAATTTCCTAAATTACATCTGTTTGGAGGAGGGGCTGCAGCCCAAAGCTCAGGAGCAGGGAGAAAGCTGGGACCAGGCCCCACCAGGTGGCAGTATGCAGAAGTTGTTGGAGCTGCTCTTCAGTTGATGGTTTTGGGACTCGAAAACCAGCTTCAAGGTTTGATATTAAAGCATCATCCCCTCCTATCACCAAATCATTGGGGAATTCCCCTGTCAACACTAACAATGTGGAAATGGCCCAAATTGGACTTTATTAAAGAGGATGTTGGTTGAGAAACATTCCAGTTGCAATAAGCAATGTTTGCTAAACGAAACATCAGCAGGATCTGATTAGGCCTGAAGTGTATGATATAGATCAGGGCTCCTGGTGCAGTTAACTCCTGAATTTCTACCCAGATGGCTCCCTCTGAAAACTTGGTTCCCAAACATAGTGTGCATTAGAAGCATCCAGGAGACTTTAAAAAGTACTGTGCCGGGGTCCCACCCTCATCATTTGATTTAATTGAAAGTGGTATAGCCTGAGCACTGGGATTTTAAAAATTCCTCCCGGTGATTCAAAGGCTGTTGGTGAGGATTGAATGGGTAGGAAGCTATTGATTAAGATGAAGCCAAGGTGAAGTATTCAGAGTCGGCATCGTTGGGGGGAAAAGGAACTGGGGAACGACTTTCTCATCAACTACTTTGTCTTTTAGACTAAAGGGTAAATCTGTTCTATTACTCGGGCTAGAAGATGCCATCTAAGTTGCACGGCAAGTGTCATCCTGGTGTGTCAGGCTGTACATGTTTCATAGGATGTCAAGGACCCTTCCCTTGTTTCTCATGAGCTGTGAATCTCAGTGGTGATGCCTCCTGTAAAGTCGCTGGCCAGTCAGATCTGTTCCTTTCCTTTACAAGGCTGGGAGGATTACACAATACAGACACATTGGAGGGAATCAAGATCTTATGTAATTTGACCCAATCAAAGATACACACAGGTAGAGCCCTGGGGAATATGTAAAGTAGGCAAACCTGCCTTTCCTTCCCGCCCTCCTAACTCCTCTCCCATCTCATCCCTCTCCCCTACCCCCAGCGCCCTACCCAGTGGATTTTAATCCTCTCTTTCCTTTCACTCACTTTTAGATGTGATGTGATAGTGAGTGAAATAATGTATTAATCAGAGAAAGAAATGTCCCCACCCCTTCATGCATGGAGCCTTCATCATGTGCTAGGAAATAAAAGCTTTATCTTATTCAGTTTTCACAGCACATGTGTGTAAAGGCCATCATTATCTCCATTGTGTAGAAGGAAAAACAAGGTATAAAGACATTAAATATCTTGTGCTTGGCCCCAGAGCTAATAAGTAGCAGAATGGGATTTGAACCCACACCCATGTGAGCAGGAACTCTTAATCCTTAGGCTGCTTCCCTGTCCTCACTTCTCTGTTCAATACAGGACCCACTAGCCACATGTGTCTACTTAAATTTGAATCTAGAGTCATTGATATTACATAAAATAAAAAATTCAGTTCCTTGATTACACTAACCACTGTTCAGGGACGTAGAGGCATGTACAGCTAGTGACTACTGTATTGGGCAGTACAGACAATAGAGTGTTTGAATTCTTGCAAAAGTTCTACAATGCTTAGATCATATGTCAAACCTTTTCCATTTATAGATGAGAAACAAAGGTCCAGGGAGGGAAAGCGATTTGCCTGAGAGCCAGCCTTCCTCGCTGCCCTGCTGCTTGCTCCCTGACCACTGGGAAAGCTGGGGCTTTGCACTGAGCTTTGCAGGAGACCATACCCGCCACTCAAAACCCTCCTGGAACTCTGGATAAAGGAAGACTGACCGCCAAGCTGGGAGGCTCTGCATTATCTGTGCAGGGGCATCCACAGGGAGGACACTTTGAAGGCTGCCTTGCAAAGCTCCAGAAGGCCTTCCTAAGTCCCCAGGATTATGGCTGCTAAGGCTGAGTTGCAAGGGTCTGTGTCAGAGCAAGGAAGTATCTCTATGGAAAGTCTGTGCTTCACCAGGGAACTAAGCGCCGCCTGAGCACGTCCTCCAGGGCCAGCATTTGTAGATGAGCCCTCCCTCAGGTGGTTGTGGGGTATAGCCAGACCACTTTTTGGTAAAGAAGTGTCAATGTCTGTGATCTAGAATGCAGCTCAGGAAGTGTGTATCCATGTTTCTTCTGGCCCACACTGGGGAGAGCAGGGTGTAGAGATGATGACTGTCTCTCCCCTATGGGACTCAAAAGCCAGAGGAATAGTAGGGCCCAGGTACATGGTGGGCTGGAAAGAGCTTCATCTTTACAGTTAGGTAGATCTGCATTACAGTTCTGGCATGGCTACTTTCTAGCTGGGTGACCTTGGGTATGACATGTAGTGTCTCTGTTCCTCCTCTTCTCAATTATAAGTCATGATCACCATAACCATCTGGTAGGTTCCATCGTCCGAACTGAAATGAGAGACAGGAGTAGTTAACCCAATACCTGACTCAGAGTAGGTGCCAAAGAAATCTTAGTTCCCTTCCCTCCCCTTCATTTCTGCGTTCTCCTGGATGGCCCCAGAGTCCTCTGATGTTTCTGGGGTCACTCAGAAGGTGGTAATCATTTTAGGGTGTCTAAGATTTGGAGTCTTCACTGCATTTACACTCTGAATAGTGGTACTCCAGGCCTTGGTTCCTGTGGATTTGTTTTACTTATTTCCCATTTGTTAATGGTATTGACGAAGTGCTTCCTAGACAAGTGAGATGTTCAATGGAAAATTCATTCCAGGACATTTGTGTTTGTGGAGCACAAGGAAAAAATGCACATCTTATGGGGTAAGAAGCCAGTCAGACTATGAAATATTCATTCACATTGCAAGTATTTACCAAGTGCTCTCTGTGTTCTGGGTACTGTGCTAAGTAAGCATTGAGATACAACAGTGGGCATAATAGATGAAATGAAAACCATGAAGGCAGTTTAAACCACAAATTGAAAGCAAACCTTTGTATTTCCTGTTGTGGATATAGCTCTGACTGTAGGTGTGTAAGGAGGAGCAATTGCCTTATCTTCACAAAGCATGGCTCTGGGCTTACAAAATTATTATCTTTTCACTGGGAGCCTACACTCCCCTCACCTTCTCAATGGACAAGGACTTAGGGAAACACCCTTCCCAAAAGTCTCCAGCCCTTTCTCTTGCAATCCAGCATTGCAGTTTACATTTGGTGCTTCTTGCATTCAACAAATTTTCATATGTTATCACAAATTGTTCCCTGCCCATGTAAAGCTTGGCACATTAGCACAGCTGCCTGTGTGTGAAGCCCTTTTTGTTTCCAAGGTGCTTTTCTAGTCAGTTGAGTGCGGATCATCTCTCAAGCATCCTTTATGTTCTCCATGTGGCATAAGACACCAGGGTTACAAAAATGAGTAAGACATGGTCCCCTGACCACAAGACTCATAGTGTGGAAGGGAGACAAACCTGCCACAGAACACCTGTGATGGCTACACTACTACGTTGCATATGAAGGAATGACCTGGGAAAAGGGAGTGGTCAGGTGTTTGAGTTTGGAGACGGAACAGACAAGAGGAGGGAAGAGAATTCTCTAGAGAACAGCATGGGCAAAGACATACCTATCTTTTGTTCTGACTCTCTTTAATAGGCCCTAACTCCACAACTGTAACTTTGACCCTGAACAGTAGACTTTTAGTGTTTAATTTCAGCAGGTTCTATACTCACCCACATATTTGCTCATATCCATTCTTTACCCATGTCTGCTGCTAACAGAATCCGGCAAAGCACAGCCGTGTCTTTGTTCTAGTGTGTGCCTGAAAATAGGGCTGCCTTTCTGACAGTCTCTAAGAAGTACAAAAACAATAAGGGGGTTTGGCAGCTGGCATGGAATGCCAAGATGCTGACCAGTTTCCTCAGGCTCTCCGAGGATGGGTGGGCGTTGGAGGCTGGGGTGGAGGGGCTGATCACATGTTTGTTCTCCCGGCTTTGGAAACTGGAGGTGTGACCAGAAGCTCTCTGTAACTTTCCAAGTAGTGGGTGTGGAGGCTGTGGAAGTGACTATGGACCTTCCTGTCAACACCAGGGGCCCCTCCTGGCACCTGAGTCCTGGGAGGCTGGGCTGTAGCTCACCCCGAATCTCAGTGTGCAGCCCTCACCAGGCAGGAAAAGAAGGCAGGTCTTTCAAAGCATGGCTATCCTTAGGGAGTGGGGCCTCCCTGAGGGAGAGATTGATAAGAATAAATCCTTTGAAGTGTTAGGATAGGCAAGCAGAATTACCTTTTCCAAGTATTCTTTCTTCCAATTGAACTTGTTTCTAAAACTGGATTATTGTGATGGCTACACTACTCCATAAATTTACTGAAAATCATTAAATAAAACACTGACAACATGTTGATTTTATGGTCTATAAATGTTAACTCAATAAGGATGCTTTAAAATTTTTTTTAATCAAACCTGTTAACAGATCCTCAAACCATTTCACTAGAACCTAGAACATGTAACAGGCATCCTTTAAGCCAAATACTGTAGTCAGTGGACTGTTTTCAGGGTTCCTGGTCTGCTTGTTTGGCCTCTTTCCCACCTATGGGGGCAAATAATTGGTTATTATTTGACCTATTCATTAGTGAATGAGCCTGTTGCCCTGAATTGGTTCTTTAATATATTTGCACTTTATACCTGTCTTTCAATTGTAGGATGATTCTTTTTAAATTCCCACTCAAGGGATGTGAAGCCTCAGGGGAAGAGATAGAAGAGACTTGTAGAAGAGGTGCTTTCCTCTAAGCCATCTATTTTGTCTGCAAATAAAATCAACCGACCGAATACAATGAAAGATTGGGTTGGTCTGAGGTTCTCAGACCTGGCCATGTGCAGGGCCTTGGGAGCAAAGGGCATGCTGCAGGACCGGTCCAGGCATTTCATCTTACCTGTCAGTGAATCCGATCCCGCCAGGGCTTCCGGAGCTTGCTGCAGTCATAGAGATGTCCAGAGACTTATCAAGATGATTGATGTCTGTGGAGAGGAGCATAGGCTCCTAAATATGGGCATGGCTGACAGGAGGAAGATGAATTTAATGAGTTGTTACAGTGTCACATTTTTTAACCTTAGAGAGCATTTTGCGTATACCACGATTGAAGCAATGTGATCCCGTGGAGAGAAGTGGGTGTGGAACTAGCCAATCTAGGGTTGTCCCTCTCTGTTCCTCTTAGCTGTGTGAACGTAGATCTGCCACCTAATTTCACTGAGCCTCACTCCGCTCATCTCTAAAATAGGAGCCTTCCCCCTAACTACATGAGGTTGTTTTGAAGGCAGGTGATAGGCACCTGTTTGCAGGTATTACAGGGAGTTGTTGAGATTGAGTAAAGGAAGGGGCTTTTACAAGTTCAAGTGCTCTACAAATAGAAAGCATTATTATTTACCTGATCTTCCCAATACCTTTCAGGAAAAGGTAATGTGCATGGTTGCTGTGTATCTACCAGATGGCACAGAAAGGCACCAGTAGCTGAGTGGCGTGATTAACATGCCCACAATTAACATTCACGTTTCCTGATAGAAACGGGATTTGGGGTGAGTTCCCACTGCGGTTCAGGGAATCTAGACAGATAACATCAACACTGACATTTCTGAACCCTTCCAATTAGTCTCAAGAGTTCAAGTAGCCCTCTATTCAATACAACCCGGAGTATAATTGTCTGTTGGTAATAACCCAGCCCTTGTTTAGCTGCATAGATCTGACTCTGATCCGGGACATCCCAGGGACAAAAACACCACTTGCTTTTTATTGGCATGTTGGGTGGAATGACTCTGCACAGCTAGGAAACAATTTTATTTTTCCTCTTTGCAACTCAATTATAAGGCTGAAGGGCACGTATAGATTTTTTTCTGCAGGAAGCAAAGGGCTTTCAGGCTTACTTTATTGGGAGATTTCTTCATTCCCCTCCATGGTGATGGGTTAGCTGCTTTTAAGAGGCAGAAACACCCGGACTGAGACAAAGCAGGGAACAATAATAATAGAGTCCAGATCGCCTTGGGAAAAAGAGGTGAGCATTCTCAAGTGTGGCTTTCACTCCCACCTGAGACCACTCTCTTCCCAGGGGCTCCAGGAATCAAACAAGAAACAAGAAGAGCCTGGGTGGTGGTAGGCACTCCAAATTAGGAGCCAGAAGCCCCGGCCAGGGCTCTGCCTCCAACTCAGACACATGCCAAGAGGGGCCCTGTTCACCACCTTCAGCCTGTGTCCCTCAGTTCTTCATCTGCAAAATGAAGAAGTGGACTGGCTGCTTTATAAATGCCCCCTTTATAAATGTTCCCGTGACTCTCTAAAGATTTTCTGAGTCCACCTTTCTCCATTTACTGATGCATGTGAGGAGAAATTATTGCCAGGAAGGCTACCTTTGAGAGAAGATGAAAAGGCAGGATACATGGTGGTCCTGGGTTTATTGCTAACTTTGACTCTGCCTGCTAGCCCACCTGGCTGCTACAGAGCTAGTCCCCTAAGCATTGACACCTGGCATTTTTGTTTTTCTGTTAACATCCCAGAAATGTCCTAATACCTCCACAATAGGTCAGCTGGGACTTTGTGACTGAGGCTGACAGATGTGTCCAGCTGGCATTGTAAATTGCAGGGACCCAGAGCAGGTAGGATATTGGGTGCCAGGGCCCTTACAGCCTGAATATTTGCAATGATTTTTCTAGCCCAATAGAGCTGCCGATGACTAGCAGGGCTTCTCAGGACACGCTTCAGCCTGCCCTGAGGTCACTGGCGTGAGCAGACCCTCCCTTATCCCTCCCTGAGGTAGCAGTGACAGGAAGTTTATCTACTGAGGGCAAAATAGAGTGGGCAGTGCACTGGGCTTCCTGGATGAGAAGATCCCCAAGTCTGAGAGGACAGCCTTTATCTCCATAACTTGTTTGTCTATATTAACCATGGTACTCTGCTTAAACAATAAAATAAAAATAAAACACAATAATTCCCATTGTACACTAAGCAGCAAGCAGGGCATAATTGCCCCAGCACTGTGGCATCTGACACAATATTCAGTTGGCAGAACCGCACTATCCTGAATGGGTAATATGCCCAATATTCAGCCTGCATTGCTGGGCAAGGGTGAGAGGAGGGGAGGGAGTGGGAGAAAATGGAGGAGAGACCACTACAGAAATGATTATCGAATCCAAAGTATTATTGTTGGAATCTCAGGAGAAAATGGCTCCTGAACATACAGGCTTTTCAATACAGTTTAAAAAAAGAATGGCTCTTCTGGTTTTTCCATTTATTGTAGCTTCCCAAAGCTTATTTTTAGTAGCACTAATAGTGCCGCCTACCCCTGTACTCATTTTCTACAGATTTTAAAATTTGGTATTATCCTTTCTCTCCAGAGGTGCCTTCTATTTCTAAAACATTAGTACCATGGAGGGGGAGGGGACAGAAATAGGGCAGTTCTGAGAGAAAGGAGCCTTGGATATTTGCATTCCATTTTGATTAGTACTTTTGCTTGTCTTGGTTCATTCTGAATCAAGGGAAAACATACTTAAATGGAAATAAATTGATGTCAGGATCTCTGGACACCAAAGGATCCTCCCACCCCTGACATACAAACACAACACGGTCTCTCAGGCAGGAGTGTCCCCTGGGTGCTGGGCTGACAGAGGCCCTGACCCAGGGGCCTCACCAGAATGGATCAACTATGAACTCATCTACGGAAGGCTCCTGTGCACATGAGCCTGTGGCCTGTGTGTTTCTGGGTGAAGCTGGGGGTTCTAAGCAGCCAGGCTGACCCCATGCACAGGCTCAGAGGCCAGAACCAGGCATCTGTGAATGCACAGGGACCTCAAGAAGTCAAGAAACAGCCATCACAGAGAAACCCTCTCTGTTAACTGTCCATCTGGAAGCAAGATTCCATCCACTAGGTCTGCACTGAAGGATGACAATACTTGAGTCCTGACCCGAGTTTCAGGCCTCAGTGACTTTGCCCAGACACCCTCACAAATGGGACAGCTTTGCCCACAGACACATGGGAGCTAGATGGGAGCAACATTGGCTCTCTATACCTGTTGGCTCCTGCAGTGGCTGATTGCTCCTGAGAGCTAACTGTGGGCTAATATCACTCATGCTTTTCTAAGGTGATAGCTTTTTGACAACATGGCTGTCTCGGTTCTGACAGGGACATTACTAGATCTAGTCTTGAGAAAAGAATTTGTTAGATTTCCATGTGTGGCCTCTTCTAGCTCAGAGAATTCATAATTAGCCAAGATTGTTAGATCGGGAAGGGGTTTAAAAGATCTTTTATCTGACTCACTGTTATGTAGTTGAGGTCCCTATGCATAGAGAGGGCGTGCCACTGGCTGAAGGTCACTCAGCAGATGTCTTGCACGGGTTGATAGGTCATATCTCTTTGGCTCTTGTCTTGCTCTTTCCACTGATCCCCCATGGCCACCGCTTCCCCCTTTTTCCCAACGCTTCCATGATGGGTAGCCCGGAGCTAATGGCTTTACCTCTCTGTGCCTCATCTACCACACGTGTAAAACACAGATGTTACCGATGCTGATAGGGGTGATGATGCTATTTCTCTCCCGAAATGTTCAAGTGGTCCCCAATGAGCTTTAGAGTTAGAAAATTGGTTTCAAATTCTGGTGATCTCTCCTTCTGACTGCTTGAAGCACTTGGAGCCTCTCTGTGCACCTCAGTTTCCTTGATTTTAAAATAGAGGTAATGATTCCTAATTCATAAAGTATTTGTAAGGATTAAATGATCAGCTATATATGTAAAGCTCTTAGCTCCAGTGCTCCAAAAATGGCCACTGCTGTTACTATAATCACCAATTATAATAATGGATTAGAAAAATGTAGATAAAAGTCCTTTTAAAATATTAGCGTGTGCTAAAAAGAAAAAGTAGTTATTATTAACCAAAGTGGTTATAGTATCCATCCCAAGCTGTTGATAAGATCCCTGCTTATCTAGCAGCTGGATCAGCCCGGAGCTGGGTACCAGGTTGGCTTGGGAAGACAGCTTAAATTACTTGTTTGCCTCTGACAGAGCCTGGCTATTTCTGACATGGCCAAAGAGACCTCAGAGGGCATTAAGCTAGAGAAGAGAATCTACAAACAAGATTTCAGAGGGGGAGTGATTTCCTATAACAGCAGGGACCACCTCCCTGCCAGTTTGATTTCTTGTGCAGTTGAGTGTGTTGGAAAGATTGATGTGGGCACGACCTTCAGACCCTGTTTGGAAATTACACGAAACAAATGGTACTTTAATGGTACGTGTGGCAGTTGAGGGGTTGTGTTAATTACATTTGAATAGAGAAATGGTGATAAGTCACCAGCTCAGCCCCTGGTAGTTAATTTTGTTACATCCAGGGGAAAATTCTGTTGGGGTCTATGAGTAACTGTGGTGCAATTAGGCGGCAAGAAGGTTCTGTCGGTACAGTTGCTATTGATTAGTATTTACTTTAAAAGGAGTAAAAGCTATTCCCTCGTGCCAGAGCTGCCTAATCTGTCAGGGATGAGGCCACACGTTTCCGAGATGCATGGCAGGCTTTTTCATGTATTATGAAACCCCCCAAAAGAGAGTCCAGTATAAAAATCTCCCCAACTGGTTTTAATGATGTTCCAATAAAAGGCATGTACCACAGCCAAGCTCTCATTAAAAGAGGGAAGTCTTTTTGTAGATTTGCTTACTTATTTATGAAACGCCTCTGAAATATTTATAAATGCTTCCCTGATATTTGTCTGCAAATGCATTTTAGGGCTTTTTTGGTGGAAAGCAGCTGGCGGGGGGGGCGGGGAGAGGATGAGGGTAGACAAAGTGGTGAATTCGGCACAGTTCTTTCTATAGCTGTGAGCCGCATATGCCAGGGTATAGGAATGTGTCACTAGGGGGTGCCCCAAGAACCAGGCAAACTAACCTGCTCAGCACAGGTGGCCTGACTTGCTTGCATCTCCTAGAGACCTAGACAGAAGCCATGACCACTGCGGGTGCTGTTTCATTTTCCTGGCAGAACCAGGACGATACTGACGCTCTTGGAGCCTTTATCCCCTCCCTTGCTTTTAGAGTTATTTATTAATTGAAATAATAGTTATGCTACCCCTTGCCTCAGACCTACTTTCATCTGTTTAGCAACTGCTTTCTATGAAACACAAAAGAGCTGGGCGATGACATTGGTGTCTTAATTAACCATTGAACACCTCGTAGTGCAGCTGTCACCCCTCTTGTCACTTGAAAGAAAGCACAGTGGTCCCAGTTTAAAAAGAAAACAACGCATACACAGAAGGAAAAAAAAAAGAAGTTGATCTAACACGCTGTCTTTGACACATCTTAGAGTTATATTTTTTATCAGCGTGCTTTGCTCTCACATAGCCATGCAAATTAGGGAATCTCAGGCTGCTCCGGAGGAAACCAGGGAATTTACTTTGCTGTCCGCCTTTCAGAAAGAGAAGTTGGTTGCACAGTGACTCAGGGAAGTGGTCCAAGATCGGAGATGATAACAGGGCTAAGACTGCTTGTCAGTTAAAAGAAGAGGAGGGGCTGATGTAAGCTTATGTAACTAAAATGTTTCCAAGCCTTCCTAGCCCACTGGTATGAATGATTCTCATTAACATGAAGACCACAGCCTCAAGCCCTCACCGGCTAGGTCAAGCAGTACAGTCCCTTGCAAAGCTCATCTCAACCTCAACATCCCTTTATGATCCCAATGTGGCGTTTTATGTGTTTAGGAGTTAGTCTGGGCTGGCACTCCCAGGTGAACCCTGCTGGCTATTCTGAGTCCCACTTGTGTCATCAACATTGGCCTTGCCCACTCCAAACCACACCACCCTATTTTTCTTGACTGTTACTTAGGGACTCCTTCTCATGGTTGATAGCTGGCCCTAGGCACCAGCCACCTCAAATCTTTCATTACCCTAACAGAATAGCAGCCTACCTTGAAGTGAGAAAAAGATTTCTGTCTCTGGGCTCATTTAAGAGCATGTCACCTTAGCAAAGTAATTTGAGCCCACTAAATGTTCTAGAATTTAGTGATGGAGTTCTTTTAGTGATGGAGTTCTTTCAGTCTTGCAGTCAGAGTGCCAAAGCACTCTCCTTTTTATTTATTGTGTCTGGGAGAAACCCCAAATTAGGAGCTGATAAATCTGAACATTTGCATATCAGTGTATATCAGTAGATATTTGCCACCCAAGGTATATACATCCCCTGTAAGGGAGGGCTGGATGGGTTCAAACACCAACCACCACAATGAAGAACGTCCAGCCCATCTAAACATCTGCCCCTGGGCTGGGGCTCTCAGGCTGTGGCCCAGTCGAGTTGGCCCTGCCAGATTCTCCCATGGTAACCCCTGTTTTCTATCCCTGTCTTCTGACTTCCATCCCAGCTCTCTTCCTCAAGTCACCATGCTTGTATGAATGAATCCCAATGTTGCTCAAGTTCAAATCTACTTCCCCTATCAAGGAAACTTCTTAACAGCCATGCAAATCAATATTTAGGGAAAAGACCCATCTGACTCCACATACCATGTGTCTGAAGCTCAACTCTTTTCCAACGAGGCCCTCCAGGTCATGAAGGTAACCCTTAGAGGAGAGGGGGACTATAGTGAAACCCAGGATAAGTCTTGGGGAGGATAAATGTACAAATGGAATAATAATCGGCTTGTTTCAGACATATTACGATAGCCACATGGTATTTGCAAAAGGCCAAAGGACATCAATGCCTAGCAATTAGTCTGCAAACTCAAGGGCTAGGCAAATGCTGTTTCCAGCGTGGAGTTTAAGGTCCAGAATGAGAAGGCACTCAATGTAAATGATGGGGAAATCACTACAACCCAAGAATTGTTATTACTGGCCTTTCATTTTTCAAAGCAAACAAGATACTTTATATATCACTATATATGAATGCAAAGTGTACCCTCCAGGCTTATCAAATCAACGGAACAGCAAAGCATTTTATAACAGGGGTTTGCCATGGAAATTGTTCCATGTGAGGAGGTATTGTACTCATTACTACCTCGTTGAAATCACTGTTCTGTGAACTGTTAGACTGGCCTTCTTCTGTTTTGCACTATTCTAAACCCAGAGTCCCTGGGGAGGTAATAGCTATTGTGTTTCTGTTTATTTCATTCATCTGTGAACTTACTTTGAATATTAAGATGTATTCTGAATGGCCAGGCTCCAAATTTGCTACCTTGAATTGCACAGCATTTGTGGAAAGAGTTGGTGGAATAGAAGAGTTCTGTCAGTTGAATTTCAAAATAAAGCAGAATGTTGAAAGCCAGTGCCAGATCATGTGCCTGGGGCTAGAGAAAGTGAGGAGCGTGATGCAAAGTGGACAGAGCTAGGACTCCGAGGCCCCTGACTCACACTGGGCAGATTGATTCTGGAAGACGTTATATAGAGAGCTTCTTGCCAAATAGGCCAGCGGGGCCCGTACATGTGTCCAGCAGTGGAAACAGTGGATCCCGCTTGGTCTCTGCCCATGCTGCCCCCGGGAAGACAGTGTTACTTGATTTACTCTAAAGTTGCAATGAGAAGAGTCCGGAACCGGGTTTTGCTTGTTTCAAGTGTAATAAGCCTCCTTTCCCCAGTGGCACTGTCTGCTCCTCAGGACAGACACACTACACTGTTGTCTCCCGGGCTCCTCCAAAACTGCTGAGATAATAGTGGGCCTCCGGTGCCTGATGGGGACTTGATTTCCCAGGGCTGGAAGGCTCAGCCAGCGAGGTCAGGATCGTTTCTGCATTCAGAGGGGAAGGCCCTGCATAATATGCTTCGGGTTAGCCTACTTTTCCTCCAAAGCACTCTCCTTTTTCTACTTTATTTATTGTGTCTGGGAGAAACCCCTAATTAGGAGCTGATAAATCTGAACATTTGCATATCCTCCTTTCAGCAAAGAGTATGTCTTAATCCAGAGCATCGTCAGGCAGCTGTAGGAGAGAAGACCCTGTGTCCAGTGGTGGCGGGAGCCTGCCCTTCAGAGCCCATGGGTGCTACTTCCCCAGCACCGGACTCAGTGACCTCACTCATGCAGGGTAGGAGGTTTTGTAACATGGAATTCGGCCTTTGTTGCCAGGCAGGGTTTTCCTGTCACAGAGCCATTGTTAAGCAGGTGCAGCATAGATGGTCTGCCCCACTGTGCCTCTGCTTCCCTGAGCTATCTTCCTGCGCAGGTTTAAACCATCTTTCAGCTCTGGGGACATGTCTATAAAACAGCTCAGACCAGAGTCTGAGCGGGGGCAGGGGCGAGCCCCCTGCTTCCCCAGGTCTGGATTCCGGATGCTGAACAGCAAACAGGGTTCTTATGTGCTGAGCTCTTCTCACATGTAAAGGGGAGTCTTTTTCTTCATGAACTTAGAAGAAGCTGATCCCCAGCTCACAAATTCCTAGTGAGGAGAAGGATCACCGGGTAAACTTTGCGTTACTCTGTGGTTCTTTGAGGTAAACAAACGTTTGAGAGATGGATTAGTAGATGTTTATCTGAGTCCTCAGAACCTTCTTGCAGAATTTGTCCGGTGACCATATGAAACTGCTAGGCCATATTTTTTTCTAAATAGATGAAATAGTAAAGACTTAAAAGTCAAAGAGAAATACAGTTTGAACACCATCATAGCAGTTCTGCTACTACTCAAATGTGTCTATAATGTCTAGTTCATAGTGCTGTGATACAGACGCATAGAAGAAGGACCTGATTTGAAATGGTGGATGAGCCTTCCAGTTCCCAGACCATGAGCCAGGGCACCCTGGACATTGCAGCAAATGCAAAAGAGTGCCAGGAAATATTTTAAAGAGTTGAGGAAAATACATCACTTCTTGACATCTGTCAGGTACCGTGTGAACCACCAGCTCAAGATAGTTCAGTTTCACTACTGGAACGCACGACATTCTCTTTGGTGATGTCATACTGCTGTGAAGCTAGGTTTCTGTCAGTTGCTGTAATGTAAAGCGGTACCTTGTGGTGCAGCGTGCAGCAGGAAGCCAGGGTGGGGGTTTCCACTCAAATGCCAACGTTTGAGGAGCTATGAAGTGCCTGACAGGCACACCCACCTGGGCAGTAAGTACTTGTGATCAGTGGAGAAGCAAATAAAATATTATTTTTTTCTTTTTATTTATGTGCATTGTTTTTTCAAAATCTACTAAAATGTTAGGACATAAATATTTATTAAAATATTTGAGCTTCATTAATAAACTGTTGGATGATTCTTTGAGCCTAAGAGTACTGTAAAAAATTGCTGATAGATTAATCAAGAAACAAGAATGTTTGGGGACTTCTGGATTAGACAGTACAAAAGGTAAAAAAAATCAATGTTTGCTATTGAAAAAAATGGCAAGAAGTATTTATTGCATGCCTGTTACATATAGGCATGATGTCAAAACTAATGATGCGCGCGCACGTAAACACACACACACACACACACACATCTCTCTGCCCAAAGACAGAGTGAGGGATGGAGGGGAAGGGCAGGAATAATATAATATTCAGGATGCAGTATGTGCCAGGGCCAGATGCTTTATGTGAATCATCTTATATCTGTGTAAAAACCCATGGGGAAGGTTATATGGTCCTCATTTTATAGGACAGTTTCAAAAATAAGATACTTGCCCACATCACACATTGGTAGGGAACAAACAGGCTAGCATTTGACTTAAATCTGTTTGATTCTGAAGCATTTTCAGACTTGAGCTCCCAGAGCCCTGGACCATTATGACAGCAATATTGAAAGAGCAGTACACGCGTTTCAACACAGATCAAGAAAAGGCCACTGTAGCTCTTCCGTGACCATCCAAGTGACTGTGTCCTCTCGGGGTACTGCTGCTAATATTTTCCTGTGTTGATCATTTTGTGGGCACACTTAGTTCTCTATGAGAGCACACATTTTAATTCTTTCTTTTCCCCTAATTATGTGACTGAACCATTCTACTTTGAAACATTCCATTTGGCAGACAATAAATGACCCTTTTAGTCTTGGACTTTGTAGCTCGTACCCAGCAAAGTTAAGACCTACCCGATGACGCCAGTGGTATTGTCGTTGTGAGGCTGTGTGATGTCCAAGCTTCACCAACAGCAATGAAAGCAGGTCAGAGAAGGTGCTCTCCCTTCCCACGAATGGGGAAAGGCTCTCTTGCTTTTTCTGGGAAACAACACAAATGATTCTGCATAACATTTGCTTTCTTGCTCTTTGCCTAAGGAAACACAGGCTGCAGGATGGAAGCTAGCATGACGCGGGTCTTCTCTGGTTCTCCTGTATTGGCTGGATTTAGGGAGTCCTTAGGAGCATCTCAAAAAAAAAAAAAGAGTTTGACTTTGTGGTCTGACATTTGTGTAATGGATATTCTGTACACTCATTCCCAGGATTTTGTTGATTCACAGAATATTCAAACTCCATCCTGATAAAGCTGTATTTAATCTGGGTTTACTTAGTTGTGAGTTCAGTTTGAAGTGTGGAGAGGAGTTGTTTTGGAAAGTGGGTTGATACTTGCGCCGAAAAGGCTTTTGCTGACGTCCTTACCTGGTGTAATGACAAGAGGTGGTTTCAGCAGAGGGTCCAGGAGTGGGTCAGAGATCTATCAACCTGACTCAGAGAGCGCCATGAAAGAGACGGGCTGAACACTGCCGGCGATGCTTGCTCAGGAAACTCCCCGTCTGGGTTACTTACCTTTCATTACTAACTTTTTACCCAGTCACTATACTGGATTTCCCCTTTTGTCCTTCAGAAAATTAGTAATCATGTCATTTCCAATACACATGTGTGCACTTCAGTCAGATAAGAGCTGTGGAGGTACCACAGCTTTTCTGTCCATATTGGAACATGTTATTGGGCTACTGAATGATAATCTGCTTTTGATCTTCCCAGGTAGCTGAAAGCAGCCATGTATGCTTCCCATGTTGAGGACTTTGGAAAATGATGTATTCATAGTTCTTTCTCTGAGATCTTGCCTGGGATACCCTACAGCAAAATAGAAGAAGCTAAGGTTAGAAAGTCGTGTGTTTGCATACTGGCTGCCCTGTCAAGGCTCAGGCATCCATACAGACAACTGCTGGTGGCCCGGAGATGAGATGCTGCTCCTTGTTCTTCTAAGTAGAATGTGGGCCACCCCTGCCCCAATGCTGTTTACGGTAGCATGAAGGTCAGTTACTGCTCTTGGGACTCCTCGCGAGATGTTTTCTGGAAACGCCAGGAAATATCTATCATGGTCTCACCCACCAACAAAGCTAAGATTACGGCTTGTCCCCCATCCTATCTGCCCTCATATCAGATCCTTGAAAACTGGGTGCTATTTTATGCCAGGTAAAACTTCTTTACGGTCATTTTGAATAATTGTTCTTAGAGCACTTCACCATGGAGCCCCACGTAATATTTCTCAAAATGCATTGCCTCATTTTCTGAAGACCTCTGTCCTGCCTGCCTTCCTGCCTCTATTGTAACCCCAGAGGACCTAAGCTCTGCAGAGGTCTGCCACTTCTGTTCTTTCCTAGAACTAGGCCCTTGCCTCCGTTGCTCAGAACATCCTGACCCCTCCCCACCCATACTTTGGAATCACCAGAACTCAGTTTCAGTATTACTAGTAGTTCTGTCACTTACTAATGCTCACCTTGACCAAACTGAGCCACTGCTTCTTTGGCCTATAACATAGAAAAAATAATACTACTTCATTGTGCTCTTATGGCATATGCTAGATGAGTCAGTGCCCATCAAATGCCTAGCACATACATAGTAGGTGCTCAAACATTATAGCTTCCTTTCATAATCTGATGAGTTTGTGACTACTGCTTAAGATCCATGTTCAACATCTGTCCATTCAAGATAAGGCTAGAAGGAGATAATGGTGAAGGGAAATATTAAGACCTTCCTCTAACTCAGTATGGGCCCTCACTAGTTTTTCCACAGGGTTCCTCTCTTTATGTGGGCACAGTTTTGCTTTCCCATTTGCATGACTTTGTGCTTAAGAGGAAGTTCAAAAAGATGGAAGTGAGTGAATTACAATGTGGGACTAGCCGTTGTTATCTGTTGTGGGACTGAATAAGCATTCTCTGTGTTGGCATTATCCATAGACAGACTATAAAATTTCCAGGTTCATCTCTTTCATGTAAGCTTCATTTTTTTTTTCAATGAAAGTGCAATTTCTTAAGAGTTTTCACATAAATAAAACTCACAAATCATTTAGAAAAAAAGTGCCTCCATTTGGGGCTCAAAAACATGTCTTGAGACCCAGTAGGTGTATCCGTGGATATGGAGCACCAGCATGTAGATTCCTCCTGAGCAATGGTAAGTTAGACTGATGGAAACTTGTGTCCTCACTCCCAAAAAATAGGCAGTGTGGTCTCTGGACATGTCACCTGGAGCATGGCCTCACACTTTCCTTCACATAGCGATCTAACATTCAGACCCCTCCACTACAAGAAAGAGATCTGAGGCAGCGTGGAGATTTATGTCTACATCCTGATTACTCATTAGTCCCATGGGCCAAGATCTTCAGATATCATTTCTGAGATAATGAATACAAGGCCCTGATATGTAATCAAGTTAGGGCAGAGCTGGAGTGAAACTTGTAAAACCTTGGGTAGAGCTGGCTATTAGCAGATGTGTGGGGTAAACAAAAGGCTGTCCTTGCGAGCCTCCTCTGGTCCTCTCTGCCTTTTACTGTTGTTTCTTCAACTCTGCAGTCCTTTCTCCCAAGTGACTGGTATTCTCCTTGCTTCCACTGCTGCACATTAAATAGCACACACGCACACACGGACACACACACACACACACACACACACACACACACACACCTACCTGTTGGTGAACTGTCATAAAATCTCATCACTTTAAATTATTTAAATCATTCCACATTATTTTACTATTTGAAAGTAGCTGTTCATTGTAGCTAATCATATATGCATTCTAATATTTATGTGAAAATAAGTTATTTGAAAAAATTCTCCTTGCTTCCACTGCTGCACATTAAATAGCACACACGCACACACGGACACACACACACACACACACACACACACACACACACCTACCTGTTGGCCCACTCCCCTGGAGCTGCCTTCCCAGGATGTGCACTGTTTGTTTTTAATCTCCTTGAACTTAGGAGGCAATGTATCCTGACATCACTCTCTCTGACCAGCCAGCCCATGAGAAAAGGGAATTCACACTATTGAGCACCATTCAGGTGGCAAACCCCACACAGTGTATTCTTCCTGTTTCTTTATTTATCCCTCACTTCTTTATCATTGCCCTTTTATGAATGAAAAAGATGAGCCTCCCAGAGGGGAAGTAATTGCCCAAATTCACAGTGATAGGAAACAGGGGCTCCTAGGAGCCAGCTCAGGTCTCTCAAGCCCCATGGCCAAATTCTCTTGGCTCTGCAACCAAAATCAAAGACTGGCTAAATTCTCTACAGTCTTGCTGATTAGGAAGATGTAATGGGTTGTCTCACAGAATACTTTATGAAAACGGTTTTCCTGGACTTTAAAATGTCTTTTCCGTGGTGAAATTGTAGGTATAAGATAGATTGGGGCGCTAACCGGTTTGGCTCAGTGGATAGAGCGTCGGCCTGCGGACTGAAAGGTCCCCGGTTCGATTCTGGTCAAGGGCATGTACCTTGGTGGCGGGCACATCCCCAGTAGGGGGTGTGCAGGAGGCAGCTGATCAAGGTTTCTCTCTCTCATCGATGTTTCTAACTCTCTATCCCTCTCCCTTCTTCTCTGTAAAAAATCAATAAAATATATTTAAAGAAAAAATGATAGATTGGGGAGGAAGGGAAATACTTGGGAATCGGAATTTTGGGTCACCCCCTCATATCACACCATTCTCAGGAATAGCCTGGTATAGTAATGCCTAGAACAAAATCTATGACTAAGCTGTGCTATATGGGTATCAGGAGAAATAATTGTGTCTGTCAAATGGATGTTTTTAAAGGGTCTAATGGTAAGAATGGAAAATTTAGAAACAGTCTGTGGCCAAGAGGGTAAAATCAATCCTTATTCACATGTGAAGGGTTTTACAACTGTGTTAGCTTTCCATTGATTGGCACCAATGACATCCAGGACGTGTTAGCCTTGAGAGCTACGTGATGTAGGAACAAAGAATTGGGGAGAAAAAGTGGAGTGTAGCCTTCTGGGAGGCAGATATGAAACAACCTTGCAGGTCACCCTCTCAGGGGGATAAATGCAGTGTCCCTAAGTGCATGCCATATGAGTGGGTGTTTTCTGCACATTGGAGACAGACAGACAGACCTCCATATCCAGCGGCAGGAACTGCGAAGACTGCTCAGGGGTGAACACAAGTGCTGCCAGTGGTCTTAAGGGAGTGAATAAATGACCCTTTCCTGGCAGAATTGAAATGGGTACTCTTAGAAAAAGTGTGGTGTTTACAGTGTTTGCCTTTTTCTAATTAACAAGGAGTAACCATTGCCTGGCCAGTGTGGGTCAGTGGTTGACTCTGGACCTATGAACCAGGAGGTCAGGGTTCGATTCTCAGTCAGGGCACATGCCTGGGTTGCGGGTTTGATCCCCAGCGGAGGGCATTCAGGAAGCCGATCAATGTTTCTCTATCGTTGATGTTTCCATCTCTCTATTCCTCCCCTTCCTCTCTCTAAAAATTAATTTAAAAATATTTTTAATAAATAAGAATAACCATCTACACATGTTTAAAGGTGAACTTTAAGCTCTCGCCCTCACCAGATGAACAAAAAGAGACCACCATGGGATAAAGGTCAAAAGCTAAAGTCAGAGTATTAGCTTGTAACAGCCATGTATGAATTGTTCTCAGGGAAACCGCTTGGAGGGGAAAGGACTGTACACACTTGAGCATGGGTGTTGTGTGGGTGTTGTCCAAAACACGCAGCTAGGTAGGTGCCTGCCACGGTTTCTTTTCAGCCACTGACTTTGCTGGGAATGACAGCATTTATTTCATTTTATTTTTTAAAAGAAGAAGCCTCAGCCCCAGAAAACACAAGATGCCGAGCTATTGCAAGCGCCCTTCTGCGAGGCGGGTGTGGGCAGGCAGAGTGTATTTTCTAAGATTTCCCGATACTAAAACCCATTTACGAGTGTGGAGGAAACCTCTCTGAGGAGGATTTAGCTCCCCCTAATCCTGAAGTGACTTGTTTTGACAGAGCCTTTATGAAAGATTTGCTTGGGAACTTTGGTTTGCTTTAAAGGAGCAATTACTGATTGGTCCCACC
>NW_006289718.1:1870203-1872594 GCF_000327345.1 Myotis davidii
TCCGTATAGTTTCCTGTTTCATGGACGCCCGTTAATGAGCTCACGTGTGTTCAGGAGTGGCAGCAGCCGATCAGCACTGTTAGCAGTAGAAACTCGGGAACGTTCGGATTTCCGTGGACCCTTCGCTTCTCTTTCTTGCCTCTGGGTATCGGGGACCTGGATTTCATTCCGTGTGTCATGTGGCCTCCTCAGCACATTTCTCTGACTCCAGCTGGTGGAAATCGAGCCCTCGTTTCTATTTACACTGCACTTTCTCTACATGAAGACGGTTTTCCCTGCTTGAGGAAGGAGCAGGGGACCCCAGGATTTTAAGCCTCCCAGTGTTTGTTTTTGCTCAGATAGGCATTATCTTTGTAGAGGTGACTAAAGGAGCTGGAGGGCATGCCTCACCTCCCTGTTAAAGGGCCTTGGATGCTGACGCTGTGATGGCCTGGCTGGGCCCTCAGGTGTGCCCACTGTTATTTCCCACCCCGCCTGCTGTGCCTTTGAAGGGATTTATAAATTCCACCTCACTGTCTGTCTTCCACCTTGTAATTAAGCCCCATCCCAGCAGAGGCCTGTGGGGAGAAGGGGTCCTCACAGCCCAGAGGCTCCCAGCGTGTGGTCCTTAGGCCAGCAGCAGCACCCCTGGGAGCTCCTTAAAAATGAGGATTCTCAGGCCCCAACCAGACCTGCCAATCAGAAAGTCAAGGAGTGGGGTGCAGCAGCCTGGGTTTTCACACACTCCCCTGGTGATGGGGGGCAAGCGAACATTCCCGGAGCACAATTTCCTTGTCCCTTGCCCATCCCATTTGCAGAAAAGACAGAAAAGGAACCCTCCTCCAAAAGATGGATCACCTACTCCCTCAGAAATCCCCAGGTCTGAAATCCCACGCACGATTTTGGTTTGTGACATGGAAAGCCTCATCTGCACAGTTAGGTTTCTGGTCCTCGTGGACAGCTGGGCTCGTTGTACTTTTCTCTTCACTTCAGTAAACCATGCTGGCGGCCGGCTGGCTGCTGGGGTGTGGCGGGAGAGATTTATGGGTTTTCACCAAAGTGTACAAAACTCTGGACAAGCGTAACATAGCGCGTTGTAAATTATTCTTGAGACTTTGCGCAAGCCGCCTGCTTTAATCCTCTTGTCAGGGAGCAGCGCGTTAAAAAATGATCACCAAAGCGCTTCCCCAGCTTCCCAGAGAAGTCAGCTGTGAGAACTGTTCCCAGGAGAGACTGTCCTGGCCCATGTGGGGAGGCCTCTGAGGTGGACCTTGGTCATCCTGAAGGCACTTTAGTTGCAGTCCTCGCGGGCCACTGTGGAGAATGGCTGAGTTAGGGGCCTGGGGGAGCTAGCTCTGGGCCCTGGTTCTCTCTTCATGGGTTGTGTGACCTTGGGCATTTCTAACTTCAGTTTCCTCATTTATAAAACAAAGGAGGTGACCTCAAAGGGTCCTTTCAGCTTTCAAATTTATGGCTCTGGGATTCCTTCTCCCAGCTGCCTCCCCACACCATCCCTGCCCCCATGCGCAGGAGCAGTCAAATGTATTGATCCCTCAAAGTCTCTTTCACCCCCTTCTCCTCCATGCTGCCTCTTCCCTGAGGAGCCTTTCTTAAAGGGTGTGGGGAAAAAGACAAACAGATTCAATGGAACATTCTCCTTTCAGCTGCTTAGAAATTCAACCGCAAATTGGCTGCTTTGATTTCTTATTGGGGGTGGGGGGGTAAGGTGGGCTCCCAGTGATGATGGAGGTTGGGTCAGATAGAGGTTTGCTTGTCCAGAAACCTTCAGAGAAACTCAAAATAAAAATGTGTAATACCCACTTCCCTCCCAGGCCAACCCCATTCCCTCTTACCCTGTCCTCTGAAGAAACGGAGCTGCTGAAAACACAGTGGAGGAGAGACAAAGGACATGGCTGCTAATTCGAGCATCCTGGGATAGGGGTTTAGGGGATGTCCTTCCATCATTTCAGATTTGCTTCCAGTCCTGGGAATTCTCCTGTCTCGGTTAGAGCCGTGTCCTGGGGTAACCTGGCTCAGCAGGTCACTTATTGCTGAAGCCTCTAACAGGGGGGACATCCTGGTGAGTCTGCTCAGCCGAGCGGGTTGAAATTTAAAGATTAGGTGACCCTTGGTAAACTCAAGCCATCTGGGAGAATTCATCTCAAATCCCAAACTCTCACAGAAGGGTGGTGGGAGAGGGGGTGAACAGGCGAGTGTTTTGTGTTTCTCACCATGTAACATCTCAGGAAAGTGCGTAATAGAATTTGAGAAGATGCTCCAGCTAAATTTAAGTGCAGCGGTAACATGACGACTTCTTGTCAGACTGAGAGCGTGCCCGTTTTTCTTCCCGTGTGCCTCGTAACCTCCTGAAACTGGAACCCTCTGGAAAATTCCTCCCACTAAGACAGGGAA
>NW_006289718.1:1872628-1875990 GCF_000327345.1 Myotis davidii
GACACTACTCAGTAAATTTCTTTCCCAGGAAGTTTCAGGTTCCAGGGCAAGGAGTGAGGGATGAAGCTCCCTCTGCCTTCCTTCCCTGACACAGAGGAGTGTGCATCACTCTGAGGGCGTGTTTGTGATATTGGGAGCAGCAGCTCAGAAGTCTTCATTGGGACTTGGGTAACGGGCACTGGCAGTGTGAACAGCGTGGCCCAGGGAAGAGCAGAGAGGAGGGAACTTATGGAGGATTTGTCAAGAGAAAACATTCTAAGACACAGGGTTATGGCGAGTGGTGTCCAAATAAAATCACCAACACGCTTCCCCTCCCCTGGTTCCTTCACCATCTGGTTGCCTCTGCCTCTGAAAGAGCTAAGAATCTGCTCAGGATTTCAATCGTCCAGATTTAGAACCTTAGGGAATCTTAACCTTTAAAAGGAGCTCTTGGTGAGGTGTCATAAGACCTGGAATTCCTGTCTTGATTTTAGCCTTGTAATTCTGGGCAGGTTTTTCCCATCTTTCAGCCTCAGTTTCTCATCTGGCTAGTGAGGAAGTTAGTCTACAGCAGAAATAGCAAACTGTAGCATGCGCCTGGAATGGCAGGTGTCCTCCACTGACTGCAGCATTCCTCCCAAATCACTCCAATCGAGGCTTCAGAGTCCTCCTCCACACAGCAGGCAGCCAGCATCCTTTTAGAATTGAGAGTTGACCCTTCCCATGAAACCTCTTTGCCCTCCTCCTTAGGCAGAAGCTTAGAAATCGACATGAGGTCCTCAGAGCACATAGCAGTGGTAGTTCACCCAGCCTAAAGGTTTGGGGAGCAAGGAAGGCTTGCAGGAGGAGGTGGCTCTATACAGCTATATCTTGGAAGATTAGAGACAGTGTGAGGAGAAGGGAGAAAGGATTGTCTGGGTACTGGGAACAGAAAGCACAAAGAATGGAGAACATAGAGCAGGCTGCATTTTCCATTTGATGGCATGTAAGGTGTCACATGGGGAACAGCAGGTGATGAGGCTGGAAAGACAGGCAGAGACCAGATCCTGGAGGGTCTTGGGGGCCAGGCCTTGGAGGTGTGGTTTCATTGACATATCCCTCTAGTCCCGGGGTGGGTAACCTTTTTGTGAGAGCGTGCCCAAACCAGCAAAATCTGACTCAAAATTCTTCTGCGTGCCAACCCTAATTTTTTGAGAACATGTTACGCCTACTTGATATCTCTTAAGGTGTATGTATGTGAAGAGCCTTGAAGAAATAATAAAATTCATTCGAGTGACAAAAACATAGTATATGATGATGAAAAATACATTTATTTTTTAATGTATACATGTACGCTGATAGTCCAACAGAAAACTTTATGACTCCATTTGATATTACCAGTGGGACTTTTGTTGCTGCATCACTGATGACAGAGATTCTTTAAGATAACTTGTTATGTAAAATTATTTATTTATCTAAGATGCACCTACACTGAACTTATCTGAAAAATAAAAAAATTGATATTAAGAAAAAAATTGCAAATGGAAGATTATAAGAGAGGGTTTCACGTGCCAGCAAAAGTTACTGGCGTGCCATGTTTGGCAGGCATGCCAGGGGTTGCCCACCCCTGCTCTAGTCCGTCATGTCCCTTCTTTGCCCCCGAACTGCTGGCTGATGGCTTCTGAGACTGCGCCTCTCTGCCTCTGTCTCTCGTTGCTCTCTGTGTGGCTAACGTTGTTCCTCTTATCACCTCTGACTATGTGACATAACCAGGTGCTGATCCCTGACCTGAGGCTCACCCTGGATGCTTGACCACTCTTCCACACTCTGAGCAGCTCCGCATCCACTTTCTCTACTTTGTATGTACATCTTATTCTTTGCTGCCGCCCTCACTTCCCCACTGTGTGCACACACACTCACAAGCGCTCTGAAGCTTACATCAAGGGCACCTGGGAAATATTACATAATGACAGCGTCCTTCAGATAGAGTTTGGGGTGGTTAGAAAAAGAAAAATGGGCTCATTTGCAGGATCATATAAGCTTGCACATGGATGAGGGTCTTTTGAGCTCTAATGGGCAGGCAGCTGATTCTGACAGCAGAATACTGGGTCTTGATCTTCCCAAGACATCTCCCCCCTGTTTTGAACATCGGCTGTGGTGTGGGGCCTTCCCATGGAGAACTGTGAATCCTATTCAGCTGCCTCCGCGTGATTTGGACAGGAACAGGGAGCTGTCTCTGTCTACTTAATTCCCTTTGAAAGCTTTCTCGTCCCACCATTGGGCACTTCAGAGGGAGCACTGCATTAATGTCTTCTGCTCTGGTTTCAACTTGGTATGGTTTTGTGATCTTAAAATAGATGGAATTACCACGACAAGTATTGTTCTGCCTTGAACTTAAAGTCTCAAGAGCAAGTACTTCTAAAAAAAAAAGTTAATCCTTTTCTTATTTGCAAGGATTTTGGACTGCCGTTTACAAAGAAATATGCTAAATTATTTATAATCTGGGATTATTGCAATGCCAAAGATTCCCTTGCATAACATCCCAGCTCCACGAAAATGGCACAAACAGAACAGCCCTAGGCCACACCTTATCGCTGCGGCTACTGTCTGCAGTCCCTGTGACGGGACCCTGGAGCCCAAGAGGGTTGCTGATGTCCTGACCTCCCTCTGAAACACATGTTCTGCAAAGCACCCCCCTCCACAGTTCACGGGGTCATGGTTCTCCTGCAGGGCCTCCCAGGCAGGGGTGAGGCTGTGGTGATGGTGTGGATGTGCGGTATACCTCTTAATGGCAAGCATGTGCTCATTTCTTATTTCACATTTGTACCCTGCATTCTTCTGAGAGGAGTTGGGATAGTGAGTCGTTACAGAGCCTCATTAATTGAGACCTTTAGAAACATGCAGTGTTCTAAGCCTACCTCTGCTCTTAACTGTGGGAATACTCATTGTGCTCCCAGTTTTCCCAAGTGTGAAGTAAAGGGGATTAGATCAATGATCAGGAAAGTGCCTTCAGTTCTAACATCAGATGGCTTTATGCAAGTACTGGTATAAGACAGGGACACTGTCAGCTTTAACACAGACAGCTGGAAGATGAGTCAGCGACCCCTGAGTCTCCTGTTATAGAAAGACAGAACCGGGGGACCCTAACAGGGTCTGCCGTGAGCAGCAGGCCTTCTAGAGTGGATGTCTGTATGTCTAACACGTTTTCCTCTATTTTTCAAAACAGGGAAATTACTTGATGCTATTTTATAATCTCTTACTCCTCATAAGTCATTCCCAGTTGTCAGAAGTAATCTTTGTATATGTTAAGGTATTTTTATATTCGCTGCCATCCAAAAGGGTTGTTAGAGTTTATGTCTCCAGCAATCAGTGCGCGGGTTTCTGTGTCTGAGTGTCCCTCCCCC
>NW_006289718.1:1876066-1883454 GCF_000327345.1 Myotis davidii
TTCCAGCGGGCAAAGGTGAAGGGGTGGGCTGGAACTACGTGTTTTCCTTGTTTGGGTCTATTGCCCTTCGATATTTTAGTTTGGAGGCTCCTGTGTCTTTGCCTCGCAGACAGGCCACAGCTAAATTCCAGCGGGCTTGGTCCCTCCAGGCCCCCCTCCCAGCCCTGCAGGTTCACTGAGGCTCTGACGCTCATGTCCCATGTCACTCTCCTCAGCTGCTGAGCCTTTGACTTCATACAACCTGGAATTGTGTTCTCTCCCAGATAAATGTGTGTCCCCCACACACTGGCAGATCTGCAGGGCAGTGGAACCTAATGCCTCAGGGTGGGGGGGGGGAGGGGCATGTGACCTAATGAACATCACATGCCTGAGATGCTCTCTAGCCTATGGGTATTCCAGAAAGGTCTATTTCCCCCCCCCTCCCCTTTTCTTTCTCTCTAAGCACCAGTTTCCTCCTCTGCAAAAGGAGGCTCCATAGAGACCCCTCATTCAACAAACATTCAGTGACTGTCTCTGTAGGGACCTGTGTGGAGTGCTGGATGCCCTATTCCCACTATCAAATAGTTCTTAGAAAATGTCCATGAGCTGTTGACCTTGTGAAGATCGTGTATGTGTGTGTGTGTGTGTGTGCGTGTGCGTGTGTGTGCGCGCGCGCGCGCATAGGAGTTAGCCAGCTATGGGCCAGGGAGATGGCAAGTAACAGAAAATGATCAGGGACCACAGGAGGCAGACAGGACCCAGCCCAGGGCAGGGGCATGTCAGGAAATGCACCTCCTAACCCTAGGCATCTCCTGCAGTGCAGGCATCTTCTGGGTCCCAGTGATGTTCTGTCCATTGAAGAGGCATGGTCTTCTTTCTGTGGTGCAGGCCCCATCCCCTGCTCCCACTCTCCCCCCTCTGAGCAGAAAGAAGATGAGCATCCAGTTTGGTCCCTCCGCCATGTCCCTGCAGGGCAGGAGGCCTGCAGGCACCCCAATAAGGACTTGCAAAGTGGCAGGCTGTCATATAGAGGGCCCTGCAGCTTTTCTCTCTCTGCTCACTCACACTGGCAAGCACCCACCTAACCTCTTAAAGGAAAAGAGAATCTCTGAGGAGAGACAGGAGCAGTAGAAGGGGTCAGGGGTAGGAGACATCATGGGCCACCCTGCACCTAAAACCATGTTGAGGTGGGCCAGACAGCTACTGTTATCTGGAAGTTTGGTTTGATTTTATTTAGTTGAGAAAAAATGTCCATGAGCTGCTAACCCTGAGATCGTGTGTGTGTGTGTGTGTGTGTGTGTGTGTGTGTGTGTGTGTGTGAGTGCGCACACATGCATGCATGTGCTCAAGGCCTTCCTCTCCCTGCCTGTCCTTGCCTCCACCCCATGTCACTCACACATGTTCTCTCATCCACAGTGAAAGAACTTGGTAGAAAAACCCATAGCAAAGGTTTTTCTACCAGGTTGGTGACACTCAGGACCATAGCCAGTGCCCTGCCGCCACTGTTTCAGCCCAGGGGAATGGCCCTCGGGGGGATTCCTGACAAGCATGCCAGCCCCCATCCCGCTGAGGCTGGAGCTTCTCATTAGAGTTGATAGAGTATGAGCAGTTCAACAGCATAAGCAGAGGACACTTGCTCAGATGAAGTGCTGTGAGTCAGGCCGGTGCCACAGCCATGTGGCTGGGACTAGGAGAGGGAGGATCCGGAGGCCAGGGGCCTGGGGAACAGGTGCAGATCAAGGGAGACAGTCCTGGACTCCATCCCATAGGCAGATCTATGTTATCTACGGATCCCTTTTATTGGATAAACAGGGCTCATGTTTAGTTTTTCTTCATTTTGAGTTCTCACTAGCCTTCTTTTCAGATGCCCATGAGTAAACTAATGAAGTATTAGACTAGGTGGAGGAACATGGTTGTTCTTAGGTGAAGCAAATACCATTGCTGGAACCTTGGTGTCACTCCTGCTCATCAGCGCAGCCAGGCGCAGGCAAGGTCATGGTGTGGTCCTTGTGAGAGGACAGCCCCGCAGCCTGTATTAGAGGTTTGCAACAATCAGCCTTTCATGCTCCCACTGCCTTGTGCCAAAAAGAGTGGGCTATTTTTAAAAACCCCTTCCCTACCCTCTGCCCAAATGCCAAATAATCACAGACATAGAACCACAAAGAAATAGATGTCCTCGGAGTTGCATCAAATGTGCATGAAAAGATACTTCTTTCCACCCATTTAGTACTCCTGCTTCTTTGCCTTTTCCTTCTTTCCCTTCCTTCTCTGTTGCTGTCTATACTACGTAGAACACTTTGGTGTGCTGCACTCGGGTTTAATCCAGGTAAGGGGCTTCGAGAATGCTGAGACCTCTGAATTCCTGTACAAACCCAGTGTGGCTCCCTTTCATCATGAACCAGATGTCCACCCTAGTGACAGCATGACATTCAGAGTAGGAACAAGACAGTGTCATCACAACTGACCAAATCACTAGATCCCTTCAGGCCATGAAGGGTTGCAATCCTGATATGCTTTACATCTCTGTCAAAGGATCATAGATGTCAGAGAGGTATTGAAACTTTTTTTCAAATTCTAGCTTTTTTTCCTCTCTCTCTCTTTCTCACTTAGCCCTGCAAAGGCAAGTATTTTGCTGACAAAGACACCAGCTTTCTTCTGACCTGTCTTGGTTTTCACTTAGGAAAACCCAATGAAGAGCAAATCACTTCCAGAAGCAATAAAAACTATCAAGGAAGGTGATTTTGTAGTCCAGGCGCAAAAGAGAGATAGTCCCAGATTATGTCCTTCCAGTGGTTGTGAGATTTCAATGGAGTGACCGCGAGTCTCGTCTGGTCTTAGCAAGTGGTGGAGCTTTTTAAAGTTTTTAGTTGTCTTCCAAGTCTATGCCACAAGCACATAGCAGGTGTGCCAAACCATTTCAGAAAGAAACCCAGTTGTCTAGGAAGAAGTTGTAGCTGTAAAATATATTCATTATAAACCCTGGATGAGGACATGGTAATTTTAGTAATGCCTTAAGTTGTTCTTTACGAATTTTAATCCTTTCATCATCCCTATAATGGTTTATGAAAGAAAAGTTGTTTTTTCATTACTGTTGACCCACCTCAAATGGAGTTCAAAGCTGTCTTTGTTACTGACTGACTAAGCAAATGGGTTGAAATATTTTGCAGAAGAAATTCAAGTCCATGGTTGTATCCAGGTGGCCCTTGGCAGACCGACTCTATAAGGAGTTTCACATAAGTAAGTGTAAGGAAAGGTCCCCCAAGAACCACCCAGGCACGGAAGTTGGGCCTTCCATGTGGGATATTTCTGCTCTTGTCTGTAGGCAAAGATGTCGCTGTGTAAAGCCTTTGAGACTGAGGTATGTCTCAACCCTCATGAGTGGTGAGATGAGATGGAATGACAGATACTGAGGAGTCTTGACCTTGCTCATCTTTGTTCAGTCAGCAAAGATTCCATGTTAGAATCTTCTAGTTCTTTTTCTTATTATTTCAATTCTCAGGGCTCACATGTTCCTTGCTTTATGTCTGCATTATGGATGCTTAGATGGTCTGCCTTCTGTCATGTCACATGGTCTGATGTTGTTGGGGAAATATGATCTCCACATATAACAAGGTCTTGTCTCGCACTTACTTAAGGACCTTCTGCCTACCAGATGGGGTTCTTTAAAGATGCCCTCTATTTGCTGAAGTTTGAACAGTGAGGCAGGTTGAGATACAGACAAACAGTGAAAAGTCAGAGTGTCCAGGCAATGAGGTGGCTGAGAAACTCCCTGAAGATTGGCAACCAGAGGCCAGGGTGGGCAAGATGATGCAGAGGTTACGCCTGTGGGAGCCTCTGCCTGTGCACCAGGTGCTGTGCTCCATGCTACACATTTGCTTCCTCATACAACAGTCACAGCAACCCCCACAAGAAGGTGTTGTCAGCTCTGTTTTACAGATGAGGAAGTTGAAGCTTCTTTAAAGAGGTTAACAATTTCCCTGAGTCATTCTACCAGGCTAGTTGCAATGCTGGTACTCAGATAGGCATAGTTTGCATTGCATTCCTTGAAGAGCACATACTATATATTTTTTCTTTTATTTTAGATAGATATATAGATTTCTTAGGCAAAGTCAATATTGAAAATGGACAAACATTATCACCCTCTTACCTGGAATAGACTATCGCTCGCTGTATAACATAGATATACATCCTACCCCAAAACGTTGGAGCTTAACAATGCAACCATTTTATTCTCTCTCAGACATTTTTGTGGATTAGGAATTCAGGCAGGGCGAATAGTATCATGTGGGCAGTTCTTCTGTCCCATATGATACCAATTAGAGTTACTTGTTGCTATTCAGCTGCAGTCAGGCTGGTCTGAAAGATCCAAAATGGCTTTACCTGTGTCTTCAGCAACTTGGCAGGAACAGTGGAAGTCCGGGGCTCAGATGAGTCCCCCACCTTCTTCATGTGTTCTCAGGGCATTTCCACGGGGTTCTACCATAGAGAATTTGTACTTCTTTTGTGGTAGCTCGGGGCTCAAGAGAGCATGGTAGAAGCTCCCACTGCTCCTAAAGGCTGAGCCCCAAACAGGCATAGCATCTCTTCTGCTGCACTCTCCTGCTAAAAGCATCATGTACCAGCCTAGATTCAGGGAGAAAGAAAACCAATCCCGCTTCTCACTAGAGAGCGTGCAGAAGAATGTGTAGCCATCTGATCAACCACAATCACGTAAGCTCTTTCCATGGAATTGAGTGAAAAGTCTCCTTTTTAAGATAGGGCTTAAGGTGGGCCAAACTATAAAGAACATGACATTGATTTTTGAGGCCCAGTATCGTCCTTTCAGTGGTTCTCACAGTCCTCTAACCCAGCGGTTCTCAGCCTGTGGGTCGCGACCCCTTTGGCAATCTAACGACCCTTTCACAGGGGTCGCCTAAGACCATCCTGCATATCAGATATCTACATTACAATTCATAACAGTAGCAACATTACAGTTATGAAGTAGCAACGAAAATAATTTTATGGTTGGGTCACAACATGAGGAACTGTATTTAAAGGGCCAGAAGGTTGAGAACCACTGCAACCATTCCCTTCTGTCCCTAAAACACATGCTGATGCAAGGGGAGATACCCATGACTTATATGACCTGCAGGGGCCATTTTATCTTAAACTGCAGCTCTAATTGGAGAAGGAAAGGGTTTTTCTCTTGTGAAAGAAATGCATCTTGGGAAGATAAAGAAGGCAAGAGAAAATGGGTTTGGACAGAGGGCCCTGACAGAGCCAACCAACTCCAGACCACTCCCATCACTGCCCCAAGACAGTGCGTGCTGGCTCCTCTCGGTTTTATAAGCTTCCCACATTCTCCTTTCTCTCTCTGTGTCCCTCTCTTTTCTTCACTCTGACTCATTTACTGTCTCCATACACACATGCGGACTGATATTTTTAGGTTTGTTTATTTTCTTCAGTCACCCACCAAAATGACCACAAGTAGTTGAATATATAAAATCACCAGGCTTTTTTTTTTCTACCCAGGTGACATAAGGACCCAACAATTCCAGGAAAAAGACGGATGACATTTTTCAGGGTTGCAGTCCCAATAAGGCATTTGTGAAAAGGGGAAAAAAAAAAAGTTCTACAAAGGATGTGAGGATCATATTCACGGGTCTGGGTTAACGGTCTTTTTAGGCTGTTCCAGAAGCTAGCCTCTCATGTCTGTGTCATTTTCTTCTTCTTCACTCTCTCTCTCTTTGGGATACTTTTTCTGTTCTATTTTGAGCACCACAGCATAGCTCTTTTATTCCATTTGTCAGCCACAGACGCACATCCAGTTGAAAAGCACCCCCAGCCTCCACTGCCACAATGCCTATGATCCTGTGGCCACTGGGGCCTCTGACCACACGAGTCTGTTGGTTTGTGGCTTCTCTTGTTTTAGCCCTTGGTGCTACCAGTGGGTAAAAAGCTCAAATGAGGGAAGAATGCTGAAAGAGTAAGCCAGTCATGACAAAGGACTGCTGTCCAGTGGATTGCTTGAATATATAGTCCCATGTTTGGACCCATGGCAGCTGTATCATTGTATGCCTTAGTTGCATCATGGTATAGGCTTCCCTAGCACTGAATGGCTTTTTGTTTGCCTTTTCCTACTTTATCTTTTTTCTTTCTTAATTAAGTTCTGTATTCTCTTACTTTTTGCAACAACAACAAAATAATCTATATCTTTCTTTGTTGTTGTTTATAATGGTAACACATGCCTATTGGAGAATCTTTGAAAAACAAAGGAAAATAAAATAGTTCTGAATATCTTTAATACTGTCACTGATTGGTGACCATATTCATTGATTAGTTTCATTCACTCCACAGTAATGATCACATACATACTGTGTGGACTGCTTTGGATCTCTGGAAAGAAGAGGAAATCCAAAAGGCAAGATAGCTGGCCTTGTACACTTTAATTTATTGGGAGATGAACACTGAAATAATAAAAAACATGATTTTTAGCAGCTGCATAACATTCCATCATTTGCATATATTTGAGGTTACATTGACACTGTTTTTTTAAATATAATTTACTAGAGGCCTGTTGCACAAAAAGATTTGTGCAATAGGCCTTCCCTTTGCCTGGCTGCCGGCACCAGTTTTCTTCCAGCACCCGGGACCCAGACCTTCGCTCCGGCCAGAGGCGCCTCTAAGCCTCTCGTGGCTCCGGCGGCCAGAGTTGCCTTCAGTGTTCACTTCGCCACATCGCGCCTATATATGCAAATTAACTGCCATCTTTGTTGGTGGTTAATTTGCATATCTCCCTGATTAGCCAATGGGAGAGGTAGAGAAGGTACGGTCAATTTCCATCTTTGTCTATTATTAGATAGGATATATTTTATTAAGCCTAAGTAGACTTTATTATGATAATCACAGGTTATTGTATATTTAGATTATTTCCAACATCTTCTTCATATAAACTAAGATTCACTTTGCATCCTTACATATGAATCTTTGAAAACCTTCTTTTCTCGAGATAAATTTCTTAAAGGATGACTACTGAGTCAAAGACTGAACACTTTTAAAGACTCAATCCCTGTTATCTATTTGTTTTCTAGAAGAGTCTCCATTTATACACTTGCCCCTCCCATTCTACCACTTGTAATGCTGGTCTTGCCCTATTCTTGCCACAATAAATATTAATTAGTCAGGTTAGACTTTACCACATTTTATATAGTTTTTCAAAATGAAAACAATTTTTTTTCTGTTTATAAAAATGGCAAATGCTTATTATAAAAAGCAGAACAAAAATAACAAACCAAATAAATCCAGGCCAAACACATTAGAACAAAGAGGAAAACTCAGTGCATTCCTAGTGTTCAGAAATAATCACAGATTGCACCTAGGTGTCATCCTTCAGACTTTCCTTCAGATTTGCTTTTTTTTTTGGGGGGGGG
>NW_006289718.1:1884041-1918965 GCF_000327345.1 Myotis davidii
CAATCTATGTCTATGGTTGTTAAGATAACTTGTTATGTAAAATTATTTATTTATCTAAGATGCACCTACACTGAATTATCTGAAAAATAAAAAGTCAATATTAAGAAAAAACTTGCAAATGGAAGATTATAAGAGAGGGTTTTGCGTGCTGGCAAACATTACTGGCAACCATGTTTGGCACGAGTGCCAGGGGTTGCCCACCCCTGTCCTAGCATCACCTCCCTGAGCTACTGTTTCCTCATCTGTGAGATGAGGGGTTGGCCTAACAGATTGTCATTACTATCTCATTTAGGCCATGGTTTCTCAACTTCAGCTCTATTGACACTTTGGCAAGAGAATTCTTTGTTGTGAGGGACTGTCCTGTGTACTGTAGGAGGCTTAGTGACATCCTGGCCTTTACTCATGAGATCGGAGTGGCCACTACCACCCAAGTCATATCAATCAAATACGTCTCCAGAGATTGTCAAATGTGCCTACTGGGGAGGTGAGGAGTAGGGAGAGGGGCGGATAAAATCCCCCAAGAATGAGAAGTACTGTTTTAGGAGGAAAATACCATAATTCCATGTCCAGTGAATTTTAACGGTTGCCACAAAAAAAGCTTTGGGTGCTAGCAAGCATGCTTTGTATTGGGAGACAGAAGCAGTGGCAGACATGGAACAGCAGGGCTAATGGAGGAGCAGGCACCACCTGGGTGCTGGCCTGGACAGCCTGCTGGGGACAGCTCCACACAGGCACATGGGGACAATGCTCGGAGCCATATTTAAGTCCCAGGTGCCCATTCATGGTCAGTGAGGAGGAAAACAAATTTCTTTTGGCGTAGATATATTGTACGCCAACAAGGTGATGGATTATTGAGTGGCTTCTTTTTCTATAAACATATTCATCATCTTTCTTTTTCATCAGTCCTGTGGTGAACAAGGGAAGGCAGAAACAGGGAGACATTTTGCAAAGAGCTTCAAATGTTACCTGTCTTTGGTGAATGGCCCCCTGGTTTGAGATGCTATTTCCTTCTTGAGTGGTTTATCTGCCTCAAGGACACCTGTTAATGCCGCTATTGTTCAGGAAAAGACTCGCCCTGTTTTCTAACATTTTCTCTCTCACGCAGTTTTTTTATTTGAGTGGTCAAAGGAAGACTAGGCATTTATTTTAAAATGGGAGGACAGTGGCAGAGTGGCCATTTCTTATTTTGAAATGTGCTTTGAGCCTCAGCTGTCAAGGCCACCCTAGCCGTTTAAGCTATATCCTGGTAGTCTCAGTCAGTGGTCGGCATACTGCGGCTCGTGAGCCACATGCGGCTCTTTGGCCCCTGGAGTGTGGCTCTTCCACAAAATACCATGTGCAGGCGCGCATGTGCAATGCGATTGAAACTTCATGGCCCATGCGCAGACGTCGGTATTTTGTGGAAGTGCCACACTCAAGGGGCCAAAGAGCCGCATGTGGCTCGCGAGCCGGAGTTTGCCGACCACTGGCTAAGTAATGCTGCTGAGCCCTACTGAACAGTGCGATGGTCTTTCATCCAGTGGGTGGGACAGGGACTTCAGGAGAGTAGAATATGCTAGGAACACTTTTGTGGAGCCATGAAGGGGCAGCACTGGGTCCCCTCTGGGGCTGGTTGGCAGGTGTCTGTCCACACCCCTGGCCCAAGGATGGACCTCTCTCCAACAGAGAAAGCCCCAGTGGGTGTTCTCAGGAGGGGGCAGTGCCAGAGGCCATGGGAGTTCCAGATCTCAGGGGCAGGAGAGGCAAGGCTGACAGTAATGAAGATGTATCAGGGTCTGAAGTTCATGATGAAATTAAGTCAGTAAGACTCGTAGGAAAGGCAGAGTGCAGGCCATTCTTGCCAGCTCCCTGGTGATTAATGTGCATTTGTTTAGATCAGTATTTTCAAGTGGTGTTTTCAGGAGATCTAAGAGGGTCCACAGAAGAAGCCACAAATGGAAGTTGGTGATGGTGGCTGAGGGATTGCATGGGCAGGTGACTGGCAATATTACTACCAACCCTGATTTTTATTTAAGGGACAAAATCCTCTAATTAAGGGGAGAGGAGAGTTAAATCAATTGGCAGATTTTTGTATTTCTGGTTTTCTCAAAGCAGACATATATATAATTTAATCTCTTTGTACTATGACTTTAATGTCTATAAAAAAATCAGACTATGGCTATTTTATTCGTACCTTATATCCTTTTACAGATGCTTTGAACTGGCCTACAACATATCTATAGACTAAAAATGGTAAAAATGGGTTTAATCAAATGAAGTTGTCGAAATTTTGTGACTTTTGACCTACGAAAATGGCAATAGCTTTAACATAATAAAAATTATCGTTTAGAGATTAAGCCAAGGAAAAGTTAGAGCAAATAGAAGGATGCCACTTCAATGCCAGGGAGAGGGTGGGGTGGGAGACTAGAAATATATAAACCTAGGGACCTACAGGATTGTTAGTAATTGAGCCTTAAGTGGAAACCAAGGTGTAAAATGAGGTACTGTTGGTCAGATGAAAGTATTTCAGTCTCTTAGGGAGACAAATCTACTTCTTACACTTTTATCTAAGAGAAATTTGTGTGCAACCCATGGCTGATAGATTATTTCTTCAAAGCACAATAACAGGAAATATAATCGCAGCTTTCATAAATCCCCTCCTAACAACTCAGATAACAATACCACATTCATGATGATAACTTGTACATTTGTTTTTTAAAGGAAATTGGATTCTAAAATGGCACCTATAAGTGGAAGATTTATGTTTGTATCTTATTTTATCAATGGTGGAAAAGGAAAATTTGCTTTTCCTACATAACATTTACAAGCACTTCCTTTTAGTATATGAGGACTATCCAGAATCCTGACCCTACACCCCAGTTGTGTCAGTCTATTAGGGACAGCTTTTATTGGTGTTCTCTTATGTCTGGTGTCAGTGATATCCTTCAAGTTGTCTTAGAGTGAGTCCTTACTATATGTTTCTATAATCTAAATAATTGATCAAGGACCCTAAATCTTCCTTTTGGGGAAAACGCTTCAAATCATATAAATAGTACATTTATATGATGATCAGGTTGTATCTAAGTAGATGTTTAATATGTTTTTCCATTGAATTTTTTTTTAATTTCTTTTTTTAAATTGTTGATGTACCCAATCCTCCCCCCACACCCCGCTTTGCTCACCTTCACCCAACCCACACCCCACCCCCCAGCCTTCACACTGTTGTCTGTGCCCATGGTCTATGCATATATGTTCTTTGGCTAATCTCTTCACCTTCTTTTATCCAGTTCTCCCACCTGCTTTCCTTCTGGCAGCTGTCAGTCTGTTCCATGTTTCTATGTCTTTGGTTCTATGTTGTTCGTCAGCTTATTTTGTTCATTAGAATCCACATATTAGTGAGATCATATGGTATGTGTCTTACTCTGATTGGCTTATTTCTCTTATCATAATAATCTATAGTTCCACCCATGCTTTTGGAAAACATAGGAGATCTTTCTTGTTTTACAGCCACCTTGTATTTGATTATGTAAATGTACTGCAGCTTTTTTATCCACTCATCTACTGTTGGATACGTGAGCTGTTTCTAGATCTTGGCTCTGGTAAATAAGGGTGCATATATTCTTTCTGATTGATGTTTTGGGATTATTAGGATAGATTCCCAAAAGTGGGATCACTGGGTCAAAAGGGAGTTCCATTTTTAATTGATAGTTGTTTTATTTTTCTTCTCTACATCACACTAACAGCTAATATTTCTGAGCAGTCACTGTACATCAGGCTGTTCTAAGGAATTTACATGGTGCATCATCTCACATACTCTACCCAACAGTCCCATGATTGTTCTCATGTCATTGATTAAAAAAACAACAACTGAGGCTCAGAAAGGTCAAAAACAGAAACAAATAAACAAAACTTCCCCAGGGGCCAGCAACTAGCAAAACCAGGATTAACACTCAGCGTGCAGGCCACGTGACCCTGGTCCTTTACCTTGGTCCACTGCAAGGCACAGATGATTGTTCTTAATGGAGATGAAGCATGTGCTTCCAACACATGGAAATAGCTTAACCTTGTCACACAGGAATGAGCTCAGCAGTAGAGAGACGGGGTAGTCAACAGGGTCAAGGGCAGTTAGGTCTCAAAAAGCATGACTTTAAGAGCTAGAAGGGCCATTGGCAGTTTCAGGTCCTGTCCGGAAACCTGCTTAAGCTGACAGGTGGCCAAGTTGGGGCTTGAAGAGCAGATAGATACATGGTGGAAGAATGGAGGTCTGGAATCCAAGGAGCTCAAATAAAGAAAACACAGAGTGAAGACTGTAGGACAAGGTACCAGTTCTGGATACCTAGAGGAAGGGCTATGTAATGGGAATTTCCTTTAACCAAACCTGCTGTGCTAACTTGGGAAAGAGGACCTTCTCTCTGGGCAGACATTACATCTGGAAAAAAATAAGGTCAGTAGGTCACTACAGTGATGTTGCTTCTGATAGCTGCTTCCGTGAGGTTCAGGTTTTCAGACACAGGTCTGAGCAATGATGAAAGTCATGAATTAGCCACTGAGCTAAACATATTTAGCCAGAAAGCTAAGCAGAGTATTCATAAAGAAACACACCTTTCTTCCAAGCAAGAGCTTTCAGAGACCAAGACTGGCCTCAGAAATTGTCCAGGACTCGGCTGTCATAGGACAAGCAGGCAGACCTACAAAGGAATGAGGCAATATCACCAAGTCTACAGTTTCTGAGCTCCTATTTTCCTTTCTTCTGAGTCACACCAAGTAGGTGAGTGCTGGTGAGGGGAAAGCCGCCTCCTTAACATTGGAGAATTCTGTCAACTTAGCTCAGCACCACGCTGACTCTTCACCAGCCCAAACTCACTTTCATGGAATCCATTTTTAAAGTTTGTGTACTATGGTGAGATGTGAGAAGTAGGGCACTTTACAGGTTTCGTTTGCCTTGAATACAAATGAATACAAATCAGGTCTCATTTGTGCACCACTGGTATGTAATCTAGGGAATTTTACCATTATCTTCAAAAATAAGAAAATCATGGGTACACTCAGATGTAATTCCATAGCATAAAAGTGAAATCTCCCTTTTATTGCTTGACTGCTAGACTCGTCTGAAGTAGTAAGCATCAGGCAGCAGGGAGTATGATCTCAAATTGTTAATGAATCTTTAGAACTTGGAATGGTTTAATGTTTTTTTTTAGGGTGAACTTTGGTGTTTTCATTTAAAATGCTTGGTTATTTTTTGACTTGAGAAAAGGCAATAGCTTTTTTATAACATTGAAAAATGTTTACTGAATTTCACTCTGGACAAAGACCTGGGCAAGGTACCGTGGAAAGATACCAAAGAGATAGAACACAGAAGCTGCTCTGAAACAAAGTCCCTGTGGGCTGAAGTTGCAAAAGAGAAATCCAACCAGCAGTTATTTTGTAAAGTCTTCAGCTGGCATGAAATAACTGCTTGATGTCATTCACTACCATGTTGGGAACAGTAATGATAACAATGAGGATCAGAATATCTGTCATAGTTTTTTTTTTAATAACAGCCTTATTGAGATATAATTCATATACCATAAAAGTCACGATTTTAAAGTTTATAATTCAAAGGATATTAACAGAGGATGCAACCTTCATCACCACCTGATTTCAGAATATTTCTATTGTATCAGAAAGTAATGCCAAATCCACTAGCAGCCACTCCCCATACTCCCTTCCTTTTAGATCCTCAAAAACTGCTACTCTATTTTCTATCTCTGTGGATTGGCCTATTCTAGACATTTCATAAAATGGAATCATGTAATATGTGGCCTTTTGTGACTGAATTATTTCACATGGCCTCTTTTTGAGGTTCATCTATGTTGTTACGTGTCGGTACTTCATTCCTTTTTATTGCTTAATAATATTCCATTATATGGATATGCCACATTTTGTTTATCCATTTATCAGCTGATGGATATTTGGCTGTCTATTTTTTTCTATTATGAATAATGATTCTATGAATATCCATGTACTAATTTTTGTATGGACATCTGTTTTTAGTTTTTGCAGGCATACACCTAGGAATGGAATTGTTGGGTTGTATGGTAACATTCTCAGGAGTTGCCAAAGTGTTTTCCAAAGTGGCCATACTATTTTACAGTCTTGCCAGCAATGTATGAGAGGTGCAATTTCTATAAGTCCTCTCTGACACTTGTTATTTTCTGTCATTTTTATTTCAGTCAACCCTAGTGTATGTGAATTGGTATCTCATTGTGATTTTGACTTGCATAATTACTAATGATGTTGAATATCTTCCATGTATTTATTGACCATTTATATATCTTTAAAGAACTATCCATTTAAAAACTTTGCCCATTTTTAATTAGGGTGCTTATCCTTTTTATTGTAGAGTTGTAGGTGTTCTTTATATATTCTAGATACAAATCCCTTATCTGATATATGCTTGCCAAACTTTTCTCCCATTCTATGGGTTGTCTTTTACTTTCTTGATTATGTCATTTGAATCACATTTTTAGTTTTGATGAAGTTCAATTTATCTTTATTTATTTTCTTTTTGTCATTTGTGCTTTTGGTGTCAAATCTAAGAAAACATTGCCAAGTCCAAAGACACAAAGAATTATTCCCAGGTTTTTCTTCTAAGAGATTTATAGTTTTAGCTCTTGCTTTTGGGTCTATGATTCATTTCGAGTTAATTTTTGCATACGGTGTGACGTAAAAGCCTAGCTTAATTCTTTTGCACATAGATACCCAATTGTCTCAGAATCACTTATTGAAAACACTATTCTTTGTTCTCTGAATTGGCTTGGAATCCTTGTCTAAAGCTTGTTTTTTTTTTATTTTATTTACTAACTAAATTGTCTAGGTATCTTAGCATCACATCAAACAGTCCCAGTTCCTATCTCAAAAGACCTTGTTATCACTTAGTGAGAAATGCCTGCAAAACAGACAAAAAAAGCATAAGAACACCCATTTATTCATTTAATATCATCATTGTATTCTTACCAAATCTTAGACAGTATAGTAGGCCTTGAGGAGACTGGGATACATAAGAAGGATAAGAGCACACTGAAATAAGTGAAGGAAACATAAGTTTTCCAATTTAATGAGGTCACATTAGGTCCCAAGATGATTTAGAATCTATCTGTATTTGTGTTTGTACATGCTCAGCTTGTGTACACTTGCCCATTTACTTGCATTGATGAACTATTTTTTACCCTTGGATTCAGATGTCATTTCTTCTGAAAGGTCTTCATCAATATCCCCAGAGTTGTAAATACTTCTATAGTAGCACTTAGCATGTTGAATTGTAACAAGATGTCTGTCAGTCCTACTAATCTTTGAGGAGAGATGGTGTTATTGTGACATCATATGACTTACAATCCTTAGGCATAGAAGATGTCTCAGTCATATATATTAAACAAATGAGTAGGAAGTTGCTCTTTGAAAACTTTCTGGAAATGATTTCAGAAAAGAAAATCAACAAACATCTGAACAAGTTCAACACATTGTGTTACAAGTGGACTGAAGTCATTGGTTGTCCCATTGACTTGATCAGATACCAAAGGTTTTAAAAACGGGTAAAGGGGCCCGGCTGAAGTGGCTCAGTGGTTGGGTATTTACCTATGACCCAGGAGGCCGTGGTCAGGGTATACACTCAGATTGCAGCTTGGGTTGTGGGCTCTATCCCCAGTGTGGGGCATGCAGGAGGCAGTCAATCAGTGATTCTCTCTCATCATTGAGGTTTCTAACTCTCTCTCTCTCCCCCTCTCCCTTCCTCTCTGAAATCAATAAAAGAATATTTAAAAAAAAATAGGTAAGGGGATGGTGTGTATGGGCACCAGTGCAGTGATATACAGGACTTCCAAAGAGAACATTGTCTTTGGCTTGGGAAAAAAGACCTCAAAATCGAATTTAAGCCCAATGTGACCCAGATGTCTGCAGTCAGCAAAACCATGTGTCAAAAGGATAATTCTACTGACTCGAACAGTGTGGTGGTCTTCTAGGCCTCCTGCTTCCTGTCAGAACCCACAAATGATAGATCCCAGAAGGCACCAACCTCAGAAAAAAATAGTGTGTGTGTGTTTTTTTTTTAATGGACCAACCTCAGGAAGTTAATTCTCTGCACTCTAGCTGTCACAATCACAATGAATTAGCTTAAAGTTCCTTGAGAGGACATTTATGCTGTTGTAACTTGCTTTGCTTGAAACAGTAGAAATGTGTGGGCCTTCAGGAGGGTATGGTGGTATGAAACCCTTGGCTCTCACAGCTCTGGTTTTTCCCTTTCCCTAAGGATAACTTACATGAAACACACTGAACAAATACACTGTGGTCTTCAAAGGAGTTTTTGGAGAACCTGATCCTTAAGTGAAACAAGCAAAACGTTGAAAATAATTACCATGAAAAATAATATTTTGAAGGGCTCATTGGGTGGTCTCTTGGAGCATGCCACCAGGTGGAAGAAGCCAAAATGCTTAACCTCATCCAGGCGTTCTGGCTCACAGTGATTCTACCGAAGGCCTGGCTTTATTCATGCAGGGAGGGATTGAGTGCTTGCATCCACCTTAGGCCTCTACTACAGAATTTATTCTCTGAATGACCATATTTTTTCTCATGGGTAATTTCCACTGGTTGCCTTATATTAATGGAACAACAGTTCAAGCATTACTAACAGAAAGGTTTGGGGCCCCAAGTCCCTCTCTATAAATCGGAATATAGCCCTAAAATTCCCTGGAGAATTGAACTCAATGAGTCTTTCTACCATTTGTAGACATGTCCAATTTTTATTACGCATGGATCATGCGGTTTAATAGGACCTTGACTTGGGAGGCACAGGGCCCGGGTTCCCATCGGGACTCTGATACTCAGTAGCTATGGGACCTTCTGCAAGTCATGTTACTTCCCTAAGCCTTAGTGTTTTTGTTGTTAGCATTATTATTGTTGTTGTCATCATGGTTTTGATGAACAGCTAGAATTTGTTGAGTTTCACTTGAGTCATGTGCCCTGATAAATGAATGTTTACCCAGATGATCTCGAGCCTCCTGAGATATAGGGATTATTATTATTTTCCTTTATCAATGAGGAAAATGAGGCCTAGAGAGATTAACTAACTTGCCCAAATCACCTATGGTAAGTCAAAAAGACAGGATTTGAACATTGGCAGGCAGACCCAAAATGCCACACAGTTAACCACAATGCTACCACATGAGGGGAAAGGAAGGTTAAAACACATCGATATCCCTTTTCAGCTTGAAATTTCCATAATCCTATGCTCATTCCATAAATTCTATAATACTACTCTTTTGTTTTAATGGTTTATAAGAAATTTTATGCACTCTAAGACAAGTTGGCAAACTATGGCCTGCAGAACCAATCAGGACCCCTGCCTGTTTATGTTGATAAAGTTCTATTGGAACACAGCTACATTCATTCCTTTACGTATTGTCTGTGGCTGCTCTTGTACTACAGTGGCAAGACTGAGTACTGCAAAAGACAGTCGGGTGCAAAGCTAAAAACATTTACTCTCCTAACACTTTGCAGAAGTAATTTGCTGACACTTAAGCCAGGATGTAGGGCGATCATGCTGGGGCCTTTATTCTGTTGACTACTGCATTCCCAGCCCCTATATCAATGCTTGGTACATAGTAGGCACTTGATAACATAGTTTTGGAAAAAATGAATGAGATAAAATTCCTTGTTTGTAAGTTTTTCAACTATGCCACCATAGACATAGTTTTAGTCTGCAAATAAGCAGAATTTTAGTATAAGCTATCCCCCCAAAATCTATAAAATTTAATGTTCAAATATATAAATTTTATGAGCAGTGAACTCATAAAATGAGATTTTTATCAGTTTTCCTGAGCATTTACCGCAGGCTGTGGGGAGGGATTCTAGATGTAAAATAAACAGTTGGTTTAGGTTTTTCTCCCCACCCGCTTTCAGAACTTGATGCTGTGGCTTGCTAAAATTAATATTGACATTGAAAGCTAGTTTATTTCTTTAAGATTGAGTCTCTATAAAGCAAATTGGAAAATATGCCTAGAAGGATAGACAGACTGCTTTGCATTCTGTATTTGCCCCTTCTTTTATGAATTAATATGCAAAAGATAAATTCCCTGGTATTATACAACCATCAGTTGCCTATAAACTTTGCTTTTTTGCTCCAGAATGTATTATTTGGGAGGTGTCTCTAGTTGTATCCCCATTTAATACAGCTAATACAGCTAATTGGAGGTGGGAGTTGTTCAATGGAAGGTACTTTCTATTCCAGAACAAACTAGAAACATAATAGCTATGGAGGCTTTCTTTCCCCAAGTTCTTAGTCATTTATCTTAGCAGTGAATTAATTAATTTTCTTTCATTATCTGGTACTTAGTCACAAAATGTTGTCATTCTCATTATGTCATTCTGCAAAATGCTCTGTATGTGCTTTTAGTACTGCTGAACTGTGTGAGCTCACTGCTACTCGAGTGAGCGCAGTATTTGAAAATTATCCTGTTAGAAATAGCACATACTGTTTAATAGCAAGTGTTCTCCTGGCCTTAGAAGTGCATGCAAACTTCTGGAATAGATCTCAGTGGCTTAAACATTTTATTCATTGATTCATTTATTTCTATAACCTAGCTTGTACCGAATACTTGGCGAAATGATTAGAATACTGGAAAATGTGTGCACTCACACATGCACACACACACACACAGATTCTTTACCAATAAAAGACCACAATTTGGTGTGGATGATGATAGGGAGACAAATAGGATATTGGATGAACAATCTGATCATGAATTAGTGGGAGGCACCAGCTGAGGCTGGGGGAGGGGAAGGATCAAGGAAGAAACTTTGAGAACACTTGATGTGAAACCTGAAAACTAGGAAGAAGGAGGATGGGGAAGGGCAAGAGACCATAAATAAAGAATTAGGAAAGAAAAGATGAGTAGGGATTCTCCTGGGGAGAAAGAAATGCAAGGGCATTCTAGGGGATAGGAAGAGCAGGTGAATGGCCTAGAGCATTGAACAAATGTGCACGTGAGAAACAGCAAATAGGCAAGATTGACTGGGTATAAGGAGGGAAGTACAGCGATGAGCAAAGGTGAAGGATCTGTGTGCTATGCTGAGCAGGTTAATTTGATAGTTGAGGTGCTGGAGAACCATGGAAGAATAAGCTGATGTTCTGTGATAAGAGGAACTAAACAGCTGGAAAGACAATTCAACAATTAAGATGAATGAACCCTGCTTGTGAATGAGCCACCTCCTCAATCACTAGAATTGAGGTGATTTGACTCTGGAGTCCCAGAGATTCCAGGTGATGCTTAAGAAAAGCCTTGCTGCTGTCGCTGCCCTGTTTTGCACTTGATCACTGAATCCCCACTGTGGGCCTCCAAGTTGTCCTGGTGTCTTTTCTCATGCACCATTTGAAAAATGTCTCTTGCTGCAAGCTTCCAGAGCTGAGACCAAACTATCTCAGCCTATATGTATGCCATAGATCATGTCTCTGTACATTCTCAAGAAACTCGGTGGCTTGTTCAGACCACCTCTCTAGTTTGTTCTGCTTTTAGGTTTCCATTGAATTCCCTGAAGCATCTTTGCATTTGATTCTCATAATGCTCCCAGGAGGGATGCAGAGCCCCTTACATATAATGCCCATCTTACAGGAGGTTAAATGACTGATGCAAGGTCATGGCTTTCATTATATGCAGACCTCGGCTCCTACCTCCTAGACTAGTGCTCTCTCTGCTGTGTTTGACTTGCTTTCTGATATAGATACTTCCTTAGAGCACTGCCAGTGACTCACCCTCTATAGTATAAGTTTGTTCATAATTTTTTCAATGAACTATTGATTTTAGAATAATTTTAGAATTATGAAGAGTTGCAAAGATCATACAGAGAGTTCATGTATACCTTTCACCCAGTTTCCCCTAATGTTAATGCCTTACATAACTATGATTCATTTGTCAAAATTCAAATTAATATTGGCACCTTACTATTAACTAAAGTCCCAACTTGTTTGGATTTCGTCTGTTTTCACATTAATATCCTTCTGCTGTTCACATTGCATTTATGCATTTATTTACTGCATTGCATCCTTAAAACTTTTAATTATGCATGACTGCGGTGTATGGAAACTGACTACTTTGCATAAAAGGCTTTGAACCTGATGAGACTGGAAAGGAGAGACATTTCTGCAAAAGGGAAAGATTTCCTTTTTTTAAGTGGAAAAGTCAGGCAGCCTTTGGAATGTGGGTGCAACATTCCCCTCAACTCTTCTAGGCTCAATGGTCTTAAGGTAGAAAAGAATTAGACAAGTCAAAATATGACTTGGCAATTTATTTGATGAGTGGTATGATGAGTAGTCTGGCTAGCCATGTCCTCTTGAAACAATTGGTGCTCATAAAATACTTCAAACCTCATGGAGATGGAGTTTCCTGGTTCCATAAGCAATGCTTTATTTGCTAGGGCAGTGGTTCCATAAAGGTCATTATTTCGTACACCTCAGCTTGTAAGCTGAACTCCAAATTTAACAGGAAAGTTACCAAACACTTCTTATGTGCCTTGAATAGTTTAGCTTCCAAATGTGTTCTTTGGTGTGGTTTGGGAAAAGGACTCTGATCTGTAGCATGAATGTAACTTGGGAAAGTGTGCAAAATTTATGGTGCCTGAATCTCTCCAACCCATCTTCTTTCATAGACCGGAGCTGTTATGCACTAAAGCCCATTCTAATGACCACTTCCCATGCTCATTCTGATGTGCCATTTCCAAAAGTTTCTTCTTTGGATAAAAGAAGATCTGACTTGGTTTTCACAGGGTAGCAGAACCTCTCCAGCTCAAATCTTCTGGCAAACCAGTCATCTATGGTGTGTTTTCATAATAGGACTAGGGTAGTAACTGAAAGAGCTAAGAAGCTTCTTAAAAATGCTTCTTGGCAGAAGATCACATTGATTGTCTTGGAAAAGAGCAAGATGATTAGGACTTGTCTCTCACTAGGGCCAGAAGTAGGCATGTTCTAATTTCACACATGGACAGTTAATGAACTCTATAAGTGACTCATCTGGGACTAGTGAGGGTGAAGATTGAGCTAGCATAAAATGCATGTAAACAGTGAAAGCCAGAATGTTCAATGAGGAAGTAGAAAACTCAGGCCATTGTTTTTATGACAATAAGCAGGTTTCTATCCATATTATTTGAGTGTCATCTCACAGTCATAAACTGACTGCCTCGGGCCATAGTAAAATGCCTTCTTAGCCTTTAGGTCCAGGACATTTGCTGACCTCTGCCCTATCATTGCTGCCACTACCACTACCCACAATCTCCTCATGTTCAGGTTTCTTTTATATACCAAGGACTAGCACATAAGCTCTCTTCCAAGTTAGCTGGGGAATACTTATAGGAAGAAGACATCATTGTCCCCGCTCAAATGCCCTAAATCTCTGCCTGTGGCTCTTAGATTCACTTTTCACCCTCTAGTTATATAAGTAGGTATCTAATCCCCCCTCATTTTGTATAATACATTTTAGCCCGGGATTTGTGTTTAATTGGCCTTTGTATGTCCCACAGTGCTTAGCATGCTGCTTGGCACATAACATCAGTTCAATAACTATCTCAATAAACAGCACCTGGTTTCTGTAGCCAGTTATGCAGCTGATGACACAGTAACCCCAGCCTTGCTTATCACCTTATGAGTGAAATCATGAATAATAAGAAATCCTAGCCAGATGTCTGATTGAATTCTAATGCCATTGTTGCAAAGACTACTTTATGGAGATATTTTCTGTGGTTTAATCAACCATGATGAGCTTTCAGCAGTGAGTGAGAAAAGATAAACAGGCACAAGAAGAAGAGAGAGAATCCCAAAGACACTTTTTCTTGACATTGCTGTGATATCAGAGTCAAACACTGTATCCTATCTGAGTTGCCTCCTCTCTCTGGGATGTAGGGAAGGGAGTGTGGAGGGAGGAGAAACAATGACACACCAAAAAGCCAGAGGGACCAGAAGAGGATGGCACAGTGTCAGGGGCAGCATTCTCCTTGGGCCAGCAATTTGCACAGTTTCTTATCCATTTTATGGTTTTCCAAAGGGAGAGGAAGCTATAGTTGCCTCCCCACTCCTTAATGTCCTCCCAATGCCCTCCGTCCCCTTCTAAGGCTGGAGAAGTTCATATATAAGAGCTTTGTGAAAGCCCTAACCTGGGTTCATAGAGGCAAGTTGAAACTTCTGACAAATATTTATAGCACCCATTATGTGGCCAACCACATGCTGGACACTGCTTGCCACCAGACCTGACACTCACATTTTAAGAGGCTTACCAATAAGAAATTGTCAACCCTCTTTCCAACCAAAGTACTGAGCGATCCAGAAACCTGTCCTCCATTACCGAGGCTGCCATCTCTTCTCTATCTAGGCACAGGTGCCGCTGGACTCTCCACATTGTGCATCTGGGATGACACTGCAGCCTCAACCTCAATGATAAATGCCCCTTTTGGGATTTTCATGGACAAAATCCATCTTTAAAATCTTGAAATTAATGTATGGCTCTATATCCCTGGAGAATTTTTCACATGTTAATTCTGCCCCATTCAGTGCCTGACAAATCCTTAGGCAAAGGTCAATGGAAAGTTACTGTGGTTGGGTAGTGACTTGCAGTGTTAGGGTCATTCTAGCCAAAACATAGAGAGCTGATGTTTGTTTGTGTGTGTTTTTAATGTGGCATGTTTTCTGAAGGACACCGCTATCAAACTACTAGAAAATCATGGGGGTGTATCCTGGAGCAATTTGATGTGAGGTAGTCAGAAATGAAACAAGCGTCCATTGCGCTCAGCATGCGTTCTGGGCAGCTTTGCTGTTTGAAATGTACTGCTTCTACCTGAGTGGAAATAATCAGGTTGCCAACCTGTGTTTGGTGAGCCATGGAGAAAGCAGCGCTTTATTTACAGATTGACAGTGGGGCGGGAAGCACTCTCCGATATTTTCTCAACTCTCCTCTTCCTGGGTCTTTTTTCCCTGGAAAATATTTTAATATACAATTGATAAGACCCGAAAGAAAATTTACACATGAAAGAAGAAAGAACTCCTAATAAAATGACACTAGAATCTTTTAATGTTTTTCCCCAATACCGTTATGCTACCTCTGATGAAATGGATTTGAATCCCAAGTATCATGAGCTTTGGATTTGAGAGGAAGCCCAAGACTACCACATCCAGCCCCTCTCACTGTAGCCATACAAGCAGGTTTGGTCCATGACTCCAATTATTATTCTTCTGATGATTGAGAGCTTGCTAACCAACAGCTTATTGGAAGTGAATTAAGCTAATAAAACAGCTTTCCATGCATGAGTCCCCTTTAATAATAATAGCTAGTTTTTTCAAATGCATGAGACAATGGGTGAAGAGCACCCTGAATATACTATTCACAACAACCTCAAAGGGAGATATTTTTACTCCCATTTTATAGTTAAAGAAACTGAGGCTAACTTGGCCAAAGTGCTTATCAGTATGTTCACAGACCCCTCCAGAGGCAGGAACCACGCAGCTCTTCTTTAAGCAGCTCTGACTCTCAGAAAGTGCTTCCTTATAAAAAGATGAGTGTGTCTTCCTGTAAGCCAAGCAGTAGGCATTTATTGAATACCTGCTCCATTTCAGGCACAATGCTAGGCATTTCACATTCAAAGAAATGATGGGTTTGATTCATGTATTTACTGATATTTTATCTCATTTTAAGAAATACTTGGGACAAATTAAAAGATGCTTCTGGTATATAACAATGGCAAAATATAAATATCAAAGAAAGCATAAATAAAATTGAAAACTATTATGACCAAATGAAACATATACAGTTCATAGGAACAAGGAAAATCATATGAATTCATTTTACAGTTGAACTGGGCTTTCTGGCAGCCAACACGAAAGGTCAGACACTGTCGGTTAACAATTCTTATTAACAAAATTATTATCCAAGTGGGACAGTCATGTTTCTGAAATTAAATGGTAAAAGAAATCTCTCTCACAGGACTTTGTACAGGGAACCTTGAGAGATCAACTTGGCTGTAGTCTCAGTGAAATTTCTGTAGGATATGCATTAATACAGTTTGTGCTCTTGTTCTTGCAGCATCTTTTGTTAGAACCAGAGAGCAGAGCATTAAAATAAACTTGGCAAACAGGGCAATGTAGGTCAAATATGTAGCTCATGGCCTTCCATCCATATCCCCCCCAAACATAAGCCATTGCCTCTGGTACAAAGGGTCTTCATTATACATCTTCATATTGAACCATATAGACATGCTCGAGTCCCAGAGTGTAGAGAGCAGGAATCTCCTGAGGTTCAGAGGAATAACCCACCACTCTGGGCTGAGGCTAACAGGGGCTACTTCTAGGAAGGGTTGGCCTTTAGACTGAGCTGGACTGAACAGGCATTAGGAAGGAGATGGATGAAAGATGAATCAGACCAACTATGACTGATGCTACTCATTCCTTTCACTTAAATGTGTTGTGCCTCTGTTTCATGTGTTTGTAGAGGACACTCACTCTTGGCACCAACCAGAAAGTGAAATGGCAGGGGTTTCGTGGGCTCTGGCCAAGGAGCCATCAGCAGTCCCATCACCGTTGCTTAGAATAAGTCTCATAAGGCAGATTTGGCTCCAAGCAGCAACCACAGCTCTATTTTCATAAAGTAATTTCACTTGTTTGCCCCAGTTAATATTAATAAGCCCAGGGCTACATGCTTCTACTTATAAGAGCACAGAGATAATAGAATAAAATGTTCTATATAAGAGAATGGAATATTCAAGCTGAAATAGACCTTGGAATTCATCTAGTTCAACCTCCTCATTTGATAGATGAGGAAACAGAGGTGCAAGGACACGTATAGGGCCAGGTTGCAGACAGTCAGATTTACAGACAGGGATGGAACCCAGTTTCTCTGACAGCCAGCTCTTCCCATAGTCCTTCCAATCTCTCTGACATCTTCCTACCTCATGCTTAAAAAATGGGAACATTGGACCAGGTAATGAGAGAGCCAGGATTTAAACACATCTTCATTCATTTTTATCTTGCATTTCTCTACCCTCATATTACCTCCTTACATCAATTTCATTATGAAAGTGGATGCCTTGTACCTTTCCCCACAAGGAAGAGATGAGATAAATAAAAAGTCTCTGCAATGCTGGCAACATCATGGTCCTTTAGAATCAACCCAAACTTGAGATGAACCCAGTGATGGTGGTACTTTGTGCTCAATGACTTTGAACATATGGGATCTAAGGTTCACTGGATTGCAATTACTATAAATATATACAAAGCACATAGCACAAGGCCCAACACTGAGATGCTAAAACGATGCTCATTCTCTTTATTGTGTGCCAGCCTTCTTCCTTCCTGATGGATCACATGGAAGTCCATATGTATCACAAAGGGACATGAATCATCCATAACTCCATGTAGTCAGAATGTAGAGTGATCTAATGTTCCTAAGTTACTTACCTCTTTCCCCTGAATAAGTCAGCCTGCAGGTCTCATTTCCATTTCTATTCCACTAGCCAAATATCCATTTTCACCTACATAGAACCTTCTACTGGCCTGGGGACAAATAAATCACATTTCGAGTGGTCTCAGGACAATTCAGCTTTAAAGAAAAAGAAAGGATGGCAACATGAAGGACATTTACTGTGTTGGGCTGTCACCAGGTCCCCCTTGGAACCATGAAAAATTATGGCGAATAAAATAACATTTTTCAAAATGCGAAACTACCTTTAAATGTATCTTGGGCGATAAATGGATTTTGAAGAGAATATTTGAGGGCAATTCATTCTTCAAGCACTCAATAACACATCGTGAATGAGTTGCGTTATTAATTTATAACAGAATAATTGTTTTGTCTCAGTATTCATTTTCACAAGCTCTGGCATTAATTTTCTCTCTCTTTTTAATCATCTCAAAATATTAGCACAGACATCACGCCCAGCATGCCACCCCATCTTCTCCACCTCCTCCTGCAAATATAAAAGTGATTCTGACTGGTTAGCATACAGAACCTTCTGGCCATCCTTTCTGGATAATGAAGAGAATAAGAACAAAAGCAGCCAGCATTGACTGAGATTAACTATTTTCCAATAATATGCTAAACAATTTAACTGTGTTATTTCATTTAATGATCCCAACAATCCTGTAAGGTAGGTACCATGATTATGCCAATTCTACATCTGAGGAAACTGAGGTGGGAAATCCTTTCTTAAAGCAAAAAACAAAATACCACCATCTCCATTGAGGAGGTTTCATGAATACAGGTTTCCCAGACCAGCTCTGTTTAAATCAGGATGTTTGAATACTACTCCTTTTGTACAACACAAAATGCAACTCTCCCTTTACACTGTACCCAAGTCTAAATAGTGAACAGCAAAGAAAAATGAAGTAAAGTACCTATTTAGTGAAGACCAACAAAATGATGTCTTGGGGAAGGAATTCTTTTTTAAATAGATGATCCAGTTGGGTTACTTGTGAATGACATAGTGTTAGGATGACCTTAAGGTGACATGTGCAAGTGTTTTGATTGTGTTGCCCCTGGAGAGTCTGGCCTCCTGGGGGCCAGCCGGCTCTGTCACTTACTCTCTGCACCGCATCAGGTAGATCGCTTCATCTTCCTGAATCTTCACTTTTTCAGCTGTAAAAGATTGGCCCTGTGATCGCAACATTCCCAGAGGTTATATTGACCACCACAGGGTAGATCCAAGCAACAGTTTACATGTTAATCATGAAGATGCTGAGGGAACAACAGCCCATCTTCAGCGTACAAAGACTCAGCCTTGAACTTCAGCCTGTCTGAAGGGAGAACTGCATAATTGGACTGCAAAGAGGAAAAAGCCAAGATGAAAGCTTAATAATAACAATACCCAAAAAAAAGGCAGTCTTGAAGCATCACGACACTAAAAGCTCATTAAGATCTCTGTCCCAGCTATTACACTCCTAATTGAACAGTTACACAAATAGACGTACAATACAGTCATGACTCTAATTAAGGCTCCGACCTCAGAATCTAGCAAAAGCTTGTACAGTTCCTGCTCCCCCTTTAAATAGCTGTTCTGGGCAAGCTAGGGGAAGAGAAACTGTCCTATTATGACTTTAGTGAAATAACATGAGAACTCATACAAGTGCCTCTTTTTGTTTATTTTCCCAGCCCATAGCATTCCGCCCACTCTCTACTTCTTTCCTCTCCCTAATGGGAGTGTCTTCCTTTGGCGGGAGAGGATGCGGTTTACCAACTGCAATGGTGTCTCCCATGTCACTGTCAACATTTTTCTCCAGTGCCCTCCATTAGTGAGTGCCTTGACCCAGAGGTTGGCTCTAAGAGACGCATCTGGCACTCTTATGCCAGGCTCTCTCTCCAGGGGACAATTGGTTTTCTTGCCCATATATAAGTTAGACTTTCTCTTGCCCACTTTTCCTTGCCCATATGTACATCCCAGCTAATAGGAAAAGTCTTAACAGGTAAACACTTCCTTTGTACTCTTCCCTCTTCCCTCTTGTCTGACCTTTCAAGGCAGAGGAATGCCAGAGCCCATAGTAGGTCACTTTGGGAGGAGGAGTAAAAAGCAAGCGCTGCCTTTGAATAAGGAAGAATCCACAGGCTTAGACAGTTTCTAAAGGGAGTTAAAGATCTGTCCAGGAGGTCATTGAATAATGTCATTTTGTTCATCATCATTTTCTCATTAAGTTGATGAGAAGAAAAAAAACTTGGTTCCCTGCCAGGGCCACTGTGAGGAGTCTGCATGTTCTCCCCATGTTTGCATGGGTTTCTCTAGGGGCTCCAGTTTTCTCGCATGTCCCAGAGATGTGCTGGTGAAGCATCATGTATTCTCACTGTCCCAGTCTGAGTGAGTGTGGGTGTGTGAATGGCCCTGTGACGGAAGGGTGTCCTGTCCAGGGTAGGTCTTGCACCCTGATCTGCCAGGAAGAGCTCTAGCCGCACAGCCCTAAACTGGAACAAGCGAGTTGGAAAGTAATTATCTTCCTTTTTTATTACTCTTTCTTAATTGTATGTATAGTTCACATTTATTTCAGTGTTTAATGTTAGAAGTGTTTGGGGTCTTCATTTAAAAGTGTGGTGATGTTCTTGTGACCAGAAATATGCCATAGGAATTTCATTCTTGTTTATATCAATTAGCCTATGGCAAAATGGGTTTTGTTATACCTGGTTTCTCTTAAAGTTGCTATTTTCAAGAAACTAGCAACAATGTTAAGTGAGTTATTGTACATTAGGGGCCTAGTGCATGAATTTGTGCACCTTGAAAGAAACTGTGGGCCTCAAGGCTGCGGTGGGCATAGGAGCAGGTCTCAGCCCATCCTATGCACCCCCACCCGACTGTGGTGCCAGCAGCGGGTGCAAGTGCCGGGCGGGACCATGGCACGCAGGAGCAAAGAATTTTCAGTAACTACCAGAGGCTCACACCAATGACAGCAACTGTTGTCCTTCCTTGGTCTGGTGATCCCACTCACCTGTTCCACCATACCGCTGTGGCCAATGCCCGCCATGTTCCACGTGTGCCCCGTGGTGAACAGCACACGTAATAGTGACCAGTTGCTTGGTTGTTCCACCGTTCGGACTATTTGCATATTACCTCTTGCCATCTGGGAACTCTGGGACATCCTTAGTACTGCCATGCAGGCAGAAGAGGCTCCCGCCACTGCCGCTGCACTCACCAGCCATGAGTCCAGCTTCTGGCTGAGCGGTGCTCCCCCTGTGGGAGCTCACGGACCACCAGAGGGCAGCTCCTGCACTAAGCATCTGCCCTCCTGGTGGTCAGTGCATGTCATAGCGACTGGTCATTCCACCGTTTGGACTATTTGCATATTAGCCTTTTATTATATAGGATATATAGGAGATATTCATAAAGTGCCCATTGCCTGTCACTCTAAGCTAATCACCTTCCATGTTATTCAGCATTAGAATATTCATCAGGCAAAGCCAAGGTAAAATCTAGAATGAAAATAATTTGAATTTATAGTTGACCACCTTTATGAATTAGCTTCCTTCCCTCTTAAACCTAAGGACTTATTTTTAAGGCAGCTTAGCATACCTACTGAGGAGAGCCCAGTGACCTAGAATTCTTTGGTCTCCTTCAATCTGAGTGGTGGAGACTGGACTTCTGCAGAACCAGTTGAATGGAGGAGAGTCTACTATACCAGGATACCCAATGGCAAGTTACATGAAAAGGAAGGAAGGAGATGCTTCATTTCTTGGAATTTCAAAAAGGTATTTCTCACCCTTTTAAAGTGAGAAATAGCTGCCTTTTGCTTGACCGAGGGCATAGTATAAGAGAGTCCTCATCTCAGCGCTGCACATATTAGCCATGCCCTATTGTGACAAGCCACCAGCTACACTAGGGTGACTTGGATGGCCCAGTGAACAAACATTTATGAAAGTGCTTTTAAACAGAAATGTAGCTTACCAATATAAGTGGCTGGGTCTACAAACATACCTAACTCCTCTAGTAGGAATTGATCCACAAAAATTAGGAGGCCAGCACATTTCTTATGAGATATGTGATTGACATTAAGCCACCCCTTCTATGGGTGGTTGACCTCATTATCATCTCTGATATGAGTGTGCTTCCCTCATGCCGTTTACATTCCAAAAACTATATAGCATTATGAATGGAATCTTTAGGATCTAGTTTTATTGTTGACATCCTCGGGGACAGCCACAAAGTCTTTCCAGGGGGTCAAGCTGGAGCATAATCATTAAGAATTCCCTAAGGACCATGCACACATCATTTTCAAAAGACTTTTCTCACCATGTTATTGGTTGATGCATCTGTCAGTCCGAGATGGGATGCAAGGGGCTCAAAGAAGAGAAAATCTCCTGCTCCAGGCCTAGCACAGTTTTGAGGACACAGTAGATGGTTACTGAATATTTGAAAAGAGGAAGGCAGTTAAGTAGTTAGGATTCAATTCCACATTAAATCCTAAAATACCTAGTACTTGCCCTCGTGCGTGGTGAGTGCCCACATATGTACACCGGATTAATAGCTTTGATATCTATAGCTGTCTGTTCTGAGGCCATTATGAAATTTTAGTTTTGTACCTGAGTAGTAACTGATACTTGTTTAGCATGCCACAACTTATGGAACTGAGGAAACAGAGCTGAAGATTTTGGTTTCACTTCCTTTCATTTCCACAGTATCTCCATGCCTTAGTAGGCCATGACTGTGGTTTGCCGTTGGGTGAACCACACTTGGGCCAGTCTTCTGGGGCAGAAGGCGCTGCCTATGTTGTTGTTTTCATTAACACACTAGCAAAGAGCTCAGCCATTCTTAAGGGACAGCCTGTTTAGGCTGGACTTTGGGTCATACGGGCTGTATTTTCTTCAGAAGGTTTGACTGAAGCCTTTATGGTTGGAAGCTTGAGGTTTGGCACCCTCTCAAAGGTGTGAGGTTTCTCGCTACTATTGACCTTTGGTGCTACGCTTAGACTTTCCATTGATGAGCAAACTATGCATCTGCTATTAGAGAAATGACTGTCCTCTCTTGGATTGGGTTGGACAGCAAACTGAAACTAGTGATCAACACATTTGGAATGGCCTGAGAACACAGATTTGGTTTCAGTCCCCGTCTAAAGGTTTGGATGCTTATCTGAACTTGACTCATCTGATTTCAATCCAGACCATTGAATTTGCAACATGAAGCTCAAAACCTCAAGCGAAGACTCCTTGACATCTCTGGTCGTGCCAGCTTTCCATCAGGCAGCCACATTTCAATGAAATGTCCTCAGACCTTTTGATACGTTCGGTTCTGTTCCAGGTTCAGGTTGTGGTTTATTTGAAAGGAGTGGGTGTAGGTGGTAGGTACATGGAAACAGGTTGCTGGACTCTGCAAAGTTCATCTCCAGGACCTACTACAGAGCTGAGGACCGAGGGCTGAATGGTGTGCCTTCCCTTAACCATTTGTTCTGACCTTCTGGAGGAGAGAATTTCAGTAGGAATAACTGGATTTTTCAGGTAAATTCCTATGGGGCGCGGCTACAGTGTTTTGGCTAGGATCAAGCCTTGGACTAATGAAAGGACAGGATCCTCTCATTGCCATGTGAAAGTCCCAGCTGGAGGTCAGGGCCCTCCCAGCACAATCATAGCCAACGGCTGTGTTTATAAGCTTGAACCTATGGTCCGAACACGTAGCCCCACGTGCCTTGTGATAGAGTTCAGGTGCATATAGTTAAGTGAGGTTGGAACTCACGAGAATGCAGTAAATAACCTGATCATGCCCCTACTTTGCCTCATGGCATCTGCTATAAAATAAAGACATGGCTTGTGGGCGCTGGCGCCTCATCAGGGAGCAGCATCCCACCAAGACCCAGCTTTCATTCTCTTATCTGTCTTTCCTTAATCCTTTCACCCCACCCCCTATTCAGTTTACCTTTGGCCGCAACAAATTCCACAAACACTGATTAAGTGTTTCTCACTCCACTCCATCCAGTATCTTAAACTTGAATATGGCCGTGAATAACCTAGGGATCTTGTTAAACTGAGGATTGAGATTCTGTAGGTCTGGGTGGACTCAGTCTGCACTTCTCACAAGCTCCGGCTGGTGCTGATGCTGCTGGCCCACAAACCGTAAACATTTTGAGCATCACGGACCTGTGTGCGAAGCACTGTGCCAAGTGTGAGTAACACAAAAGTCAGGAGGAAGAGGAAGGAGAGGATAAGGCCATGACCTACGGGAACCACCTTGTGGTGGGGAGACAGATAGGTAAAGGCACCATTCCACAAGTGATCAGGGCAGAGGTGGAGGTGACTGGGGCCCTGTCAGAGCCCTGAACTGGACTTAGAAGGAGTAAGGAAGCCAGGAAGGAGTAAGGAAGCAAGAACCTGGGGAGAAGAGAAATCAAATACAAACTGATCATCTTTCTGCAGAGCAGATGCCTAAAAAATTGGCCACTTCATTCCTGAGCCCCAGGCGGGGGGATGAAGCCTATGAAAGCACAAATCATTCCTGTGGCAAGTAAGCAGTCGCTCATGTCCAAGGGCACCAGGCCTTCTGTCTGCTGCACAATATAATAGAGCGCTCAGAGGTGGATGGGGAGAGGCACCAGGCTGAGGGACTGTGGGCCGGTGAAGCTGTGGAAAAGTCGAGCGCGTTCCCATGCTCAGTACTGTTTGCAGTCTCGCCTTCATTTCTTGTGGACTGACCAACCTGGGGTTTTGCTTGTTGCCTTTGGGGGATGGATTTTCTTTCTGTTTAATGAATCTGAAAAGTCAGAGTGAGATGCAGGAAGATTGCTCAGTTTCCCCAGGTATTTCCTCCCCTTCCTGCTGCCCAGCCTGCCTCTCTGTTCCCACTATCCCTTGGAATCCCTCCCTGAAATGAGACCCTTTCGCATTGCATGTACTGCAGCTCTTCTCAGGCTTGAGCTCCACGCGGGCCCATCAGACTTTCTGATTCCAGCTGGGAGAAGCCAAGCATCGCAGTCCAACTGTTGTCCCAGAAAAAATAAATAAATAAATAAATAAATAAATAAATAAATAAATAAATTACCTGCTCTTTCTCTTTCACTGAGCATGCCCAGTCTTGGCTCCACCAGAACATGTCTTGCCATAATAGTAACAACTTGCTTCGAGATTTACACAGCTCTGATTCTCAAGCCCCCCACCTATCCTGATGAGTAATTAGGGCAGGTACAAGCATTCTTATCTCTATTTACCAGGTGGGAAAACTGAGGCTCAGGAAGCCACAGCTCATAATGGTTGATCAAGGGTAGGTATCTATTATGTACTTACTATGAGCAGGCCCTGCAGTAATCTTCAGTTAATCCTCACAGCAACACTCCAGATTTCAAAGAGGAAACTGAGGCTTAGAGAGACCAAGGATATTCCATGTGGTCAGTGGGTTTCAATTGTCTGATCTCAGAGTCCTCACTCTTATCCTGTTGCCATGTAGCTTCTGAAATCGTTCCCAGGGCATTCTGCCTTCACTGCACCTCTTGGGGCCTTACTTTCTCATCTGTGAAATGGAGGCACGGCCTGTTAAAGTGGGATGTCCTCCCAGCGGGAATGGCTGCAATCCTGTAATTTTGTCTCAAACCACAGTTCTTCACTGACAGCTTCTATCCAATGCTAATCATTTGGCTTAATTATGTTTAACACTGAGTGTGTTCTACTGCGGCTGTCAACACACGTCCGTTTGTGAGGCTGCCGGAGTTGATAGCTGGGTGATAGTACCTGTGTATTCGGCAGGCAGGCAGGCCTTCTCCTTGGCTGCATGTTACCTTGTTCTGTCTTAAAGTTACCCTGTTCTGTTTATTCTGGAAAGAAACGGGCATACCTTCGGCTATAAATACCTGGAAAGCAATATCAATAACCTTTGGCTGAATGTAAACTGCTGATTGTGTTCCAGAGTCTAGCATGCTGTGCCGCTGGGGTATTCAAGGTGAAGACAGCAGAGACTCACATATATACATTTTTTTTCCATGTCAGCTGTATGAGCAAAGAGAATTTCAATCTTGGGCTTCTCCATGATAACTCTACCTCCTGGGTAGCTCCCCCTATTTTTGAAATCTCCTCTCATTGTTGCCCTTCAAGCCTCCGGAGGTGCCACATTATCTAAGAAGCTCTCCCTAACATGTTCTATCTACTCTCGTGTGTCCCTGAACTTCCATCCATCATAGCCCTTGCCCCACCATAATGAAAATGTCTCATTGCTTTTCTGGCAGAGGGACCAGCCATATGTCATTCATCCCTGGATGCTCTCCACTAAGTATTGAATGAAGAGTGGAAGAAATAGGTTTTCAGTCTTCTGCCTCGGAAATGATACCGAAAATTCTGTTCATTCTCCATACGTTCTTTGACTAGAAAATGGGCAGCACTGTCCCTGGTGCCCCAGTTGAAGTAAACATGCTGTTTTCAGGTCTGGTCTGTCTTCACACTACAGAACATTCCTTTTCCTTTGATCCACAATGTAAAATTTTATATGTTTTAGGATAAGGAAGTATCAACTTATTTGCATCAATAAGTTTTCTGAAATCTGGCTTGTCAACATAATATTTAATCCTATCAAAAGATCCTTATAGTTCTAAAAAAAAATTTAAGTCTATGATTCTATAAATCAGAGATGGATCTCACCCGAAGGGGCTCCATTAAGGGGACCTGCTACCAGCCCTCATATCTTAACAGATCACTGGTTGGTAAAAGGGAGACCTGACCAAGGTGAATGCCATTGTGCATTATTGCTAGGGAGAGAGTTGGAAGGGAAATGAACTAGTGAGTGTTGGGGGCATTTGAATAGCTTCCTCCTTGAGAGACAAAACCTCTTGTGCTACTTAATGGTGGCCTGGAATATGCCAGAAAGATGGTTTTATCTGAGCTTTTTCTAGTTGTCTCCCATATTTTCTTTCTCCACTTGATGAGAAAGGTTGGCAGTGACGATCTTCAGACCTGAACAAAACTGTGACTGGTGAGGAAGGATCAGCACAGCCGTGTTTAACTCAGTAGGTTTAAGGCTCACTAAATATTGCTAAAAGTTTAGATGCTCAAGACTGTTCTCAGGATTCCCAATTTAATATACATATATGGACTAAGCCCAGAATTCTACATTTTATTTATTTTTTATTCAAATTTAATATAGGAATATTAATATATTTTTTATTGATTTCAGAGTGGAAGGGAAAGGGAGACACAGATAGAAACATCAGTGAGAGAGAATCATTGATCGGCTGCCTCCTGCATGCCCCCTCTCCCCTCGGGGATGGAACCCACCACCTGGACATGTGCCCTTGACTGGAATCAAACCTGGGAGCCTTCACTCTGCAGGCCAATGCTCTACCCACTGAGAAAAACTGGCTAGGGCATGGGGTTTTTTAAAAAATAAGGAAACATTATAAAAGAATAAACAATAAAATGTAAGACCACTCATTTGCCTTCCAAGACCAGAGTCCATACTCTGCCTGCACAATGGAAGCATATGGCAAAGTGAACTCAGACATCACTGAGCTTCAATTTCTGCCCTTGTCCGCCTTCATAATTATGTCACTACATATAACCAGTTCTACCAGGTGAAATTCTATTGCACTGGTTCTAAACTTTTGGGGGCACAGATTGGAATAGAATGGCAAAGATCGCTGAAAAATCTGATGAAAACACAACTTTCTTAGACACATGCATGGATTCCTTTGGTGAGGGGAGCAGAGAGATTCCAGATCCATACATGTCACATGAAAAATCTTGCCCATGATGAGAATTGCTCATCTACACAAGATGGCTCCTTCTAGCTGCAGAGAGCAGAGCGCCCGGGGAATGCCTCAGAAGTTATGCAAGCTCCTGTACAATCTATCCCCCCGCCCCCCACCCCTGCTTATTTTCAACATGAAAGGCCAGGAGACATCTCACTTCTTTGATACCCAGTGTTCCAGGAAACTTTACAGAACAGATTTATCCTGCATCTTACCAAAGAGCTGTGTCTACCGATGAGTTATAGGCAGGCCAATGAAGAGACAGTCCCAGGAGCATCATCAGTGTGGTCAGGCACACAAACGTGATCTTAAGCTCTGCCCCAGCCTCTGAGCCTGAGTCAGCTTTGGAATTGCTGTGCTATGCTCCAAACTACCACAAGCATCTTTTCCAGACCTATTCACCAGGTCAGATACAGAACTTGAGAAAGAAAACTCTTATTGCTTTATTGGGTGATTCTCTGGAGTATTGCTGATACTATAATCAATTTCTTCCTGGTAAGGAAGGGGAGAAATATTTTGAACTCCTAAACTATCATTCCTGCCACATCCTCTATACTTGGCAGGTTTGAACTCAGGTTCTCCATTACCTGGATGAATTGATAAATGCCAAATGCCTTTAGCTAGAGCACACTTGGAGAGACCAATATCACAACATAAAGTTATGATGTTTTTAGGGGATAATTATGATGAAGGTTTGTTACTTGTGTATTTTTGTGGCTAGGAAGCTTAACTGAAGTGCTGCAAGTTGGTAATTTTGCTTCCGATAGCCACCCCGCAAAGGCCACATTCAGTCCATGCTCATGCATGTACTATTGTGGCTTGGTTTACTTCTCTTGTGGTGTTTTACATATCACCCACCTAAACAGTTGTGTATCTAGCATTTTTCAGACTCCATGTAATCATCAACGGCAGAAAGTCTTCTCTCCTAGGAGGGCCAAAGACAGAAAAGCAGCATTACCTTGGAGAGTATAGGGATTGGGGTCATCTCAGAGTGGATGTTATTATTAGCTAATAATAATAATAGCAACTAGTATTGTTTGTATTTGTATTGCGCCTGATCATTTATAAAGGACTTTTCCACCTTTTCTCACATTTAATCTTTGCTAGGACCTTAAGCTGTAGATTACTGAGATCATTCTTACTGTCCAGATGTGCAAACTGTGGAATCACAGGACAGGAATGATAAAACGTGACATAAATTGCCTATCATATGTGGACAGCAATTGAGATTTGATTGCAGATCTAACTGACTCCAAGTCCAGTGTCCTTCCGGTTCATTTTGTGTTAAAATTTCTAAAATGCTGTGAATTAGATAGCGGTATTTGGCCACAATAATTGGACTGTTAATGGAACCACGTGGCTAACACCCTGCACTATTTTATCAAGACCTGCCTTGATATGTTTCTTGTGAGCCCATTTCCATGCCAAGATAATATCCTGAGATGTTTTAATCATTGCTTTCTCCTTCTTCTTTGATGTCTCCTTGTTGGCAGCAGGATCCCATTTGTTACTCCCCCGATGAAGTCAGCAGTCTTGTAGTCTTTTGTAGAATGTGGAAACTTCTCATTTTATGCCTTGTGACGCTGCTTCATGGAGCCGACAAGAGAGATGGTGGAAAAGGTTACAGTCACTCCATTTCTCTAGTACCGTCTTCTCCTGAGGGCTGATCACTACTTTTGGTGTCAGAGCAAGAGTCATTTTGAAGCCTCATGAAAACCTACATCCTCCCCAGAAATGCAGACACCCCTGACCTTTGCGCCTGGAGATAATGGCCAAGGCTGAGACACAGTGACCTTTGGGCCGAGAGTGGGTGGCAGCACTTTCTTTTCTGTGACATTCATTTTGCTTTTCTCTCGGTCTGTATTTTTAATTGGATGCATGTACAGTGTGAATCTGCCTGATTTCCCCCTCACCCCCACTCCACCACATCCTGAACTCTGAGTAGAAAGATTGTGTCTGGCTGGCTCTTGTCCTAAAGGAATGCTCTGGATGCTAACCTGGGGGTCGTTACTAATTGCCACAGTTCTAGACACAGAGGGTATTATGGGTGACCTTTCAATTGACGATCCTGTTAGCAGAACAGGGCCTGTGTCTCACCTGGCCCAGCCCATGCTTCTTTCTCTGTTCATTTTACCCCTCTGGTCCCATGAGATGAGCCTGGCTCTTGGATTTTTTTTAAAGGGCATGTTTTATTGCACAGAGCCCTCATTGCTCAAGGAGAGCCACAGCCACGTAAGCCATTTCTTCAAGTTCCACCCAGGCTTGTTTCCTCCATGAAACTGTTTTCTGCAAACTCCTCTGGTCCCCTTCTTTCCCACCCCTGGGCTGCAGGCAGCTCAAGCCCATACCAACGATCTTCTTATTTGTCCCAGTTAGTTCTTTATTATTTGCTAACTCTGTAATGTTTCCTGATTACTTTCTGCATGTTGATCTTGTTTCCTTGGATTGACTTTTTTACTACTTATCAAAAAGATGCTGGCCACCCAAATTTCCTAAGCACCTACTATGTTCCTGGACATGTGTTTGGCACTTCGTACATGGTTTCATTTAATGTTCACAGCACACCATGGAGTTAGGTGTTGCATCCCTGTTTTATAAACGAGAGACTGGAACTTAAACACATCATGCATGTCATAAACTTGCCAAGGGTCACACAGTGCTAGGAAGCAGGGGAGCCACACCGCTGTGCAGCCCTACCTACCAAGCATGGAAGGATGCCAACCACTGGGTGCCTGTTGCGGGTGGGGTGGGGTAAGCTCAAAGTGTGTTTGATGATAGGCTCCTGCAGGCACCCAAGGATAGATCACCTTACCTCTGTGTCACACTTCACACTGCCAGGTGCACGGTTGGTATTCAATAAGATCACCATGATGGTGTTGTTAAATGTGACATCTTCGAGTAAGGAGTGCCCCTCCCTCTCCCACTGAGGCTCAAGCCCCGGTGCGTAGCTGGGGCAGGGAGACAGCGTGGGCACATCCTGGCCCTGGGGAGAGCCATGGGAAATGTGCCAGAGTCACATTCAGAAGATCAGAAGCACTTCCTCCTGCTTCAGAACCATCCAGGGAGTCGGAAGAGAAGTTCTCAGAACTTACATCTGGTTGGCATGGTGACCTCTTTGACAAAAACTGGAGGGAGGAAAACTGTTGTGAGGAAAATATCTCACACACACACACACACACACACACACACACACACACTGCCATACATCAAACCACTGGATTATCCTCAATGTAGGAAAACTGATTGCATGATAAGATTTACTTCCTTCCCCTTCATGAAATTGTTTTTATTTTCAGAAAACTCAGAGTAGGCGACAATGGTCTTCTCTTACTTTGAGTGGTATGACTTGGAAAGCCTGGGACCTTGAACCACCGCCCCCCATTCTTTTAGCACCTCAACCTCCTCTCCCCCCAGGCATGTGGCTGCCACTCCTCCCAGCTCACCCCAGCCCAGGCCTTTCACACAGCAGCCAAGGGACCCTGAGGGTCAGGGTCAGAACAGGCTTGCCTTCTTCCTGGGGGGCAGGAGGAACAGTGTTTCCAAGGCAGCAGGATTGACACCTGAAATTGTCCATAGGGATGACAAGGTGCCAACGTCTTAGAAGAACGCTGTGCTTTTATGTCCTGCCAGCTTTTGAAATCCAGTTCCTGCTTGCCAATCGTCATGTACCATGTCGAGAATTATGGAGGGTTTTTATATTTATATGTATGTGTGCATTGTTGTTCTGATGATTCAAGCAGCAGGGCTAGCGGGAAGCTTGGGCCACCTCAGGGAGCTCTTAACAAGAGACTGGACAGCAGCAATATGTTACCTCTTTTGTTTGTGCCGCATCTTCACACCCACTCACTCAGCAACAGGCTGAATGAAATGGGCTCTGGTGCTTTGTGTGAGGGAAAAAGAATGAAAATAATGGCCACTCAGGCAAAATAAAGCTTTTTAGTGCTTTTCAGAAAGTGGTCTTGTTTCATTGTTATTCCTGTGTTCACATAATGGCCTTATCCTTGTCCTTCATTGAAACACACCCAAAGCAAGGAAAACATCTCACCCTGCACACAAACAAATGCATGTTCTTAAAGTGATCAACAAGCCAGGCCTGGGCCTGGGAGGGCTGCTGGGCCTGGGGTCTGGGGCAGGTGACTGGATCACAGGAAGGAACTTGTTAGGAAATTAGCTTTGACAATTAGGTTTTGTCTGCAAGACCTTGAGAAAGGGGAAAACATGATTTTCACCTTCATCACCACCCTAGTACATATTGATCGGCAATGACCATGCCGCAGGTGTGGTGCGGGTGACTTTTATGCATCCTGTATATCTTCACAAAACCCTTTGTAGAATATATTAATATGATCACTATCTTAGATATGAGAATCCTAAAAGCAAGTCACCTCCCCAGTGTCACTCATCTGGGCAGTGGTGGATTCAGGATTCGGGTTAAGGCGACATCTGACTCTGTACACCAACTTCTTACATACACTCTAGGACCCTCAGAGTCAAATCTCCCAGGCTCCCAAATTAGACGAGATGACTCTTTGATGAGGATGGGAATTTTAAGGAGGGTCCTAAGTTTGGGCATTTAAGTTTGGGCACCTTAAGTGGATTGTCCCAAGTTCACGTGACAGTTCATCTTTACACGAGGACTGCAAGGAGCTGCATGTTGGATCAATCAACCTGAATTATGACAGGCAGCCTGGCCAGGTAGCTCAGTTTGTTAGGGCGTCATCTTAATTTGCCAAGGTTGTGGGCTGGATTGCAGATTAGGGTACACACAATAATCAACCAATGAAAATGCATGCAGAAGTGGAACAACAGATCGATGTTTTTCTGTCTCACTTTATCTCTCTCTTTCTCTCTGTCTCTCTCAAGTCAATCAATAAACTAATTTAAAATCCTATATAATAAAAAGAGAATATGCTAATTAGGCCAAACAGCTGAACAACCATCCAGATGACTGTCCTGATGAAGCCAGGGCTGCGAAGGCCGAGCATCTTGCACGAATTTCATGCATTGGCCTCTAGTAAATGATAAGAGTCAAAATGAATGAGGGCATTAGCCTGGGTTCAGGTATGTGTCCCCTAACCAGCTCAGTGAACAAAGGCTGTTCACTGCTCCTCCCTGAGCATCCGTTTCCCAAGCTCTCAGGTCTGCCACATGCACGTTAAATGTCAGTGCTGGGGGGAAATTATCAGGATCCTCCTGGCAATGAGACTCTGCTCCTGCATCTTTCCATCCATCCCTCTTCATGATTACTTCTGTTAGTTGCTTGTTTCTGTTTGTCTCAATGATAAGAAACCCAGTAGAGCCACAGGGGCCATTGAGACCCCACGTCACCAGCACTGAGGAGATTTTTGCCTTTATGTGTATTGTGCCTCCTGCCCGAGCCTGAGGCCATCCTCATCCCACCAGCTCTCCTAGATCCAGTTGATATCCCAACTTCTCAGCAAGTTTTTACTTGTGGATAGCTCTTCCCAATGTTATGTTCAGAAGCATTACAATGGTAGCCTGAAATCAGTCATTGCCGGAGTATTTACCTCACAGGAATTGGCAAGCACAACAGATCAGGTTGTAGTTGCGATTGTCATTGTGGTGGTGATTTTGAGAGCTGGTTTGCCAGCACACCACTGCTTATGCCTAATGCACCACCACTCATTTGCCAAAGGCATGTAACACCCCCACTGGCCATTGTTTTATCATGTGCCCTCTACAGAAATGGTAGGAAGGAAAGGATCACTGAATTCTTTGTATCTTGGCAGTACCATCATGGTGCCTTGTGAATAGTAAGCACTTTCTATCAATATTGTTCATTTCATCTACTTGGGTATAATTTTTATGTAAAATTTTTCAGATGACATCCAATTGGTTAAAAGTGAATCTTGCCAATAGCCAATTGTCATCCTTTATTTATACATTCACTCATCAACCATTTATTCATACCACGAGAATTTACTATGTGTGGGATACTAATTTAAATTTAAGCAGAGTACCTTGTGGCAAACACAACAGTGGGGATCTCTGCCCACAGGGAGCTCAAGTTCTAGTCAGGAGTGACAGAAAATAAATAACTAAATAGATTAACACATAAATTAGATTGTGTCTGACAGCAGTAAATAATATGAAAAGAGTAACCTGGAAGGGTAGAATGGAAGAAGTTCGGCTTGGGTGGTACCAAGTCTCAGATTTGTAGTCATTTCCTTTTGTAGCTGTTAACAAATTACTGCAATGTTGTGGCCTTAAAACAATACAAATTTGGTATCTTGCAGTTACCAAACTGGGTTCAGACGTGTAAAGTGTGTTGGCAGGTCTGTGTTCTCCCTGGAGCTCTCTGGGAGAATCCATTTCTTGCCTTTCCCAGCCTCTACACACTGCCTGCGTTCCTGGGCATTGTCCCTGCCTCTGCTTGTATCTTTGAATCTCCTTCTGTGACTCTGGTTCTCTTGCCTTCTTCTTTTTCCTTCTATGTCAACAGTTCTCAACCTGTGGGTTGTGACCCCTTTGGGGGTCAAACGACTCTTTCACAGGGGTTGCCTAAATACATCCTGCATATCAGATATTTACATTATGATTCATAACAGTAGCAAAATGACAGTTATGAAGTAGCAACAAAAATAAATTTATGGTTGGGGGTCACCACAGCATGAGGAACTGTATTAAAGGATGGCAGCATTAAGAAGGTTGAGAACCAGTGCTTTAGAGAGATCACTTACCAAGTTTGATCATCCTGGAAAATCCATTTTTCTCAAACTTAAAACAAAGTTTCATACCAACCTGTTATTAAATTGTGTTTATTTACACTAACAGGGGGCTTCAGACTACACAAATATTTTTTCAGTTCTAATGACGTCTAGTATTCAGACTGTCCTTTGATTTAGTGGTGCCAATTGAACTGCCTACAAAATGTGTGAAATGTCCAATAAGCCTGTATTCTTTGGGAAAATTATAATTGCCTATATAGTTTCACTGGCCAGAAAATATTCATATTACAAATAATGTCTTTAAATGTATCTGAAGAAAACTGTCCACAAAAATATTTAAGTAAATAATGATGATAATTCAACTTGCCACCTCAAACATGATTTCTAAATCAAAAGAATGCTTCATTTTTATTCATTTTACATCCTTTTTGGGGAGCGTACTACATCTTCAGCATCCGCTGTGTGTTTATGGTTAAAGCCCATCTCACTGGAGACTGGCCATGTTTCAAATGCTTAGGAGCCACCTTTGATGACTTTTTGGGACGAACATTTTGTGCAGTGAATGACCATACACTCTCCTGAGTCCCAGGCAACGTCTCATCAGGCTACGTTTGCAAAAACATTGAATAGTGGGATGTCTCAGAGAACTTGGGGCATATGTCACTCCCATTATCTATCCCCAGCTTCCGAGGGTCTGAGTAGCCCATGGGGAGCGAAGGATGGAATAACAAATTCCAGACAATATTATGCCCCTGGGTGGGCTGGTGGGGACCCCAGACTCTGGCTGGCAGCAGTTCTCAACCTGTGGGTCGTGACCATCAGAAAACACATATAGCATATCAGATATTTACATTATATTTCATAACAGTAGAAAAATTACAGTTATGAAGTAGCTACAAAAATAATTTTATGGTTGGGGGTCACCACAACATGAGGAACTGTATTAAAGGGTCATGGCATTAGGAAGGTTGAGAACCACTGCAAGGAATAGCTGCCTCTATCCATTAGATTGTTCTATAAGTTCACCTCTGTGGCCAACCCTTACAATGTTAATCCCCAGCAG
>NW_006289718.1:1919730-1921309 GCF_000327345.1 Myotis davidii
GCCCTTCCTCTTTCCTGTTTCTTATGTTGACTGCGGCCTTCTCTCACCTGCCTCCAAGCCGCGGACTGTGTTCTGGGCATAGGATTTATCCTTCCTTCCCAAGAGCCTAAGGCAGCGGTTCTCAACCTGTGGGTCGCGACCCCTTTGGGTGTCGAACGACCCTTTCACAGGGGTTGCCTAAATACATCCTGCATATCAGATATTTACATTATGATTCATAACAGTAGCAAAATGACAGTTATGAAGTAGCAACAAAAATAAATTTATGGTTGGGGGTCACCACAGCATGAGGAACTGTATTAAAGGGTCACGGCATTAGGAAGGTTGAGAACCACTTCTATGTGATGTCATTGGGTTTGTCCCGATAATCATGGATGATCTCATCTAAAAATCCTTAATGCAGTCATATCTGGATAGTCCCTTTTTTCAGTAATGTAGCATAATCACAGGTCCTGGGCCTTAGAAAGTGGCCATCTTTGGGAACCATTATTCTTTCTATCACAGGAAGAAAGGAAAGGACTGACTGGGGAGGTCACATTGGAGATAAAACCCAGATGATGAAAACACATGAGGGAAAAATATTCCAGGTAGAAAACCAGCCTGCAGAGCCCCGGAGCAAGCACAGTTTCTGGGGAAGATGCCAGCCTACGCAGGTGAACAGCCAGGGGTAGGCTGAGCATAGGCAGGGCCCAGGCAGTTCAGCATCTCTGGGCCAAGGTCAGAGCAGGGATCGTTCTGAATGTGAGGGGGCTGGCCAGGGGCTTGATAGTTTTGTCTTTCACTGGGCTGAGCCATGATTCAATGGGAAATACTTTTCTGGTAATCATCCGAAACAGTGATGTACAGTAGAAATATAATGTGAGCCGCATTTCTAATTTTAAATGTTCTAGTGGCCATATTTTAAAAAGTTAAAAGAAATGGGGGAAATTCATCTTAATAACAGATTTAATCAAGCCAATACATCCAATAGGCTATCATGTTGACATGTAATCAATATAAAAAATGTGTTAATGCAACATTTTACATCCTTTTTGGGGAGCGTACTACATCTTCAGCATCCGCTGTGTGTTTATGGTTAAAGCCCATCTCACTGGAGACTGGCCATGTTTCAAATGCTTAGGAGCCACCTTTGATGACTTTTTGGGACGAACATTTTGTGCAGTGAATGACCATACACTCTCCTGAGTCCCAGGCAACGTCTCATCAGGCTACGTTTGCAAAAACATTGAATAGTGGGATGTCTCAGAGAACTTGGGGCATATGTCACTCCCATTATCTATCCCCAGCTTCCGAGGGTCTGAGTAGCCCATGGGGAGCGAAGGATGGAATAACAAATTCCAGACAATATTATGCCCCTGGGTGGGCTGGTGGGGACCCCAGACTCTGGCTGGCAGCAGTTCTCAACCTGTGGGTCGTGACCATCAGAAAACACATATAGCATATCAGATATTTACATTATATTTCATAACAGTAGAAAAATTACAGTTATGAAGTAACAACGAAAATCATTATATGGTTGAGGGTCACCACAACATGAGGAACTGTATTAAAGGGTCGCGGCATTAGGAAGGTTGAGAAG
>NW_006289718.1:1921442-2008391 GCF_000327345.1 Myotis davidii
TTTCTTTATAGACAGGGCCATTTATTCAACTCATTATACCAATATTATTAAACACAAGGGCAGAGGTCAAGAACAGGAAAAATTCAATGAAGCAATGAAAGGGTATCAGTCACCAGGGAAAGAACTCTACCCCGGGCCCTTCCAAGCTATTCCCATGCTCTCTTGTGCTTTTATAGTGACCCCAATGTTAACCGCAAAAGTCGAGCCCCAAAAGATTAGGACCAATAGAATATCACATACATCCATTTGGATTTTTTCTACAATGATGTTACATTAAAAGGGTTTATGAAACAAAAAATAAAGATCCAAATTAAACATGTAGGTCATGGTGGTTTGCATAAAGGCCAGCTTCTAAGAAGCATATTCAATCCTGCACCGGACAATAAAAATAACAGCAGTGTTCATTAGAATATCCCATTTAGGGCCAGAATCTGCATAGCACACTCAGCCTTCAGGAGAAGGGTTGGTGCCAAGTTCCCTCCTGACAATGGACTCAGTGGGCTGGCATCTCGACCCTGCCATCTCGGCTGTGAGTACCAGCAGCCCCATCACTAGGCACCTTGGCCATTTTGACACGGAGTGACAAAACCTGCACTGGGCAAGGACAAAGGTGCCTCTAGTGAGTGCTTTGGGGCTTTAGAGCATCAGTCAAATTACCTGTGGCTCTAATTAGTGAGCCTGCAATCTGGAGCAACCTCTGTCTGCATTCCAAAAAGAGGCGGGATGTTTTCCTCTGGAACACATCAGCACAAGTCCTTCTGGTATGAATTTTCCAAAATGCTAAGGATGCGATCGTGTGAAGGAGCAGCAGCTATGGCATAGAAACCTGTTGACTTGAAAATCAGCAGCTATCTTTGCAATCAGCTAATTAGCAAATATTTGTCCAATTCCTGTGAAGTGCTATCCTCGGGTTGGGGGGAATAGAGGGTGTGACTTAAGAAGCACAGTTCCTATTTTCCAGAGACATAAGACCTGGTTGGAAAATAAATAACTATGCAATGCAAAATAACAGAGCATGGTGCCATTGTGGTATCAGTAGATCTGAGTTCTGCCACTAACTCAGCTACTTACCAGTGCTGCTGTCTTCAGTCTAGTCATTGTCTACCTGGGGCAAGAGCTATTGGATCACCCAAGACTCATTTCATTGGGACAAATCACCTTACTTCTCTGGACCTCAGGATCCTCTTCTAGAAATTGAGATGGTTTAAATAGATTATTGTGGTGGCAAAATAATAATAGCTCATGATTGTGCTATGTATTTTATATAAATTAACTCATGCGGGAGAGAAACTAAGATGGCGGCAGAGATAAACACCGGAAAGTTAATGCCGCTCACAACAATTGATTAATACCTCAGAGAAACAACACGGACTTCATCCAGAACCACAGGAAGCCTGGCTGACTGTAAACTCTACAACTAGAAGGAAGGAAAGGCACACTGAGACCCGCAGAAGCTGCAGGAGAGAAGCGCAGAGGTACGGGGCTCTCGCGGGGCTCGCGCGCGGAAAGGGGCCGGCACCTGAGGACGCGGCTGTCCTTTTGAATCCGGAGGGAGTCACAAGCCCCCGACGGCTCTGAACTCCGGTTCCGGGAAGTCTCTGGGGACCCGGGACTCAAGCGGGGAGAAACTGGACGGTCTGGCAGCAGGCGATCTTGGGGGCTGCTTTCCCTCAGAGGTGCTTGCCGCCGTCACCGGGACACTGAGACGCGCGTCTCCTTAGGGCAGGGCTGCGGCTCCGCCATAGTCGCTTGCTTCCTAAGGATGCGATCGTGTGAAGGAGCAGCAGCTATGGCATAGAAACCTGTTGACTTGAAAATCAGCAGCTATCTTTGCAATCAGCTAATTAGCAAATATTTGTCCAATTCCTGTGAAGTGCTATCCTCGGGTTGGGGGGAATAGAGGGTGTGACTTAAGAAGCACAGTTCCTATTTTCCAGAGATATAAGACCTGGTTGGAAAATAAATAACTATGCAATGCAAAATAACAGAGCATGGTGCCATTGTGGTATCAGTAGATCTGAGTTCTGCCACTAACTCAGCTACTTACCAGTGCTGCTGTCTTCAGTCTAGTCATTGTCTACCTGGGGCAAGAGCTATTGGATCACCCAAGACTCATTTCATTGGGACAAATCACCTTACTTCTCTGGACCTCAGGATCCTCTTCTAGAAATTGAGATGGTTTAAATAGATTATTGTGGTGGCAAAATAATAATAGCTCATGATTGTGCTATGTATTTTATATAAATTAACTCATGCATTTCTAAGCAAACTTAACTAGGAGGTGGGTTCTGTCCCACCTTTTAGTTTATAGATGATAAAGCTGAGATTTAGGTTAAGAAAATTACCCCAAATCTAAGAGCATTGACTAATGCAGAGCTGAGATTAAATCACACATGTTTGAGCCTGTAAAGCTTGGGATCTTAATACCATAAAGCCCATCCCAGATGTCACATTCTGTAGTTCTGGGGACCTTAAAGGATCCTGGGAAGATTGCTTGGGGGCTAAGAAGGGGATAAGTGATGGAGGGAATCTCATTGTAGTAACTTGGGCTAGGCGTGAGCGGAGCTTCCAAGAGGAGAAACTCCCTTGTCTGTGGCTCAGAAAATTCAGACCTATGTCAGAAAAGCATGATGCTGAAGTTCAGTATCTACTTCCGGAACACTGATCCGTCAATGGTAGTGTCCCAGTTCACATTTGTGTAGCAAGCACACTGGTCACTCGGCAGGTGAGTCACACAGCAGGTGGAGTCCCAGGAATGGGATTTCAGACTGCTGCATGGCAGGTCTCACCTTTTCAACCTTTTTGTTTCATACCAGCCTCAGCCGCCAGTCGGGGAGCTGTGAATTTCACTTTAGCCATAATGTTTAGTGAGGATACACACACATACACACGCAGATTGGCACCCACAAAGTCTTCACCTTGAGACGAGGGTGGATTTGGTTTCCTTTGCTCACACAACTGATATGGCCTGGGGACACTTTGGTTTAGATGGCTCATTGGCCACAAACCGTTTCGTTAAGTGTTGCCCAGTTACCTTGGCTTCCTGCACATTCTTTTGAGCAGATAGCTCATCTTCTTATCTCAGAGAATTGTTTCCCCAGTGTAGCCCAAGAGTCAAGACCTTTGATACCATCGAGGCAAGAATGCATTAAACCACCCATTTTGTAATTGCTTGAGTCGTACTTTCTCATGTCTTTCATGAAAAGATGATGTGGTTAGATTGGAGCTGGGCCTTGCCGCGGGTATCATGTATGCCTGGGGTTACCACATGGTCACGTGGCTCCCCTCTGTTGCAGCCTGGTGATCTTATCTTCCGGACTGCGCCTTGCCATAGAGCACCCAGCTCCCTCCAGCTCCTGTGTGTGCACACATGCGCAATCAGGCGTGCATGGAGCTCGGCTCAGGGCTTGTAAAATGATGCCTTGACTATTCACCTATAATGAGGCCTTTGCTATACTCTTAAGGAAAAAAACAAACAAACAAAAAAAAACCTTCACTGGGTTTTCCACATGGGAATGTAGAGTGTTTTCATTAAGCAGACACATTTCTATTTCATTTAAGCTGGTAATTCTGTTGTTCTCTCTATGTACCAGGAACTGATCTAGCCACTCTGAGTACCAAGATGAATATGACTGCTCTACTGTCCTTGAGAGATTCTCAATGCAGCCGTGGAGAGAGAACATGTTAAAAAATAGCTGGCATTCAGTGCAGAAAGGGCCAGGGGTTGCCGTGAATGGAGTTCTTAGGGAAGATGGATGAAGGGCACTAGGGGAGAAGGGGCAGGGGAAACAATGAAGAGAAGCATGCATTTATACTCCCAATTCAAAGGCAACTTCAAGTTTACCAATTAAAGAAGGGACAATATTCTCAACAGAGGGAATGACAAAAGAAATAATGAAGCCCTAGCTGGTTTGGCTCAGTGGATAGAGCATCAGCCTGTGTACTGAAGGTCCCAGGTTTGATTCTGGTCAAGAGCACATGCCTGGGTTTTGGGCTCGATCCCCAGTAGGGAGTGTGCAGGGAGTGGTTCTCTCTCCTCATTGATGTTTCTATCTCTGTCTCCCTTCCTCTCTGAAATCAATAAAAATGTTTGTTTTTTTTAAAAAAGAGAAAAGGGATATTTAAAAGAAAAAATGAAGATGTGAACTGTGTGCTCTGAGCAGAGATGGTATATGAGGTGAGGCTGTAGACGGGTGGACTGGCTCAGCTAGGGAAGGACTTTGTGCATTGTCCAGGATGTTTAGCACTTGTGATTTAAACTTATGAGTGTACCAAAGACCCCAAGAAAATTGAGAGGAGTCTTTCGGGGATCCACATGAAGAGCTGTGCCTTCTCCAGCCAGACAGGGCTGTGCCTGTGCATCAGTCGCTGGGTCTGACTCAGCCGGTGACTTTCCTTTCACAAGTGACTTCACCCTCCTGGTACTTGGCTTGCTGTGGTCAGATATGAATCTTCAGAGTGTCCTTGACTCCTACTGACAACTTAAAGGACACATGGGGAGAATTGCTTTCATGTCTTATCTGGAACTTGGGAGGCCAGCGGGTACCTAACCATCACCCCTAAAGGAACAGTTTTGTTTGTGTGGCTGCAGCTGCCAGGTTGCTGGGCCAGGCAAAGGGCTCTAGGCCTAGGTGACTTGCAACTCCTGGTCTTGTCTGAGCTCTGCCACTCTTGCGCTGTGTGATCTTGGACAAGGAGTTTCCCTCTCGGCACCAACAAACTCATCTGCAAAATGAGGTACTAGACTCTGGCTTCTAAGGGTTTCTTCTGCTTCGCCTGAGCCTACCTCGCTGCTTTAATTTTGAGGAGGTCAGACTGGCCTTTGATGGAAGAGTCTGACCAAGAAGTGTTGCGTCTTATCAAGGAGCTCCGGGGGGGTTTGCGTGTGTTTAGACAAGAGAAACAACCAGCTGGTGGGGATGCCTCTTCCTTCATTTCCCTGAAGCAAACCGGCAGGAGTGGGGGATTCAGCACCCCGCCTCCTGCCTGTAAGCCCTTAGGTTTGGAAGTTTGGTGAACACACCAGTGCATGGAGCTTTGTGAGGGAAGCAAACAGTGTGGGAGAGCAGGCGGCAGCTGAGTGCAGGAACCTGCAACTCAAGTGAGTACAGCCAGCCCAGAATTCCCAACCACTAGCCTCCCCCAGCAAGGCTCTGGGCCTGCTCCCCTGCCTGCCGCTCAAAGCTTCCCAGGCAGCATATCATCTTTCAGCCTACTTTCTACTGTGAAGGCTGAGAGTCTTCAATTAATATGCCTAAGGCTCCTCCGCACCAGGTCCCAGGTTGGGTGTTGGAGGGGATGATCTACGGCAGCCCAGGACTTATGTGGGGGGCAGGGGCCAGGAGTGTGTTGGCTGCAGCACGAGGCACCCATTCAGGCAGACAGGACAGTGGAGAGAGCTGGTCATGAGCATGGGTTTTGGTGTCATCAGCCCTGGGTTCAGATGCTGGGCCTGCTACTCCCTCACTGTGCAGCCTTCCACAGTAACCTCTCTGGGCCCCTTTGCTCAACTGCGAAGTGCAAGTAACAGGACTTCGCAGGACTCTTATGAGAACAAAGTAAGACAAAGTGCTTAGCACTGTGCCCGACATGTAGTAAGTGCCCCATAATGGTACCTTTTAAAAAATCTATTATTATTAATGTCAGAAAAAGTAAGTAAGGGCCAGAATGTGGAGGCGCCTGTCTGCCAAGACAAGGAACTTGGACTTTCTCCTACAGCAGTAGGCAGCCTGTGAAGGTCCTCCGCAGGGGATGGCATTAAACAAATGGGTGTTTGGGGAAGTCTCCCCTGGCATCAGTTTGGAACACATGGGAGGGAAATAGGAATTTTGGCGAGGAGGCTCTGTCAGCGTCCAAGCAAAGTGGGCGAGGGCCCAGGGAGGTGGCAGAGGGAACAGGATGGAAAAAGAAGACTCAAGAACTTTAAAAAGGAAGGTGACTGAGGAGGAAGGGCGGGCCCTCAGCTTGGAGACAGTGCAGGAGAACGAGGGAGGAATCAGAGATCGGTTTGCAGATGTACCAGTGATGGCATCGACCCAAACTGAGGTGTGTCGGGAGGAAGGATAGTGCCCTTCTCTGGGAGTGGGGGTGGGGGACGTGGGGTGAGGGAGGCCCGCCACCCTGGTCACATGACCCAGGTCCTGAAACCCCATGGGCACATTGATTTGTTTGTATGTTTCTGTCCTGCTTTGTCCAAAAGAGTTGAGATGGTTTCATAGCTGACAGGTTATAGCTGACAGGTTATGTGGTTTGTATTTTCCTCATAAGTAAAAATGAACTGAAACAGAAACAACCAAAGAATAGAGGAGCTAAAAAATAAAAAGGTCACATGACCCAGGTTCTGAAACCCCATGGGCATATTGATTTGTTTGTATGTTTCTGTCCTGCTTTGTCCAAAAGAGTTGAGATGGTTTCATAGCTGACAGGTTATAGCTGACAGGTTATGTGGTTTGTATTTTCCTCATAAGTAAAAATGAACTGAAACAGAAACAACCAAAGAATAGAGGAGCTAAAAAATAAAATAAAAGTGATATGATGAGGAGTACAGAATGTGGTATAAAATGACTGAAAAAGAGGGAGGGCTTGTTTAGTCCCCAAATATCCACTCTTGGCCTTAAAATGAAGATCCTATCCTTCCTAACCCAAGCCCCTTCCGAGGAAAGAATCCCTCCCAAAGGGACAGAAAAACCCGGTTCTTGGCCCGCTTTTCTAACTTCCAGAATAGCAGTGGGTATTTCTCAATGGTATTTTACCCTCCCTGTTCTTTGCATTGGAAGAAGCAAAGGCAGGTTCTTTCTTCTCCATACTGGCTACAACTCCTAAGAAAGGATGAGAGGGAGGGAGAGAGGAAGCCAAAAAGACAACAGAAAGGGAGAGAAGGAGAAACCCATCACCAGTGGGCATTGCCAGGTGACCCGGGGGCTGGTGGGATGGTGGTGGCAGCGGCTGCCACAGAGCCATCCCGCTTGTGGCTTTGCTTCCTCTTTCTCTCTCTCTCTCTAGCAGCACAGAATCACTCAGCCCCAGATTCCTCTGGGTTTCGGAACCCGAGAGGTCTGCGAGGGCACCTTGTGGTGCCTGAGGCCCCTGGGAGCTCAGAGCCACGCAGAATGTGTGCGTCTCCCTGGGTGAGTGCTCTTTCTGCAGAGGGGTCAGCTGCTGGGTGGCCTGGGAGAAAACCAGGAAAGGCTGTTCCCCGTGGGTCTCTCCTGAAAATGCTAACGGGGAGGCAGTCAACACTTGGTAAGTGCAGTGAGCATTTTTGCTTTCAATGCCCGCATTTCTCTGGCTTCTGTGAGGTATTATTGTTGAGGGAGAAGGTGCTATTGTTGCCACCCTCCTCCCCTGTGGTGTGACAGTGCAGAGATAGTTATCGCTATCCCCAGCTCAGCATTGCTTTTCTGGGGTAACAGCTTTCAGAAAACCATGCGCTGGGCTCCCACCAGTCAGGTTTCAAGGGCAGTGACCACAAGGCTGACAGGCAGGTGGCTTTGTCAGGCTGCAGGGCCACAGATGCAGGCTCTGGGGGCTCATGAAAGCATCCCCCGCAGAAGCTAGGCTCATCCCTTCATGGGATCAGAGAGAGGGGGGCTGGGTGAGAAGTTGGCCTGGTTAATCCCCAGAAGCTTATCTTCTCTCCCCTGGGGTCTGGCCATGGCTGGGCACATTCAGGATCCCTTTCTGGAGAGGACAGGCAGCTTGGCAAACATCTGGCTCTGTGGTCCTCTCCCTAATGGGAGAGGCCCAAGGTACTGAACTGACTTCCAAGGTGAAGCCACTGAAGATCAGAGCTGAAACAAGACTTGAGGGGCTCTAAATTCTGTGTTCAGAGATTTCTACGTTAAGTTGCAAAGAGCTTGGCTTTGTAGCCTAAGGACCTGGGCCAAATCCAGCCTAAGGACCTGGGGGATTTTGTCTTCACCCAGCCACACGCCAAGCCACCACTCCCACCCCGCTGTGATGCTGCAGAGCCCTCTGGGACAGATGCTGCGAACCTCTGGATGAGAGGACAGTACACCCTACACCCGGAGTCACTGAGTCACAGAAACAGGCTCCCCTCTTTGCCGCCCTAAGCAGGTCCTCCTCGGCTACAGTGGACCACCCTAGAACAGGGCAACAAAAGGAAACCAAGGCTTCGTGCTAAGGCAGCAGTGGGCAACATCAGTCACCTGGAAGCAGTTCAAATAGCTGCTGCAGACCCAGGTCTCCCTCTTCCCACTGGGAGCCGTGTCAGGGTCGGCGATATTGTTGACTCCTACAATCCCATTGTATTTGGTGTGTGTGGGGAGTGTGGGAGGGTTAGTTGTGAAAGACTTCTGTTCCCACCTTCTTTCCCCCATCTTTGCTTCTTTTCCTAAGGAAACTTCCACAAGGAGAGGCTTGAGGTCTGTGGTCTTGGCCCAGGTCTCACCCTACACAGAGAGTAGGTGGCAGCCCGGGGCCCAAAGCTCTGGCCGTGGAGTCACCTGTCAGTGGAGCCCAGGACCTGCTGCCTTTCAGCTTGGATGGCATGCCCTTGTCCACAGGGCAGGTGCCAGGATGTCCCCTCTTCTCCATGCCAGACATCTGGATGTTTAGAAACAGTTGGATAGCTTTGTTCTTTTCCATTATGTTCCAGATGCTTGGTGCTGTGCAGTCACAGCCTGGTAAACCCCACACCCAGGCCTTGCCTTGGTCCCCTTATGTTCAGTGATAAAAGCGGGATGAGGGTACAGGACTCTACGGGCCAGGCCAGGATGAAATCAGTAGGTTGGGATCGGGCCTGAGCGGCTGGGGTTGAAGATTGTGATTGTTGGTGGATTAAGCAGACTGTGGGGTGTGGCTCGAGAGGATCAGTATGCTGCGGGGAGAGCAGGTCAGAGGAGACAGCAAGGAGGGCCGGGGGGGGGGCGGGCAGTGTGCAGCCTAAGAAGACCCGGGCAGGTCTCAAAGAAGAACATAAGCACTAAGGACAGAATCTCCATTCAGAGAAGAGCTGGGCAGCCAAACCCCGAAGGATGTGGAAGGTCCACTGTCCTCCACCTCGCAGCACAGGGCCTAGGTTACTTGCTTATAAGACCCCTTCTCAAGCATCCATGGGCATTTCCTCTGCCAACCCCTATGCGAGGAACGAGGACACAGAGATGAGGGAAACACCTCCTGTCCTTTTTTTTTAAGGATGTATCTTTAGGATGCCAACTGCCTGCCTACAAAGTGAACAGCTAGTTGCATCCAGAGATTTCCATGCATCCAAGCTTTTGACATCATGAGCAGAAATAATCAAATGCTAACATATTTGGTGGGGTCCTCTGTGATTTCAAAACAAGTGAAGATCGTGAGCACTGTGCCCCAGTTAGCTCCTTAGAGGAGTAAATGGTGTGCTTCCTCTCACATTGTGGTCAACATGGAAACCAAGGGCAAGGCCACAGGCCAGCCTGAGACATGACTTAGAGTGCGCACATCACTACACTCGACAGGCTCCCTCTGGAAGGCTGTTTTCTTGCTTTCTGTTTGTCACATGTTAAACTTGTAGTACCTGCTACGAAGCCTGTGTTGACGTGTGCAGGGAGGGGTGGGGTTGGCATCGTGCTGTGCCCATTGATTGATATATGGGCATCCTCGTTGCTGCATAATTATTCCAGCCCCACCTGCAGATGAGCTTGTGTAAGCCAAGCTTTAGCTCATATCTGGAATCACCTCGATCAAATAGGTTCCTTTTTTCCCCCTCCAAGTCACTTATTTTCCCAATTACAATGCATTGATCAAAATATAGGAAATATAAGATAGAAAAAGAACAAAAAACAATTGGGTTGTTTTGGGGGTTTTTTGTTGTTGCTGTTTGTTTGCTTGTTTGTTTAAAAGATGTTGTTTTGTTTGTTGTTGTTGTTTGCAAGAATTCAGGATAGGAAGATAAGTTTGCTGGGCCCTGACCCAGCATCTGCCTCTAAACTGTTATGTCCCTTCATTTTCCTGGTCCCCATTTAGGCAGCCTATAGGAAGGACAACAGACAAGGCTATGAAGAGCCTTAAAAGTCAAGGGAAGTGTTTTATGCAGCCATTGACGGATTTGTCAATAAGGAACATCCTGGTCAGATTTGCCTTTCAGATGCCCGGCCGACTGCAATGTGCACAGGGGCTTGGGTTGTAGAGTAGGTGAGAGACATGGAGGCCCTGACCAAGGACAGTGTGCAGGAGGGCAGAGGAGGGGACTGATTGGGGACTTTAGTAGATAAACCTTGAGGACTCGTGAACATGAGCTATGTAAAGAGAGTGGAGTATGGAAAGATTCCCAGCTTTCCTACTGATGAAGAAAGAATGGTCAGAGAAGTTCAAGTACAACTAGTCGAACATTTCAGGTCTCTCCTCATCCTGTCATCATCAGTGTGAGAAAAATCAAGAGCAACACTGAAGTTTCTCTGTTTTGGTCCTCTCTTAGTCGATACTTAAAACAAAATGGGCCAGCATTGATTTTTTTTTTTTTAATCCTCACCCGAGGATATTTTTTCCATTGATTTTTAGAGAGTGGAAAAGAAAGGAAAGACGGAGAGAAATTCTTAATCTATAACTATGTGTTAACTGCCCTCAGTTTCTCAGTATACCCCTTGGGGGGGGGGTCACATTTTAGTAAAATTAGCTAATTCCATTGTTCTTGATGGCACTATTTCCTCTCTGTTCTTCAAATGCAGGTATCAACACTCCACCCTCTGGCTAAGCAAGCATCATGACATGTCAACTATATTTTCAGCTGAATGCTATCTATTAAAGAAAAAAAACTTTTAAAATCAGTCTTGCCTATCAGCTGCTCTGATCAAAGTTTAACCACCAGAAATATACCCATTGATGGATATATTAACAGAGGTCAGTAAAATGGAATAAATAAGTGACTGGTCAATACCCTTGGTATTATGCTGTGCCTTAAATATCATAGAACTTGATGGTCCTTTAGACAAAAGTAGATAAATAGCAGGAAGGCTCCTTGCTTTTCAATTGGTAGTAAGTTTTCATCTCAATGCTAATTTTTGGTATTAAAACAAAGGATTAATAGATTTCTGACCTTTGGAGGTGAAGCAAAGACCAGCTATCTTCTAAGGTTGCATATTAGAACAGTAAACTGAACCAGACCATCAGAGTGATTAAACAGACAGTTTGAGTTTAAAATATAAAAGCTACTGAGGAATTTGAGAAAGGGAGTAGGAATCTCAGGACCTGGGACCAGGTTTCTCCCACCACCTCTCTGACTTTCTGGCTTCTCATACATAAAATGGGGATGATGATAAAGTGGAACCACAGGTTGTCGTGACAATTCAATGTGTATGGAAATTGATTTGTTATGTGTAGTGTGTTGGGCACAGGTTGTTTTTATTGGTATCTTATCTTGTGGAAAAGGCTTCACTTTCAGGTATGTCTCAGGCCCCAGGAAGGCCAATCAGAGAACTGATGGTCTTTCTGCAGGTTGTTTTTGAAACCTTCTTTGGCCCACACAGTTTTCGCTTTCCCTCACCCCTTTATGAACATCAGAAAGATTATATGATTGACTGATAGAACGCCAGCAACCCAGAGAGATACTGTACCACGGCCCAGGGCTATACTTTCCATTTTTATTAAAATTCTTATTAACTCATAGCCCAAGAGCTTTTAAGCCCAGCCTGATCTCCTTTAGGGCCCCTTGATTTGATCAGAGCAATTTGTGTGCAATGTTCAGGTCCCATTTTGTGGAAAGGCATCGAAGACAGCAGCCAAGTGATGTTATTCTGAAGGTACTGGGCTCTTCTCTCCCTCCAACACCACCTTTCCTAACAGCACCACTCCCACCCTGACCATGTAGACACACTTGACCTCCATAATGACAAGTGCACTTCCTGAGTTTAAGACAGGGGTGGGCAAACTTTTTGACTCGAGGGCCACAATGGGTTCTTAAACTGGACCGGAGGGCCGGAACAAAAGCATGGATGGAGTGTTTGTGTGAACTAATACATGTTAACACTGCTGCTGGTGAAGGAGCGGAGGGGAGAGCAAGAGAACCCTCCGCTCTTTCGGCTCCGTGGGCTGGATAGAACAGCTGAATGGGCCGGGCCGTAGTTTGCCCACGGCTGGTTTAAGACCTCTGGTTCCTCTGAAATTATAAATGTTTCTAGGAAAAATAACTATCAGTCATTTGTAGCTCATTGATGCTGAGTTTGTTGACTCCTATTCTGAGTACAAATATAGCTCTTTAAGGGGAAAGATCCTGCAATGATAACGGTCCTGGGGGAATATACCATCATAAATTATGTAGGAAAGGAGGGGAATGGGGGGCCTGGGGCACTGGGCTAGCTCATAGCCTTGGTGAGTGGGAGCTGTGTCTGGGAGCTCTGGCGCTTGTAGATGTGAGCAAATGTCTCTCTCTGAGCCAATGAGCAGGAGCTGTGTGCCTGTGATGGGATCAGGTCCATGGTCTGAGCTGTTGGGTAAAGCTGCATCTCTCTTCTTTCCTCATGGGTTTCCAGGGTGATTTTTATCCTTCAGTGTTTGCTTAAATGACCTCCCTGAATTACATTTATATTTCCATTAATAGGTAGTCTTAAACTTAATGTCATCACCTTGGTAATCTGCTAAACTATAGAGCACCAGAAAATAGCAACTCTCTTTGCAGTTTGCTGAATAGAAGCCATTTTTTCCTGACATAAAATGCATGTGGAGCCATTGTGATTCTCCCCCATGTCCATGTTGAGGTGCAGAACACATGGAGTTAAGGCTGAGAAGGGTGGTGTTTATAGAAAGAGACCCTGTATCTCTAGTATTGTTGACTTAGATTTGATTGCCATGAATTAGTTAGTTATGTGGCTTCTAGGAACCACTCATGAATGAAAACTTGTGTCAAAGGCCTCAGTTTGATATGTGTCCAGTATTTTGTGCCGCCTTTGCATTTGAAGGGGTAGATATCCAGGCAGAGCCTTATTGTTTGCAATTTCATGATATTTAAGAAACAGTTACTTTTACTTCCCCCCCTCCTCTTTTATTATTTCTAGAAGGATTTGTGTATCTGTCATTCACTATGTTCCTGGCACTGTACTAAGCCTGCTAGGAGCATCTAGTGAATATTAGAGAGAGGACCAATTCTCAAGAACAAAACATGGCTGTGGTGATTAATGGTTGAAGAAGTATTCTCATAGTATCTAATTTCACCACAACACAGTGGAATAGGCAGAGGAGGGATTGTAATCCCTGTGGCCTTATAAATGAGGAAACTGTCACTCATGATTCCCCAGGCAGCAAGTGCTAGAGCTCAGACTTGAACCGAGATCTAAACCTAAGCCGTATTCTCTCTACCTCACTGGCTCTTCCCAGGAGACAAAACTTAAACATGTAATAAGATAAAGGACTGTGCAAAGAAGTCTCTGATTAAATATCAAGCGCATGGTCAACATAGGTATTGCCATATTATAGAAAAGAGCAAATTCCTGATAGCCAAAAATGATACAAGAGATGGAGATTGGTGGGTTAGGTTAGCTGAAGAGAAATGTAGAAGGGACCTTTAACAAGATAGAAGTTGATTTCATCTGTCACATGAAAGTCCGCTGGTGTGGCAGCTGTGCTACATGAAAGCGGCACAGACCCATTATCCTTCTATCACTCCTGGAGTTTCCCTTTATCTATCTGTCCAAGATGGCTTACTACCTTGTCCATATTCCAGAAAGAGGAAGTGCAGAGGTAGTCACCAAACATTCCATTTTCCCCAGAACTAGGGGATATTCCAAGGCATGAGACTTTCAATGCTAAAACCAGGAAAGTCCCTAGCAAACAAGGGTGTGTGTCATGCTAGTTCTAGGGCCCCCCTACAAGTTGCATGCTTCATATGTGGTTATACCCCATTTTCTAGAACTTAGCCACATGGTCGCACCTAGCTGCAAGAGAGCCTGTGAAATACCATCTTTATTCTGAGCAGCCATGAGCCCAGCTCAGATCTTTTTCAGGGTAATAGATATTGGGCCATCTGCCATAGCGTAAGTATTTTTGTTGGTAGAGGGAAATAGTGTTCACAAAAGTTAATAAGCATTTGTGTGACTGCTGGTGCTATATCAGTAATGATAGCATAGCACTGCAAATATTGTCCCAAAAAGTCAGACTGTGGGCTTTGTGGACATCCTACCATTTTAGCTTCAACTTCATCCTGTCTGAGAGTGATGTTTATAGGGATAACCTTGGACTCAACTAGCTTATTTAAAAGAAGTATTAATCAGTCACACATGTTCCTTGTGACTTTCCCACCATGGATTGCAACACACCAATGTGGCCAGGAAGGGAAACTCAGATGCATTCTAGTAGGTTGTCAGAATCATTTTGTGTTTAGGGGTTATGAAATGACAGTGATGAAAAACTACTTGAGAAAGATTCATCTGGAGGGTATCTCTCAATTTTAGTTGGTACCCAGACCAGCTTTGAGGAAAAGGTCTGCTGCATGACCCAAATTTTTAGGGGGTGATATAAACCCTCAAGCTGATGTCATCAGAGGGAACCAGTGTACACAAGTGTGGCCACTGAGTGTTGAGAATACTCAGTTCTGACCTGCAGGTGTAGCTCTCCAGGCATTTCCTGGCTGTACTCGAGTGAGTTTTCAATGCAAAATCTTCCTAATTTGAGTTTTAAATCCATTGTGTTGAATACTCCAGCTTTAGGGCAAAGAAGACTGGACTGGGGTAGGATGGGGGCCCAAGGAGTGAAAGACAATATGACAACATTTGGAAATCAGTTGTTCAATACAAAACAGTCCAGGACACAGCTTATCTAAGGGTTCCCAGTCTGACAGGGGCCCTTCATCCTGTGTGAAGATAGCTTCACAGGTATTCCCAGTTTCCCACTGACGACACAAGAATGTGACCTGGTGTGTACTTTGCACTATTGTTTCTCTTCCTGATGGTTGAAGATAATATTTTCAGCAAAATCACTTTCCTGTAGAGAACTAAAATATTTCTGTCCTATATTGAGGCACGGTCCCTCAGGCCCAAGTAAATCGCGAGTGTTTGGTGGATCCGCTAGACTCTTGCCATGTGTTTCTCATCATGTTCTGTGCCTGTTTTCTTGTGTACCCTGGAGCTTCCAACTTGAGGAGAATCAACATTCCAAAGATATTAGCATGCTTGTATGAATTAGTAACTCTGAGGAGGGAAAAGCTGGAGATTAGACCCCGTCATACTTGCAACAGCTTTACTTGCCTGGAAGTATTTATTGGTCGTTGTGTAAAGGTTTTCAGTCAGCATCAGCCACCACAACGGTTACAGAAGCCTGGGAGCAATTTTGATTGTGCAGTGACTCGGGGAGTTATTAAGGGCAATAAATCTGCATTAGTTAAGAACTGGAGAGCTATAATGTAATATTATGCAGCCATTAAGTATAACATTTTCAAAGCATATTTGATGATGTGCTAAAATGCTTGTGATATAATGTAAGTGGAAAAATAAAGATTTAAAATGGTAAATACAGCATGATTCCAACTTTGTAAGTGTGTATGTTTAGAAAAAAAGACTAGAAGGAAATTCTCCTAACAGCTAACAGTGTTGGTGAAATGATAGACAATTGGTCTTGTCCTTAAAAGAATCTATTCTTCCCACATTTTCTAAATAAGCACTATTCTTTTTATTATAATGGAAATACATACTACATTTTTAATAATAAAAAGTTAAAGACTAAAGACAAAAATGCCATTTTCTGGAAATGTGAAGATAATGATGAAAGATAATTTTCTGCAAATGTCCAAGACAAATGTTGTGATCCCCCATCTTTGAATGAGTTCTAACATACAATCATGTGCTCAGTGGGATATCTTTAAGTTTGTTCATCAGTTCGTTTGTTCGTTCATTCATTCATTCATTCTTCTTTTGTTCATAAACTATTTGTTGCTCTCCCACTACATGCCAGGTACAGTGCTAAAGTGAATAGGGCCTACGCCTCACCCTGAAGAAACCTGAAATATAGTAGGAAGATATTAACTGCTAATCAAGCAACATGTTCATTGCCTTATAGTGTTGTGAATGGAGTGTGTGTTTACTTGATGAATTAATGAATGGATTAATTAATGAATGAACAGAAGCAAGAGTCTGTCACCAGTGCTGACCTTTCCTTCAGGAGTTTTCTAGTGTCGTGAGATTTGTCCTACCTACTTGTAGGAATTTTAAGCATCTGGGCCCTACCCTGTCAGCTGATTGCTTCATAAAATGACAAAGGCTCATGGAAGAACTGACAAGCACTTTCCACGTGCTGCCCTGATGAGCTTGTACCAATTAGGGAGTGGATGAGTCTGGAAGGAGTCATAGTTGGAGGCCTCCAGATGTGCAAAGTGTCTCCCTGGTTAGTACAGGGAACCTAGGGAACTAGAACTAAAGCTAGAGATATGAACAGACCACTGTTTGGGGGCAGCATTGGGCAGACCAAGAGATAGAAGTTAGTTTCTCTACCATGTGATCTCAAGGGTGCTGAAAAAGGCCCTCTGTCACCCATTCTGTCCCCTGGTCATTGATGCAGTAACTTAGGGACAGCATCTTCCACTCCAGTGCAAAATCAAGTCTAACAGGGCAGTGCCCAGGGAGCAGCTGACCCACTGAATTCCAAGAGCCCCAAGGTATATATAAATGCCAAGGGAAACTAACACTGCCTGCTGTGAAACTCCCTGGGCACATCCTGCCTCCACATAGGCAGTAATGCAGGTAAGCAAAGGTGAGGCCTGAGCCAGGTTGGGCCAGAGGAAAGACAACTCCTCCCTGGTAGATTCTTACTAAAGTCTCTGTGTGACTGGCTCTCTCACAGTCTCAGACATGCCACCTTCCCCCAGCAGCGGAGCTAGCAGTTTTTGTGAAAGTCTTGGAGGTGGGGATGGGGGGCAACTCCTAACGTCTCCTTTGCAGGACTCCTGGAAATCCTTAAGTAAATGAGTAGCTCTTTGGATATTATTGCAAGATGAAAGTGAATGAGTTGCCCTGAGAACATAATGAATGCAAATAAATTCTGTACCTTTGCACAAGTTTGAGAGAGACTAGAGGAGCTACTGGTGGCGAGATATCTGAACATGAGAGAGAATCAAAATCAATGGGAATCCAGAAGCGAGGGAAGGAAATGTGAAGTGCTAGTCTTTGGAGAAACTATTAGCCAAGACTTGGCTTTTATTACTTTCTTCATAAGGTTATTAAAAAATCCTGGATGGTTTATGCCCGGTACCTTTAAGAGTTTTCTCTTCCAGGGTCCCATGTCCCCTGGGGGTCTGGACTAGGAAAGGGGTGCATCCATTTGACCTGTAGGGCATACGGAGGGTGTGGCCCACCCCCCATCCAGTGCACCTCAATCATAGCTGCTTGGAGGGAATAGAAGAGAATAGACCACACGAGGTGGCTGAGTCCAGATCAGACGCTCACTGGAGAGTATTTCCACCTCCCTTTCCATCACCCTTCCTTTAGATTCTCTTTCCTCCTGGCAGCTTCTTGATGCCCTCTGAAGCCTTCCTTTATCTGTAACTAATCACTAGGTTGGCAGGCCCACCTTTCCCCCTTCCTCCCTCCCTTCCCCTTCCTGCTGCAGGCTGAGGTCTGAGTCAAGGCTGAGAAAGAGACTAGGGAAAGTGACTCCTAACCCACAGCTCTGCCCACTCCTCACACTGGCCACGACTGCTCCCTTCCCATCTCCTCCTTCATACCTTCCTCAGCAAGCCTCTAGCCTGTTCCCCTTTCCCCGCTCCTGGGATTGCCTGTTCTTCATCCCTACCGATCCTCTGCAATGAAATGCCCCACTTAGTTGGTATGAGTTTGTCTCCGAAATGCACACGAGTCTTTCTTGCTTCATCTAGTTCCCGTTGAGCATCTAATACATGTCATCCAGGGGTTACAAACATGAACGAGAGGTTGTATCTGCTGCTTATAAGACACTAGCCACAATTCCGTTTCCTAACCACTTTCATAGCACTGACTGTAATAAAAGTGTCTTCAAGAATCATAATGGAAAGGGACAATAATAGGGAGCAGTTAACAGCCCTGGGGTCCTGGGAAGCAGACATTCCCAGATGAAAGTAGCCTGTTCTTATGAACCAACGCAGGTAGCTCCTTCCAGCATCTGGATTCCATCAAAATGACCCTTCTCTTCCAGGAGGCAGTCTATAACCCGCATCCACTGCAGCAGAAGGTGGAGTATTGTCTCCCAAACTGGTTCCTGCACACACCTTCCTATGGGAGCCTTGCCCTGAAGGGTGGTTTGGGGCTACCTTTCGGAGTATCCTTCAAGTGCATTATGGTTAAAACATACTTTCCTAGACTGTCCTCTGGGGACATAACTACCCTTCATAATTTTGCATTTCTGGGGAAAATCTTCCAAATAACAAATGAATAAATGGGTTCACTTTGGATGTTTTCTTACCAGCCCTCAAGGCTCCATTTCTACAGCTAACCCATCTTTTAAAGTCATTCATGTTGATACATTACTGGGTTCATATGTTACTTTAATAAGTGGCATGCATTTTAGCAGAGGGTTCTGATTGACTAATTCCTTAACCCTTAACGAGAGAGAGAGAGAGAGAGAGAGAGAGAGAGAGAGAGAGAGAGAGGCTTCTTCATTCGGGTAGTTCTCTCCACAGCGGTAAGGGAGGGAAACTTGGTACTCTGAAATCATATACCTAGAGTAACACCCAGTATGTGTAAACACAGCATTAATATTGTTTTCCAATTAGGCTATCACAGGTGGGAGAGGGAGAGGTTGGTGGTCTACCCAATCAGATGCCTCTGATTCTAAAGTGTAATTGAAAGTTGTGGATTCTGAACTAAGGTTGTATGCCTTTTCTTTTCTGTTGCTGTTAGGGTTTGGGAACTAAAGCTAAAGACAACAAATATCTTAAGTTTGAAATTTCATGGGAAGAAATAAAAGAGTATGTCTTTAAAAAGGGAGAGAGAGAGAGAGCAGGTAGAATAATGTCCCCAGGCCAGGAAAGTACCAGTCATTTTCAGATAAATTACACCCTCCTCCTCCTCCATGGGAAAAAAAAAAAAATCATACTCAGACTTAACTGTCCCTTTGGCACTTTTGTCAAATGAGTTTTAGTAGCAGGAGCTGCTAAAAATATAAGCCAATTTCTTTCTTCATTTAAATCAAGTGCTTAAAAAAAGGGTAGCGCCTAGAACTGGTGCAGGGCTCAGCACGCAGCAGCGGGTCCGCCCGAGCCCTGCATGGTGACAGCCAGCCCCCTCAGAGCTGGGACAAGGCAGCAGCAGCGGTGGAAACTGCCCCTAGAGAGTGGGGGCTGTTTGTCTCACCTTGGAGCCAGGTTGAAAAAGTTCCCTTGGGTACATACTGAGCAGGTCAGATACGGGTGGTACTCTCAAGACTACTTTCTTGTTTGGGCATCTGTTAATCCTTCTTTCTCTTCTTCCTCCTTTCCTCCCTTCCTTCCTTCTAACAAAACAAAATCCAAAAACATTTAAAAGTATCAAGCATGTGCCAATAGCTGTATTAAGACAGGAGTTAGGCTCCGAATGAGGCATGGTGCCCACTGGCAGTAAAGTGGGATTCACCCCGTCCCATCCGTGATATTATTCATGTTGAAAAGCAAGCTGGCCCATTGGCCCTGACTCTAAGGCAAAGTCTAGTGGAGGCTTCACTTGTTTCCAGTACCTGCCTTTTCATAGAAGGCTCTTAAGAATTTCAAGTCCTTTGAAGTCCAAAGGAAGATATTTATAATCATAAAATGACAGGCACTGTGCTAGGGAGGGGGGGTATTTTTTCTGCAGGGGGACTCCTCATGTTATCCTCTGTGACATCTGTTTGTTCTGTCCAAGAATCATATAAGTTATATCTAAATTTTGCATTTTGAAAATCATCTCAGATTCAAATTTTAAAAGTAGAAGGTCTTAGAAATGAGCTACTCTAATTTCTGTGTTTTTACAGATGAGGAAGTTCTGAAAGAACAGGGCCTCTGCGGTGCAGTCTGCTGTCCTTTCTCCCTCGCCCTGCTCTGTGCTGGGGGAGGGGAGCAGCAGCAGCCCACTTTGAGGGTGGAGATGGGAGATAGGGGAGCAGGCCTGCTCAGAGATGACAGTGGGTTACTCTAGGAGTTCACTTACTGCCTCCAGTTCTTGGCCTTGGGACTTATAAATGAGGCCACCTTGAATCAAACCCCCTATGGAACTTCAGTGATTCAAACAAACCTCCTGAATGACACTCTAAGATAGCTTTGCCATAGTTCAAATTCTAGTCTCTCATGAATAGTGAGCATAGTTATTAATGTCACCGTGACTTCCACAGAATAGCGACATCATTTTTACCACCCTGTGCAACCTGACTTTCCTGTGCAGTAATTGCATTAACGCCCTCTGTGTGTGTGTACGGTGCAGATGCAGCAGTGCCCAAGCATGTGTTCCATGCAGCAACGGGTTGTAGCAGGCCATCTCCACTGTGTTTTCTTCCCGTTCTTCTTGGTAACAGGGGCGCATAAATTTAGAAGGCTGCCCAAATATTCCTGTTACCTGGGCACAAGAGGGGAGTCTACTCATTCCCGTTAGGATGGGCTCTGTAACCCTTTGTTCCTCACAGCGATGTTCCAATCACCTGTGCTAACACTCAGGTATCAGCACTAGACAACTCCACAAGTTCCTGGCTGCACAGTCCTACTTTTAACCTGTTTAGACCCTCTTTAATTATGATGTTGGATACTCCACCACTGAAGTTACCACTGTGACCTTTTCCGTGAGTGTCAGATTATACTGTCCTTGGCCAGCTGCTTTACTGTCCCTTAGCAGAATTACAGTTTGTTTGTTTGTTTGTTTTTGGGGGGGGGTATCTTTTGGATAAGCAAATAGCTCTGAACAACAGATTGCATGGGTTTCAGATTATTAAGAGGATTCTAAATAACAATTGCTAACACTTCTGTAGTTTCTTATGTGTCAGGCACTGTTCTGAAACCTTACATCTATTGCCTCATTTTATCTTCACAGCAACAATCTTACAAGTGAGGTATTATTATTGGACCCGTTCTACAGATGGCCAAACTGAGGCAAAGGGAGGTTACGTAATTTGTCCAAGGTCACACAACTATTACATGGCAGAAGCTGAGACTTGACTCCAGCCAGTTAGCTGTAATCACTAAAGCACACAGCCACTAGCACACCGAGTTCTAAAACATGGATGTTATTAGTGAATGTAACACCCCAATTATTGGCACTTGAGGATCCCTTTTACAAGGGAAGAAGTCTATGAGAAGGGCCAGTTGGCCTCTGTCTGAAAAATGGTATTGGAAGCTCACAGACAGTTGTTTCTCCTCATTTGAACCCCCAAATCACATCCAAGAACAAAGTTTGTCTTGACTTCATAGATGAGGTCTGTTCTGCACACAAAGCTAGAGAGAAATGTTGACTATGTTAACTTCCAAAAGCCTCGCTGAGTCAAGAATGTTTCTAAGTCCCAGACCTCGTCCTTCTCCACAGAGGCCCTCCGAATGGTGCCAGCAATCATGTGCTCTCCCTTGGGGGGACGTCTCCCTTACCGCTCCCCAGCCTCACGTCAGGACAGCTCCTCTGACCTGCACACACTTATGTAAGCATTCAACAGACATTCAACCAACCTGCATGTTGGAAATAACTTTACTACCTGCTAACTTATTTTTTTCTCCTTCTTATAATTTTGCATTGACAAGCTCTGTTTTCCCAGCAACCTTAAAGGCCCTGAACCATGTCTTAAACTGTATTATTTCTCTCAAAAGGCTTATTAATATGCTGGCCACCCCCAAGCTACCTTTAATAAGAATTTAGGGATCTGATCTAATAAAGCAATAATGTTTTAGGCAAAGCCACTTTTGGGGCCAAAGTTATTACATTGATATTTGTTGTTGGCAGTATCTATTTTGTATTTATGCTTTTTTAGTGGGGGGTGGGGGGTCTCTTCCTTTTTCTGGTAGTCGTCTAAAAGTTTCTGGTTACCTGCTACATTGAGTTGCACTTGTTTTATTCTTCTTTCTGGGGGAGAAAAAAAAACATGTATTACATATGCCCATGTTCTATCTCTATAAGACCACAGTAATTAATTCTGAAAAATGGAAAATACAATAGTACATCTGTCTTGCCTATACAAGCCTAACACTTATTCATTCATTCACTCACTGAATCTGCTTGAATCTTTCTGGTGGGCCAGGTGCTCTGAGTAACAAAGCAGACATAGTCAGAACCTCCAATCGTGAGGACTACCTACCATCTGGAGTGAAGGGGGGCAGGCAAAGGATATTAAGTGAATAAATATGTAATTTCATTTCTTGTTGAGAATTATGAAAACTAACAACAGAGTACTATGAGAGAAAATGACAGAGAAGAGCTAATGTAGTATTTGGAGACCTAGCAACCTCCCTGATTTGGGGACCACACTCTGAGAACCACTGCTCTAGGAGATTATAGATGGAGGACATTTCTCCTGCCTTGTGATTGGCTCAGCCCACCTTGGAATTATCTGGAGGCCTTTAAAAAAAATACTTAATCCTGGCCTCATCCCTGGAGATTCTGTTATAGCTGTTCTGGACTGGGACCTGGACATCAATATTTTGAAAGCCACCTAAGGTGCGTGAGAGTAAAGAACCACTGATGCTAGATGGCACCAGAGAGGGGCTAGTGCATATATCCTTGGGTGGTTGACAGCATGAATGCTGACTCACTCACTCACCAGTCAGCCCAGTCGGGAGCAATTCTGCCTTTTCCAGTGTGGATCTCACAAATCCCCGGTTGCAATGTGATTCTGTAACTCTACCCACCTGTCATATGACAGAACTGGATCTTGATGGACATGCTTGCCATGAATTTGAGCTGCAGCATGGAGTGTGTCTAATAAACTTCGGTTGGACTCTCTGCTCCTGAGCTGAGGAGCCTGGGACAGAGGGTGGTGGGGAACAGGCTGCCGAGGGGGTTGATGGTGGTGTGGCTGGAGTCAGGGGACCGGGTTTGTTTTCAGCTCTGCTCTGATGAGGTAGAGACTTTGGCAGTTCATCTGGCTCCTCCAGCTACGGCATTTTCATTTGAAAATGAAATGAGGACATGGAACAGAGAGATCACTGAGCTTCTTTTTAATGATCCAATTCTAGCAATTCTAGTTGTGGAAGCAAATATGAACCTAAACAAACCCGTTTTCTCGTCCATAAATAAGAGTTGGATTCATGACTTCCAAGATGGCTGTCATGATTCTACCCATAATAATGATAGTTAACTTTTAAAGAGCATTTATATATACCAGGCAGTATTCTAAGAAATTTACATTATCTTACAACAAAGCAATGAGATAAATTCTAGTGTTATCATCCCCATCCTATAGATGAAGAAACTGAGGAACAAAGAAGCTAAAGGACTAGCCCAGGCCCGCGCCGATAGCAGATGACAGAGCTATATTCTGACCCAGGCCATCCCTCCCACAGCTTGGACCCCCAGCTTTTCCTCAGACTCCTGGTTTCACAGTTCTGACCCTCAGTTTCTCCAGCAATCAAGTTGGGGTTTGACCTAATGGTCTCTCGGTCCCTTTTAGCTCCAAAATGCAGTGCTTCTATGGACACTTCCACTGGTTCGTTAGTTCACATTTCCTTCACTGATTCAGCAAACTTTGAATGAGCTCTTCGTATGGGACTTGGGAGTCAGACTGCTCAGATGCCAATCCTGAACAGACCAATTCTTCGCTGTATGACTTCGGTCAAGTTACCTGAACTCTTTGACCTCATTGGCCTCACTGAATCAAATGGGGTTAATGAGAGCGTCGCCCATCGAGGGTTGCTGTGGGGATAAAGTGGCATCTGCCTCAAAGTACCTAGCACAGTGCCTGCCAAACAGTAAGCGCCCAGTAAATGTTTGTGTCGGTATCATGAACACTAGTTCTCAGGGATGCAAAGCGTCATAGAGCTTACAACCGAGGCAGGGAGGAGAGGTAGATGGACGTAGTTTGAATTCATTGTGAAACCATAGGAGATGTGTGTAGAGGACGGAGTGATTATTTCAGGGGCAGGGGGTCAAGGTGGGGAGTTTCCAGTCATATAGAAGCCTTTGGTCCACTTGGATGGCGAGAGGAAAAATAGAAGGCTACCCTTGTAAGGTGAGCTCTACCTTCTGGAGGGCAGAAAGCTCCAGAGACCACTAGGGCATGGGCAGCGTGTGGAGTGGGCTCAGCATCTCAGAGCACAGAGTCTAGGAGCACAGGGCATCACGCTGATCTGAGGATCAAGGCAAGAGTCCTCCTGCAAGAGTTGGGCAGGCAGCAGGGAGCGGGGCGACAGTGAGAAGTGAGAGCAGGTATTGTCTGGATATAGAGACACACCACCAGTGATCAGAGAGGCCGAGGGCACTGGCGGCATCTTCATTGGAAGACAGATTCCTCCTACAGCCACTGATCATGCTTCTGGGCTTTTCCTTAGGAGCAAGTCGTGGCCAAGGCCCTAGGCCCTGCGGTGGGCCTAGATAGTTGGTGGGGTGTCCTGTGGCAGTGGTAGCTGCAATGCCTGGCGGTGCCCCACTCCAGGGAGTCTAGAGGGTAGAGCAGCAGAGATGGGGCAGGCCGGGTGAGTGTGGAGATTAGAGATCAGCCGTCCATCTCCTCTACAGATCCTTGGACCACACCCAGCATCCTTCAGGGCAAGGCCAGGGAATCAGCATTTTAACAAGCGTCCCTAGTAGTTGTCATGTCTTCAGTCTGCAACGGCACTTTGAAAGACACATGGTGGAGGGAAGCTCGGCCCTGAAACACGAAGCCTGAGCTGACTGGTGCAGGACTTGGGAGCTCCCGGCTCGCAGCTCAGGGGCAATGGGTGTCTTTCCCTCCAGGCTTCCTGTGAAAGCCTTACACCCACCCCTCCTCTGACCCTCTGTGCTCATTCTCAATGTGAAAGCTACCGGTCCAAAGGGTAACATTTAGCTTAAAAATAATTTTGAAAAATTTTCAGAAAGAGAATGTAACTTTTAAAAAAATGTATATGTTTTTATTGTTTTTAGAGAGAGAGGAAGGGAGCGAGATAGAAATGTCAATGAGAAACATCAACATCGACCGGTGGCCTCCTGCACCACGCCCCCCACTGGAGATTGAACCCGCAACCTGCCCGGGCCGGGAATTGAACCCTGACCTCCTGATCCATGGGTCAACACTCAATCCCTGAGCCACACTGACCGGGAGAGAATGTAACTTGCTTTTACCTCCAATCTTCAACCCTTCACACATAAGGCAGGGCTCTCACCACCCTTTCTCATGTGTGGCATGTGGGGCCCCAGGCCCCTTTCTGTGAGACCTCTGGCAAGCCAAGAGGGGGGCTCTGTCCCAACCCACCTTTTCTCAGCTCCTTTTAAAACTGAAGGGAAGTGGCTTATAGCTCCGATTGGAAGTGTTTACCTATCTCTGGGAAGAAAAAAAAAAGGCTACTTTCAAAACACATGCTAGAACCTGTGCTGAGCAAGGAGAAACCCTATAAATTTCCTGAGCCACCCTCAGGTTGCTGGGAGGCAGAGGGGAGCGTCTCAACTTGCAGCATCCCTTGTCAGCTTGTCCCAAACGACCAGTTTCCCTTTGCAAGAAAGCAGGATGGTTTCGGAGACCCATGGCCCAGGGGAGGCTGGGCTCTGTGAAGTGCAAACACTGCCACACTCTTAGTGTAGGCTGTCAGGGAGGGGAGGGGTTGTGCGAGACAGATTTCCTTCCAGGCTATTCTGAGGCCCCCACAGGAGAGAGTCACGAGTCACTCTCCCAGAGGCTGGCAGGATCCCTTCTCTCTGGGAGGCTTTGCCTAAGGAGCATTTGGGGCCTGGGGCCTCGCTCTGAGACTGGGTAGAGAGAAAGGCCATGTACTCCACCCATGAAAAGAGTGTGTGTGTGTGTGTGTGTGTGTGTGTGTGTGTGTGTGTGTGTGTGTGATCTCAGTCCTGAGATATAGTCCCAAAACTCTAGAAAGCCCCTGCCTGGAATTCAAGTGCCCAGCCAGCCAGGGGTCCAACAGAAGCAGGAGGAAGCCAGCACTGCGTTCCTTTCACTCCACAGACAAGCCCCAGCCTCGGCGGCAGCTGCTGAGTCGCTATGGAAATTTCTCTAGGGAAATCTCACAAGCCTGTAAGAAACTTGACCTCATTTGCATTTTCTGATTGAATCACAGATAGGTTTTGGTTTTCTCCCTTCCCTTCGCAAAGACAGGCCGGGGAGTGAATAAAGGCTAAGTCTCCTAGTATTTTCAGGAGCTACATGTTATTATTGATTATAAATAAACTTGGGTTTCTTACACATGATATTTCTAGGCCTAGTCTAATTCCATAGAGGGTGTGTATCCATATCCTGTGGTTTAAAACTCTGGTTCCTTCTTATACATCATTGTTTAATGAAAAGCTCAATAGCATCTGAGCACACCCCTGAAGGATTTATTAGTTAAGTGAGTCTTCATCCTCATTACGGTAGTGATGGAATTTCTTTCAAGGACCACAGTTGCAGTAATAGTATAAATCAAAGACAAGGCAGTTGCTTGTTCTACACGGGACTCTTGTTTTTAATCTCATTCCCCACAGGGAGAGGAAATTTAGATGTAGAAAACCAGAGAGTGAGACCAAGTTATTTAGATGTCAGTTAGCATCTGGACTGCTGGCATCTATTAACTCGTGTCATGGAGCCTTTAAGAAAGGCGAGCGGTGGTGGGAAGCTTATTCTCTGGTGAGGTCTGTTAGGCTGTCTTGTGCTGGTTTTGCAGAAGTCTATAAGCACAGTGCTGTGTGCCGGGCCCAAACTAGCAGAAACTACTGCAATGATGAAGAATGAACAACTAGTGCTTGCTGCGTCTATGTACACAGGAGGGCTCAGAGACGGGTACCTAATAAAGGAAAAATAAACCAAGGGCCAAGGAAAGGCAGTTCAATTCGTCTTCCTTCTGATGAAAGGAAATCTTTTCTCTTTTTTCTTTTTTTTGCAAAAGTAGGAAACTGTTCTTCAACGTACAGCATTTAACACTTAACTGGGTGCTAAGTTCCTTTTTCTTCTTAGTTATTAGTTACTCACTTTGTCGTCCTCATACCAAAGGAAGGGACATGTGAGGACCTCAGAGCCCCTAGAGAAGGATGCTCCATCAACGGGGTGGATATCTTTGGTGTGTGTTTTTTTAATTTTTTTATTGATTAAGGTATTACATATGTGTCCTCATCCCCCCATTACCTTCCAAGCCCCCAACCCCCACTCATGGGAGAACATATTTGCCAATGTTATCACTGATAAGGGTTTAAGCTCCAATATTTAGAGGGAACTCATACAACTTAACAAAAGGAAGATGAACAATCCAATGAAAAAATGGGCAACAGACCTAAATAGATACTTTGCAAAAGAAGACAGAAGGAAGGCCAAGAGACATATGAAAACATGCTCAAAGTCACTAAGCATCTGAGAGATGCAAGTCAAAATGACAATGAGGTACCATCTCACACCTGTCAGAATGGTTATCATCAACAAATCAATAAACAAGTGTTGGCGAGGATGCGGAGAAAAAGGAACCCTCCTGCACTGCTGGTGGGAATGCAGACTGGTGCAGCCACTGTGGAGAACAGTATGGAGTTTCCTCAAAAAACTAAAAATGGAACTCCCATTTGACACAGTGATCCCACTTCTAGGAATATATCCCAAGAAGCTAGAAACACCAATCAGAGAGGGGTGGACATCTTATGCTTTTAAATTTGAGAGGTGAGATTCAGTCATATTTAGGTTTCCTGTTAGGCTTTGCCATTTATTAACTGTGTGACCTTGAGCAAGGTATTCTACCTTTCTGAGCTTCTCTGCCTCCTTCTGTTAAACGTGGCTCTAGTGGCTGTCTAATAGAGTGAGTGTGAGCAATAAAGGAGATAATATAGATTCCTAACAGCTTCTCCTCACTTCTTACTTGGCAAATGCCTGAAAAATAATTACAATGTAAGGATGGTTTGATCTAATATTAGCATATTAGAATCCTTGTATCTGTTTTCTTTCATTTCAGATCCTCCCTTCCCAATATTCCTCTTCTTTTCTCACTTTGCCTAGTTTCTAATCCCTCACAGCTGTGGTATATCTTTCTCAGGAATTTATGATTTTCTTTTCTCCATTCTTGATCCATTTTACTTGCCCTTAGTTGGTATAGGGGAGGGGAGGAAAGGATTAGGGTTAAGGTCAGGCATGGACTATAAGAGAATGGGGTATAAGAGGGAAACTATATTTTTCAAGCCTGCAACACATTGATTAAGCACCTATTGTGTGCAGATTTAGGATTGGCACACTTGATGCTCCCACAGAATTCCATGGGCAGACCTGGAAGTTAATAGGCAAGTTTCATTTTCTCTGCCAGGTGCTTAGCTCAGGATACAAAGTACGCTGTGGGGTACCCAGGAGGGCTCAGAAAGAAGGTGACATCTACCTGGGAGCTGAAGGTACAGACAAGAGAGAGAGGGTTTGCAGGGGCTGAGGAACAGCCTGTATAAAGCCCTGAAGAGATAGACAGAACACGTGTGTGTGAAGAAATAGAAGACTGGGGTGGAGGAGCAGAGCACAAGGGACAGTGTCTGAAGATGAGGTGGAGGTCAGCCAGGGGTGCAGCTTGAAGGCTTTGCACTTAGGGAAGGGTGTAGACTTGACTTTAAAAGCCAGAGGAAACTGGGAAATAAAGAGGGGGCAACAGTGATCAGACCTGTGATATGTGCCCTGCTCCACCTGCAGGGTGGGAAGCTGGGCCTGTGTATCTTGGCTCTGTGCCTATCTTTTCACAGTCCTAGGTTGGGCCCTGAGAGTTGCCAGGTCCTCGGCTTTGAAAACAAGCTGCCTCGCTGAGGTTAAGTGCTTTCAGTGGTCCAGCAAATTGAGATCAAAAGAGGCCCCCCTTGGCCAGGCGCTGTTTTAAGGACTCTGCTGAGGGTTTAAACCGACTAGTTTTGAAATGTAAGACAAACCATAATCACTGGGCAATGCTCCCTTGTTTTGCCAGGGAGAGACATTTATAGGTATTAAACTAGATCCAGAAGGCCTCTAATACAGTTTCTTAAATGCAATAATAACACAGAATTATTAGGGGAAACTATTATTATTATTTCAAGTAATAACATAATCTTGTGCCCATGGAGGGCATCCAAAGTGCTGAGAGAAATGAGCATTGGTTAATTAAGCCTTGCCACTCCTCCATGAGTTAGGCAAAGTATCATTAGACTCCTTTATAGAGGCGTAAACTAAAGCGCCCTTGGGTTAGTTGACTTCCTTAAGGCCAAACCGTGGGAAGATAAACTGGGGTTTTTGCATTTTATCAACCCCTTTGCTTCACGCACCCCGCTTAGGAACACAGGTTCTGATTTTCCCAGCGCCAAAGCAAAGAATACACCTCAAGGCTTGGGAGCGACCTTCAAGGAGAGGAGGGGAGTGCCCAGAACCAATCCTGATAACTGTGCCCCTACCGCTCCCCTCTGCATTGTCCTTGATGCACATGGAGCGGCTGGTTCACATGCCAAGGGCAGCCCTCTGCAGAAGAATCGCGGCCCCAGTCAGAAATGGCAACAAAGTCAAATAGCATGGGGAGAAGCATGCACCCCAAAGATTCTTAGGCATCTGCTGGTGTAGCCCCTTTCTTCTCTTCTACCCATTTTCTTCAGCTCTGGTCTCCTGCCTCCAAAATTCTAGGCTTCGAGCTTGTGAACGATACGTATAGGTCTATATTGGCCAGCTGTGTTCTCTCTCTCAGATCATTCTTTTTTCATTACATGAACCTTGAACTCAAGTCAGGAACCACACTGGACCATGGAGATACAGAGCAGAAAAAGGCTTGATTCCGACCCTTGGGAAATCAGGGATTTACCTAGGAGAAAAAAAATCCCATACACCCCCTCCACCCTGCCCACCTCTACCCAAAATCAACAAACATAACATATATGTGATTTGGGCTCCAGGGCATCTTGGAGAAAGAAGATTGATTAATTCTACCTGGGGAGTTTGCAGAAAAATTTGGGGGAGGGAGTAGCATAGGAGCCAGCATTCAAAAGATGAGGTTATTGGACTGAGAACTAAGAGAAAGCTCTCTGTGCAAAGGGAGCATTCTGGGCAGGGGCATGGAGACATGTTTCTGGACTGGATTTGGGGCCATTTAAAAACTTTTGGTTTTGTTGCACAAAATTGTCCCTTTGGACTGCAAGAGCTAAATTAGCCCCTAATTCACATTCTCTCCTAATTTCATAGATGGTTTTAGGCCTCTTTACCAAGATAGATTATAAATTACTTAGGTTTCAATACCTTGATTTTCCCTATAGCACAGAACTGAACAGTACTGAGTACTAAGTAATCTCAGTACTTAGTACTGAGACACACAAAGGAAACATCACAAGTTAAAGTTAGACAGAAGTTGGAAGACCAGGCACTAGGCTCCCTTGAAGCTGCAGCTCACTGACTGATCTCAATGTGGCACTTCCATTCTCTGAGTCTGGATTTTCTTATACTAAAATTTCAATAATTCTGCTCCTTATTCCCCAGAGTATTTCAGTGATAAACTAATGCAACAAAGATAAAACTGCTCCGTGATCTATAATATATTATACAAAATATTGTCATTACGTCTGACCTAATAAACAATTATTCTAAAGGTATGATTTAGAGCAATTTCTTTTCTTTCTATCCTCTCAGCTGTCACCAATTAGAAGCTCTAAGTTCAGCCACAAGGCAGAACTGATGGGAAGATGGGCAAAAGATACAATCGAGCAGAGCTCATTTTAAAGCTCAGGTTTCGGTCAACAGATTCCAGACCCCGCACACCCCTAGCGATAGAGCTCCTACTAGACTGACAGCTAGATTCTCCCTGCCTTGATAACTGAGAGGGCTAAGCACACAGGTTTCAGGTCTTGACCACCTGTGGGTTCCATGGGACTTGAGCAAAGAGACTGGAAGGCCACCACACACATTTGGGGGTGCTCAGTGAAGAGCTAGGAAATCATTCCCTAACAAAAGCAGCTGGCTGTCGTTATCTCTCCCCAACAGGTGTGGCCCTCATGAGACTCTGTATTTACCACCCTGTATGCTCTTCCTGGCACACAGGCTATGACATTTCCCAGGCTCCTCACAGTTAGGTTGGGGCTGTGAGACTGAGTTCTGGCAAATTGAATTTCAGTGGATGTGGTAGTTCTACTGTCTTTTCTATTTCTCTTCTCCTCCCGTGGGGAGCCTTAGGGACCAGGTGTTCCAGATGGCCGAGAAACAGGATGGAGAAGAATTATTCACCCACCTGCTCCAGGCTTCATGGAACCTAGGGGAAAGGCTTTTCCAATTAAGCTACTAAGATGCAGGGATTTCTTGGTTACCACAGATCCAGCCTTTCCTGGTTGGCACAGTGGAATTGCCCTGGTACTTTCACCAGGATCCAGACTCTGGAGTATCCTTTTTAATACAAGAGCAGGACATGCCTCTGGTTATGGTCATCTATCCAGGGTCCACCTTCCATCAGTCCCATCGCACTAGGGCCCTCTGACCTGACACCTCCTTCCTCCTGCCTGTGTGTGCTTCTACTCAAACCCACTAGGTACTGAATTCACAGTTTAACTGTCAGATGACAGGATTATTTCTCTTATATAACTGAGGGGTGAGGGAGTGTCTATTATCAAGTCACACTTCCATTGGATATATATTTATTAACTTTATTCTGAGTCCTTAAACATATGGGATAATAAGGAATAGCATTAGATAACATCTGTGCTCTTCTATGTGTCAGTCACTGGGAAATGTGCTTTATCCATATATTAGTTAATTTTCATGATAAACTTAGAGTGCAGGTACTATTATTGTTGCTTCTATTTTACATATAGGGAAACCAAGGCACAGAGAGGTTAATCAGTTTTCCCAAGGTCTAACACAGGAATGCAGAGATTCACATGTAGGCAGTGTGATGCCAGAGGCCACAGTTATAAATGTAGTGTCCTTTTCTATAATATGCATGATTCTTCAAAATTAAAGAATGCTACCACATGATTCAACTTTGTGGTGTTGGAGCTTTTTTTAAACAGGTATGGAGTGAGCATTTCAATATTAAAATAATGAACAGACAAATGATTCAACTTTCACAAATAACTTGAGATGGAAAATTATTAGCTGTCCAAGAGATAGTACGTGTAATCAACATCATTTGGTCTTTGGCTGGCTTTGAACATTGCTCACCATGGATTAATGGCCAAATAGATATTTCAAAGGCTCAGATTACAAATCTATTGTGCAGGGCCAGGCCTACAAATATGTACTAGGCAGAAGTGAGAATTGACATTTGGGCAATAATAAATGACATAAAGAAACCATCATTTTCTAGTGGATTAAGATTTCTTTCAATGTTTCTATACTGTTGGTCCAAAGTATATTTGATTATTTTACTGTGTAAGAGACAGAATGACAGGGCTTAAACAAAATAGTTAGAGAGAGAGATTAAACACACATTTAATGCTATTCTCTCCTCAAAATCCACTAAATAATTTGTAAAGAGTCTGTTTAAAGGATAACCTAAAAAACCACATATGAGAATACATCAGCCATAATATTTGGAAGCTGGGAAGCCAATGGAATAGAGGTGACTGATGTACCAGATGACAAAGCTGAACCTGAAGCCAGATTGGGGAAAACCTAGAATATCACAGAGCCCACTACCCCGAAGGCTCAAGCATTGATGGCATCAGTTACCTCTGAAAGTGTGCTACAAGGTGGGTAGAATATTCATTCAAAGTCTGTTTAAGTGATAGATTCCCTCTGGGAAACTGCCTCACCCCTTCTCTGAGCAGAACTATATTTTTGGAATCTGTAAATAGATCGTCCCTTGACTTGGGACATCATATGCAAACAGTGGAATTAAGGGTACATTCATATAACTAATTGGAGAATCCCTGCTTTCTTCCACTGACTTGGCTCCCAAGCAATGGCAGTGAGATGTCAACCCCTTAGCAGAAGCTGGAATCTTCCCTGTAGTATCTGACCAGACTAAGAGGAATAAAACGCAAAAGAATCTGGAGTTGGAGTTCCTCAAGGAAATAGTCCAATCAGTCAGTGAATGAACCCCTCTCATGCACACAAAACCATACTCAGCATTTTAATGTCCCATTCTTAAGAGCAGATAACCAAGAATTACCAGGCATTTGAGGAAAGTGTCTACTTGGAAAGAAATTTTTAAGTAGCATATTAGAGGAAACAAGCTATGAAGGGAGAAGAAAATTATGGGAGACAGAAATACTCCTGTTTTTAACACACAAAGATAAAGGGACATATGACCTCCATGAAATATTATAGAATATTATAAAAGAAGAAATACTCAAAAATAAGATTGAGCTATAACAAATTTAAAATCTAAGAGTCTGAATGAAAAACAAAGAAGGGGAGTGGGAGAAAAAGGTAAAATAATTCAAGAGATGATTCAGGAAAATTTGGAAGTGAAAGACATGAAGTTCCCGTAAACTCTATCAGAATGCCTAATATAATGGATGAAATTGGATCTGTGCTAAGGCAGGATCATTTTGAAATTGAGAACACCAAAGACAAAAAGACCTTTGGTTTCCAAAGAGAAACCAAAGTTTCATATAAAGGGTCAAGAATTAGATGAATAATATGTTTCTGAATAACAGCCTCTGAAACTAGAAGATGAAGGAACAAGGTTTTTCAAAATACCAAGGGAAAATGATCTCTAGCGTAGAATTCTATATCTAACCAAACTATCAATTACATGTGAGGTCAGAATAAAAACCATTTTCAAATATTGTGAGATCTCCAAAAGTTTGCCTCACACATTCTTTCCCAGGAGATTCCATCAAAATGAGGACATAGACCAAGAAAGACACAGGCACTTACAGAACAAGGAAGCCAAATAAACTGATAGTGAAGAGAGTCCCAGCATGATGGGAAAGAGAAGTCACAAGACAACGGCTGGGTCACAGTCCAGAGCAAAACCATTCCACTCTTGAGCTTGTCAGAGACTCCTGGGGAAATTGCTTTGAGGTGAAATTGGTAGAATACCTGCTATATCTGAATGTGTTGAAACTGATGACACTAGAGAAGAGTTTGGGCTTGGGTAAGTAATCAATACTTAGAAAATTAAGCAAACAAAACACTTCATTATTAACACCAGGAGAAACATAAGATTCTTCAGAAGAGGAAGATTACCCGTTGGATATAACTTGACCTAGCAGTGAATAGCATTTTCCTTGTGATTAAGCCAGAAGCACAGAATATTGATCCAAACAAATTGTGATAGAACTACATTTGCAAGAAATGTGCTTGTGTGGTGGGGGTGGGGGTTCTTAAAAGAAAGCAAAAACCTCATCTTCCATAGTGGAAGGTCAGTAGATAAAGCCTAATACTGAAAAGTCTAGAAGTAGGCATATAAACATGTTACTTAGGGATATGGAGGTAAATATCAAAAGAATCAGCTAAAGGAGTTGAAAGTGGTTGCCCCCTAGGCATGGGAAATGGAGGGAGGAGACTGCTGGTGTTTCTACAAAGCTTTCTAGAGTTACTTCTCTCTTTAAATAACGTTCAGGGATAACTTTTAAATATGAATTTTTAAAAAGACAGAACTGGAACAAATTGCATACATTTCCACCAATTGCTGTTGTTTAGGCTGCTATTACTATACAGTTTACCAATCCAAATCTGATGTCAGTTTGATCATTCCAAGGAGGCATGGAAGTGGTTATAGAATTTAGAGTAGAAGGACATTGTCTTAAGGGCAAGAACCTCCCTTCAGAAAAGGCAAGAACTTGCCCAAGGTCCCCCAACTCGGAGCAGAATCTAAACTGGAAAGCAGACCCCTGGCACTTGCTCAGTACATTTTTTCCTTAATACCCTCAAGACAGACGCTGCTTTTCTCTTTTTTCATGTACAGATATGCTCCCTGGATTGGAGGGGACACATGATGGTAGTGGAGCAAGTCCAAGCTCTGCTCCTGACCTGGTGGTCCTTAATCTCATTAAATATACAGTGTCCCCCAAAATGTATACACACTTTGAATAATTATAAAGTCAGTGCTTATTAACATACAGTTCATTTTCAAAATGTAAGAGAAAATTAAGTGAATTACCAGCTGTTAGTGTGTAGACATTTCTTGGGACACTCTACATAATGTTTTTTCATCTTTGGAATGGGAATCAATGCAGCATTGCTGTGGGGATCAAAGGAGAGTGAAGAAAAGAAACATTTTATGGAACTGTAAAGCCTTTAAGTATTCTCATGCCACCACAACTCCCTGGAAGAGGGAACAGTAAAGGCCATCTAAAAGTCCCCACTAGCATGGCAAGCGATGTTTGTTCCATTCTCTTCCAATCTGGCCCAGGGTTAGCTGCTCTGCCTATGGGTGGCTGTGTAGACGCCTTCACTGATGGCCAGTGTGTCGTGTTGGGTGTCTTTGGTCAGGCCCTGGGCTAGCCATCCACTAGAATGTGGACTTTCTTCTGCCCCTGGAGTTTTTGTTTTTAAACCCCTTGCATTTTTTTCCTTCTTGGGTTCTTACCAAGGAATCAAAAGCAGAAGCATTAGACACCTTCTGACAGTTCTGACTTTCCTACTGAAAGGAAACATTTCAAAGCAGTACGTCACTGCCTGAAATGCTTGGTAGAGATGCTGAGGAAATTGGCTGGAATAAGAGAGAGACTTTACAAACAATTCCCAGGCACCAACCCTGCCCAGCCACCCTCAACATTCCTGGAGGAGGGGCAGACTCAGAAAGGAGGACCTCTACTCCATAGGAAGGGGCTCCTGGGCCCCTAACATGTAACCCTTTGTCACTTTTGTTAACAAGTTGGTATGGAATGATGGGTAGAGGGAAGGACACTATATGAGAGACAATCGAGCTTATTTGGGAGAAGTGGAAACTGACACCAAGTAATGTGATTGCCTCCAACTGGCCAGAGGCAAAACCAGGGATGTAATCCAGGCCTCTTTCACATTCTTCTTAATGGTGTGGGGAACAGTTTGCCAAGTGAGAGGGACACATTGGACTCTAGAAGGTTAACTTATGTGCAAGGAAAGCGACCTACCATAGGATCCTATATTAATAATGCACTATAAGTCAGCAAACACGAATTAAGTGCTACGTGCCATGTGTTTTACATAAATACTTCGAATCTTACAACACTATGAGTTGGATAATTCTATCCTACAAATAAGAACACAGGATGAGAGGGTAACTTTCTCAAGGTGGCATTTCCAGGAAGCAGAAATGCTGGGCTCAAACCCAGTTCCTTCTGAATCCTTCCTCCTCCCTCTAGCTGCATTGTCTCCCCGATTTTCCAAGCCCATGCAGGGGTGACTGTGTTTTGTTTATGGCACCAGCTTGTGCCTATTCTCTCTCTCTCTCTCTTTCTCTCTCTCTCCCTCCCTCCCGTTTTATTTCTCTGTTTGAGTTCCCAGGCCCTGTTGGATTGTTGTTTGTGGTTTAAATGACATGGTTTTATTTGGGCTGTTGTCAGAGTGATTGGTGTGGTGAAGTCACCCTCTGGCAGGTGTTCCCTTGCCTGTCAGGGGAAAGTGTTGTCATGGTCATGGTGAGAGGGGACAAGGGGACGGCTGCATATGAGGGGGCGGGGGGCAGAGAGGAGCTTGGGGCAACTTTGGCTGCACACTGGGGAAGTGACTGTTGGAAGCAGTGATTCACTGCCCTGAATGTGCTCAGGACTCGCTCCATGGGATTGCCACAATTTTCACGCCCTCAACAAAACAGGCGCCTTAAACAAACTGTGGCTGGGAAAACATTTTCTCTTGATTTACTTGGGTGATGAAGAAGTAATTTTTAAAACTACGTGTATAAAGAGGTCATTTAAAAAGAACAATGGACAGATTTGGATTTTAGGTTTCTTCTGTTGAAAGGGAGACTATTTTAAGAGCTGCGATCACAGGCTTATAAAGAGAAATCAACTGAGCCAGGATTTCTGAATTTACAATTCAAATATATAAAACCTGGCCAAAATGCAACAAGATTAGTTTTTGTGTGTGTGCCTCTTGAAATCAGTTGTTTAATCTCATACATATGTAATTTTATAGTCACACCTCTGTCGTTTGTGGAAATTAAAAAATATTTGTTATCCCCCTTGGTTACAGGTGATCTTAATCACCAGTGAGCTTAAGCAATCCAACTTACTAAACAACATTCTGAAGGACCCTGATTCATGAACTTGCCCACTTCAGCACTGTGGACATAGCAGTCAGCTGGGAGCCCGGTGACCCTGGGTTCAGATTCAATCTGCTACTCCCTATGAAATCATGGTCAAGTTACCTCTCTGTGCCTCAGTTTCTTTATCTGTCAAATGGAGGGTATTAATGTGGGCCTCCCTAGGTTATGTGAAGTGTTAAATGAGATAGTTTTACTCAAATATTGTAATATAATACCTAAAACAGAGCAAACCCATTTTGAAAGTTTGTTAATGTTAATGCTAGTTCCAGATAGTGTTTTCTCTATTTCTGAGATAATGGAAAAGAGAGACACTGAAACACAGAGAGAGGGGGGGAAAGAGAAGGAAAGAGGAGAGATAGAAAAGAAGACCAAATACAAGTTTCCCTACCAAGATCTATAAGAACCAGCTCTCCATATCCTGGGTCAGAAACATAGAGCTGTCCTTTCCCCGTCTATTTTGGGGTAGCTGGAGTAGTAGCTGCATCATGAGGCTTGAGGAGTAATGAACAATGAACTACTTCCTCTTGGATTGAGTCATGGACTGTCAGAGAAGAAAGATCTTGGAGATCTTTTATTTTACTGCTAAGGAAACTGAGGCCCAGAAAAAAATGACCTGACCATTAGCAGCAAAACTAGGACTACCAGTCCCAACAGCCACCCTGGCTCTGAGATGCTGCCTATGGGCTCCATGTTCCTCTATCCTGCCTTTTTAAAACCTTGTCTTTCCTTGTAGCAGCAAAAGCTGACACACCTACTACGGGCATGCCCCTTGCTCTGGACTGGCATCGGTGAACATTTTATAATAGGGTTCTTCCCTGGATGATGAACATGAAGAGGCTGAGCAAGTGAACTAGAGAGGACTATTAGGCCCCAGCTCTCTTTCCACCAGTTCCTTCCTCCTCCCCTGATAGTGGAAATAGCATAGGTTCTTCCCTGCCCTGGGCTGTGCACCATCAGTCCTACGGGGCTGCTGCTCGGGATGTGCCGATGAGAGAGAAGATTTCAGCCAACCAGAGTTCTAATTTGAGGCATAAATTAATGCACACCTGAGCAGGTGACATTATCCAAATGATAAATGGCTACAGGCACAGGCCATTGTGTTCATAAGGGTGATTTATGGCTCAGGTTTGGAAATGAACAGAGAAAGAAATATTTAAATGTAGCCATTTAAAAACCAAGCTGTTAGATTTAGGGTTGTCTTTTTAAAATTGAGGCATCTTTCCTCTGTCACAGTTGTCCATATTAATCAAAATAGAGTGGAGGGGCTTTGTACATAAAAAAAAAAAAAACAAAAAAACAACAAAAAAAAAAAAACAGAGGGAAAAATAGCACTTATGTTTTAAATAGGACATGTAAGGCTTTTTGTTCTTATTTCATTTTTTCCACAACAGAGAACCCAGAGAGAAACCTCCAGGAATCTGTATACATTTCCTTTACTTGGGCCTTTTCTCATCATCTTGTCTTTGGAGGCTAAGCAGAGAATGAAAACCTTAATTGATTTCCTGCCTTATTGAATCTGGGCAAAGATTTTCCTCTCTGTCTGTTGACACAGAAATATCTGAAAAAGACAAAGATGGTTTGTCAGTAACAGGTGACTATCATTTCAAAAGTAAAGGAGTGTGGAAGAATAGGCAACTAGGCTACACACACACACACACACACACACACACACACACACACACACTATGCTTTGATGGGCATGGTTGTTCCTTCTGAACATAGAAGCCAGATTCATACTTGAGTTGTTTGTCACTTGCTAAACCGCTAAAGGGGGAACAGAGAGATGGTTCTCATGAAATATTAAGACTAATTCCCATGCAGGCAGAGTCCCAAAGAAATTAGCCCTTTCAAAGAGTCAAGAGCCTCTGTAAGGCTAGAAATAAGGATAAATGCCAGTGCCTACCATTTGGGGGATTCTACCATGTACTTTATCTGCCCCACTCCCACTTGGTCCTCACAACAATTTTTGAGTGAGGAATTGGTATTCATATTTTCAGATGAGGAGCCTGTGGCCAGGGGGAACATAGGTGGCCCATGGTCACAAGACCTACCCTTGGGCGGGTCCAGGTGCAGAATCAGGTCTGACTCCAACACATATGCTCTTCCAAATCCTCTCCATGCCTGGCGGTGCTCCTCCCCAGGTCCCCACCCCACCCCACTCCTACCAGGCCCCCTGCAAGAACTCTGGGTCCTACTGCAAGCAATAGGACCTGGTGCCCGCCACGGCACCTATCAGTCTTCATTTTCCGCATCCCGTAACATCAGCAATTCACTCCCTACCTAGGTAACAGGGTTGCTGTATCAAATAAAACCAGAGAAAAATACATACGAAAACAGTTTTTTACACCGATACACCTCTACCATCACCACCACCACCACCATCATCATCTGACACTATAATACAGGTAGAAAGTCATCCAACCAACATGCTTTTATTTTATTAGGAAATGCCTGAACACTAAAAAGCCCTTGAAGAACTATGTCACTGCTCTGAAAGGGTGAGTTTTCTTTGCAAGAGTCACAAATTCCACGCTGTGGCGGGCTGCCTCTCGTGGGCTCTTGGACGGCTGCATCAGGGGCATTTGAGGCCAGAGAGCTTCACGTCTTTATAACATTATGCATTAAAGTCATTTGTAAGATGAAGAGACATTCCAAATAGCCCTTATGTTTTTCATTTTTTCTTTTTGGCACGGGGACATGGAGCAATTTTCCAGAATGTTTTAAATAGGAAAAAATGGTCATTCTCAAGACAGCCCTTCTGTATGCCTGAGCCTCTGGGTTATATTCACATTCTGAAATATCAAGCCACTGAAGTCTGTGTTCCTTTAAATGGGTTGTTTCTTTTAATAAAACAAATGAAGGCAGCATTCACTCCTTATGTAATATTCTTACCTCTGAGCCCTGTGGGCAGGGAGGGTTCCGAATCCTGGAATAAAGCTGTTGGAACGCACTGGGAGGAGGAGGAGGCCCCTAGTTGGAAGAATGCTTCTGGAGTTCCTAATTGATCCTTTCTGCACAAGTCCTCCAGGTGTTCCCGAATTTATTCCAGAAGCTTTGTGATTAAATATTTTAATAGTGTCTGCATGGGCCAAGGCTGCTCCTGAGACTTGCCAGGGATGTGTCACCCTTTTTGTGGTTTTCCTTGAGAATAACCCTTTACATTTTATACGTTATGTTCACAGTGTAACAGCCCTTCCACGGCTGGTTTTCAGTGGTTCACTTTCATAAACATGCACTGATCAACTGCTATGTGCCAAACCCCTTGAAAAGCACTGGGAATGCAGCCTCTGTGTGGCCTTTGCCCTTGAGGAGGTCACAGAGTGACAGAGGTTGGGAGGCCCAATCTATCAGCAGCTACATGCAGCCCAGCACAATAAGTGCTAGAATTGAGACAGAAATGGTGTGCTGGGAGGCCTGCATGCCAGGGAGTTAGCCCTTTTCTTCTGGAGGCAGCAGGATGGTTCTGTCCGAGCAGCAGAGGGACAGGGATCTGAGAACTGGGTTCCAGAGGATGAATAGGTGGTGTGTAGGGCGGGGGAGGTTATCCTGTAGATTAGGCAGAGGTGTTATTTACTTAGTCAATACCAAGGAAACCTGCACTCGCTCGCTGAGGTCACAAAGAGGAGGCTGCTCTACCTGACTACTCGCTCCTGGCGTCCTTCCTCTCACACCCCTGTTCCAGCGTTCAGTATGCTTCTCTTTTTAACATAAAAAGAAATGAGAACTGGTGTGAAATCTTCACCTCTTCCTTGTGGGTTTATAAGGTTGATACTTTCCACCAGAGTTGAGTCAGAGTCTCTGTTACCAAAGAGAAATGTGGTCTTGAAGTAGTCTTCCTGGCATTTTTCTCTGCTTCCTAACTACATCCTAAGGCTTGTCATCATGTTGTCGAGAAGAACCTAGAGAGGGTTTGCGATGAGTAAGGCCAGAAAGATGTTGGACATGGCTGGATTAAATGGAACAGCTCATCATGCTTCCTTTGTTTATTTAACAAATATGTATGCAATACCTATTATCAGTGGTGTGCTGATAAATGTCTAACAATTGGCTCTCCAGATAAAAGAAAATAGCCCTGATTTGTAGTGTTTGCCAAGTACTTTGACATAAACTCTCCCATTATAGTCCATCTCAGGCAGCCAATGTAAATGTCGCTGAATGCGGGGCTGAGAGGAGATGCGCAGAATTGGTGCAGGGCGTGGGCTCGTGCTGGAATTAGACAAAAAACAGACATGATGCCTGTCCTCTGTAAGAAATCAGAATCCCTGTCATTGGGCAGATGAGGTATACATCATATTTTCCATTTGATCCGAGCAATATTTCTGCTGTTGTTTTAAGTAGAAAGTCAGAGATAGAGGTACTGAGAGACGAAGACAGAGAGCAGGAGGGAGACAAAAAGGTGGAGACAGCCCAGTATACACATCTTGATAAATTCTGAAAAGCTTCAGCCATTTGTCTCCTGCGCCACTCCCTCCTTATCTACCTCTCAGCTCCAGCATGCTCCAGCACACAGGTGTCTAAAAGAACATCAGATTGCAGAGGGGAGTGAGAAAAGGGGAAAAGAAATGAGCGCCACTTCTCAGTGCTTTTTAGCATGAAAGCACAATGATAAACTTAGATTTTGATGGTGGGATCTTATTGGCATAAGACCTTGTCACTCTTAGGGACTCAGCACCCCATCTCCAATATTCTTGGACCAGTGCAGAATATAAGTACATTAAGCATGTAACTATGAACCAGTTAGAAGGGGAGCTCTAATGTTTTGAGTGGATACCTATCAAGCTCTGATTGGGAACATCAGATACCATTCACAGCCAGTGCTGGGCCCTATGTGTCCCCCAGGCTCCTGATGCGAATGCTTAGGACTAGCCATGCAGAAGAAACTGCTTACAAGGTGTGATTGAGAGGACACACCTTTGCTGAACTGTCACTATGAGAGATGTATTCCTTTGGCTGCAGGCAGTCCCCCTTGCTAACTGATACCCACAAGAATTTAGCTTTGCCATTATCAAGCATTCATACCTTAGAATGGATCAGTGTATAAGATAACTTGTAGAAGAATAGTTACTTGAAAGTAAGTCTTTTTTTAAAATATATTTTATTGATTTTTTACAGAGAGGAAGGGAGAGAGATAGAGAGCTAAAAATATCGATGAGAGAGAAACATCGATCAGCTGCCTCCTGCACATCTCCTACTGGGGATGTGCCCGCAACCCAGGTACATGCCCTTGACCGGAATCGAACCTGGGACCTTTCAGTCCGCAGGCCGATGCTCTATCCACTGAGCCAAACCGGTTTCGGCTTGAAAGTAAGTCTTAAAAGGAGAGGGAGAGAATCAGAGCAGAGCTCCAGAGATGGGCACAAAGGGATGGAGGCCTGAGTTGCCAGGTCCTGGGAGAGGAAGGGGATGGAGAGCCTGGTTGGAGGAAGGTCCCTGCCTTCCCCCTGAGAACACACAGCTACACGTTAAAGCTCTCTGGATGACTCAGGGTTCTCACTGAGAACATGAATAACCAGACCACACCAGGATACCCTGAAGTTCTCAGGTCTTTATAAAAAAAAAGTCCTTCATTGAGCAATAACTAGATGCTTCTGTTAGCTCATTATATAAATCATCTCATGTTCACAATAACCCTGTAAGGTCCATATGCCTGTTCCCAGACTCAAGTGAGAATGTATCATTCCTTTATAGAAAGAAACTAGGGGTAAGAAGAGAAGGGGAGTCATTTACTCAAGATTGCACACCAAGTTAAATGGCAAAGTCTGGCCTTCTAACGGGGGTCTGCCTGACTCCTAAGCCTCTCTTCCCCCCACTCTTCCAGGCTGGCCTATTAGGGTGGGTATGGTTTGCTGGTACTTTGCGTGGCTCCAGGTTATCGAGTGTTTGCTTACTTCAGCTTTCTTTCAGTTGGATTTTCCTTCCTTGGTGGTCAGTGATCACATGTTGCTATAGTCAGGGTACCTTGCCTGTGAGGGTCCCTCTCTTCCTTTGAAGGAGCCAGTGTTTTGGTTTAGGAGCCAGTGTTTTGGTTTAGGAACAGCCTCTATAAGCCTGTTGTTTTTCTTCATACAGTAAGAGTTCATGTATTTTTAATAGAGTCCTTGGGGCTTCTCCAAGTTTAACTTCTTGAGCAAGTTCTTCTTTAAAAATTTTTTCTAATCTTTTTTGCTATTTTCTGAATAAAGGACATAATGAAGTATTTCATTTTATTGATAAATATTCCATTTATATTTAGATATATTTTTGTAGGTACACTCTAGGTGAAGTGTGTGTGTGTCTAGAAGAAGAAAGGGAAGAGAAAGAGAGCTCATGAGCTTAGCAACTTATTTGGGGCTCATGCATTAAATATGTGGGGATTTTTTGTTTCATTTTTTCAGATATAATAATTGGTTGTCAAGTGGAAACTTTTGTAATTTGTGTCTCAATGCCAGAATTTAAGCACAGTTGACCAAACGAGTCATCTTCTTGCTTGGGCTATATCACAGCTATAGAGAACTAATGTTTTAGATACCTGGGTGATTTTAAAGCTTCGGTACACCACACTGAAGCGTCAGCCTAGCTCCTGGAAAAAGACTAGAACTTTTAGTAAAACCAATTTGTAAGGCAAGTCCTTCACCTTCTGGGGCCTCCCTGGCCTCATGTGGAAAGGAGCAACCTGGCCATGGCTTAGGGGGCCCGTCCAGATGTGAATCCAGATGACTGCTTCTTCCCGTCAACCACGCGCTGGTCTTGATGGAAACCAGAGTGTGCTGTTACTTTATAAATGACTCCGTGTCCTTGGCTGTGCCAGTAAGGAGTTAACATCTCATGTGCAGAGTGTGAGGCGTCTTACATAATGCATTCGGTCTCATCTCATGGGTGTTTTTCTGTAAACTCTGCCAGAACTAATTTCACGGTTTTAAAACAACTCATGGTACCAAAAGAATGCGTAATGAGCTGCCATGAGATATGATTGTTTCCTGTTTGTAAGGAAAAGACTCGGAGCTCCTTGGGACTTATTAGGAATAATTTCTCAATTAAGCCGACAACCTCGGCCCTCGGAAGGGCATGTACAGTACGCAGTAATGGTTCTGGAAGGTTCTGGAGCTCTACCTCCCACTTTAGTCTGGCGTTTTTTAAAATTGTGGTTTAATTCAGATAAGATTTGTCATCGTAGTCATTTTAAAGTGTACAATGCAGTAGCAGTTAGCACATTCACAGAATTGTGCAACCATCACCACTATCTAGTTCCAAAACATTTTCATCACCCAAAAGGAACCCCCTTTTAAATAAACAGTCATCCCCCATTCCCAGCCGCTGACAACCACTAGTCTGCTTTGTATGTCCATATATTTACCTATTGGGAGTATTCATGTAAGTGCAATCATCCCTTATGTGCCTTTCGTGCCTGACTTCTTTCACTTGATAGTGTTTTCAAGGTCTATCCACATGGTAGCACGTATCAGTCCTTCATTTCCTTTCTTGTGGCTGAATAATATTCTAGTATATGGATATACCAGATTATGATACCATAATATTCTATTGTATGGATACACCAGGTTTTGTTTATTTCTTCATTAGTTGATAGACGATTAAGGTTGTTTCCCCTTTTGCCGACTGTGAATAGGGCTGCTATGAAGACTTACATACAAGTTTTTGTTTGAACACCTGCTTTCAATTTGGGGAGGAATATACCTGGGAGTGGAATTGCTGGGTTACATGATAATAATTCTATTTTCATTTCCTGAGGAATTGCCAAACCCTTTTCCAAAGTGGCTGCACCGTTTTACTCCCACCTTGATGTCCGAGGGGCTCCAGTTTCTCCACAACTTTGCCAACACTTACTTTCCTTTTTCTGTGCAGTTTTCATTCTAGTGGGTATGACATAGTCTCTGGCCCTCGTTGTGGGGGATTTGTTTCTCAAAGTAGCTTACATATTTCAGTGGTGGAAAGCTTGTCCAGACCGAATCACTGCCCAGAGCCCAGTCCAACCTTTCCTACTGGGTCCTCGTTGTGTCTCTTAAGCTTAGATTTGGCTCCTGCACTTGAGGGAGTTGAAAGGGTTACCTCCGGGATTGCAGTGCGCATCAGAACCACCAGGAGCACACCGAATTTCCCGTGCCAACTCCAGGAGTCCCTTCCAAGTTTCAGTAGTCTGCCTGTCCCTTCGGAGCTAGACCATCACCTTCTATGTGCCACAGGGAGGCACAGAGGCCCGAGGAGCCTGTTCCAGCTCACAGAGTGAGACTAGGGCAGAACTGCAGCCAGGCCCAGGCTCACTCCTGCTCCCAGCCTTCTTTCCACTCTGTCACCAACCACAGGTTCACTTTACACTTCCTGTTTTGAGGATGCAAAGGTTAGGAAAATATTGTGATGGTGATGATGACATTTACATAGACTTTAAACATTTAGATACTCACAATAACCCTCTGAGGTAAGCCAAACATCAGGGATTACTATCCCCATTTTAAAGCTGGAGAAACCAAGGCATAGGACCATTTAGGTAATTGCCCAGAGCTATTTCCTCTATAATATATTGCCCTAAATAATGTTCCATTTATGGTACAGTGCCTTACAGTCTACAGGGCACTTTCACATAAGTAGGGCTGGAGGAAAGGGACGGATGGGGGTCCTAGTGAGGGGAATCAATATACACTGGGGGGAGTCATTAGGAAGGTCTCCTCTGGTAGTCTGAGGATGACAAAAAAAAACAACAAAAAACCACAGTTGTTTCTGGCTGGCTCATGGTGGAGGCAGGGAAGTTGCAACCTAAGAGTCCAGTGGCTGCTCCAGGTCCTACCTCATCACCGTGCCATCAGATAAGATGCCCATATTATGCTATCCTTTGTGGAGAAAACAACAAAGCCCTAGAGAAAAATACTGAGCACACTGGAAAGAAAGTTAAAGAACTGAGCCATCCCTCAGAGAGCTTCCCACCTAAACAATTGACAAGTTTTTAATTCCAAAAAAAAAAACAAACCCACAAATCTCTCCCAGGGTTTAGCCACCTTTCAGAGACAGGTCATAAGAAGAGTGTGGAAGGCAAGTGTGTCTCAAGCAAACCATGTGGGGCTGAGGTTTAGTCACTGCTCCTGCTGCTGCTGTTTGGGTGAGCACAGGAGTGAAGGGGCAGGCTGCTGCCCGCCTGCAGACAGTGAACTGTCCCTGTTGAGCGTGGCTTGGGGGCAGCCTTTTGAAATTCTCTCTATACCTGTCCCCATTACCAGCCACAAAATCCAGGTTGGCTCTTTAGAGGTGAGGATGCTTTGATTCCTGAGCAGGAAGACACTGAGTGGGTGGGGATTTTGGAGAGCTGCTATCCCCCGAGGATATGCATGCCAAAATGGCAATAGTTTATAAATCCCGGTGCGTGTGGCAGTGTTTCCTTGAGGCTTTTTATGTGGTTGGCAAGCAGTGGAGGGGTGTCACATTTTTTAAACGAAGATCCAGGATTTCGTTTTAGAAGACAAACCCCTCTGAGAGCAGCCTTCCCCCTCCCAGTTCCCACGTTGGCTGGGTTAAGGGACCGGAAGTGGGGAGGCAGACCGCCAGGTCTAAGCTGCTTTTGAGCAGTGAATTCCAGGGTGGGGGCAGATGGGCCAAGGCACCCATCTTATGAGGACGGAAGCCAGGTGCTTTTCACTTGCTTGAATTACTTGACTACTCTGCACTGTCAGAATAGAAGGCCTGTTATTCGACAACCAGTAGCCAGTGGCTTAGATAGTCTGGTTGTCATTTTGAAAATATGTTGGATTTTGCCATCAGACACCCTCAGGCAGCTCACAGGAGCGTCAGTGACTCTTTGCCTCTGACGTCAGTCAGGGGAGATTTGGATACTGGGAAGCAGGCTTTGGCTCACTGATTGTGTACCCAGAATTTCCCCCGAGGGCTTTGTTGTTGATTGTTTCCCCCCAAAAAGGATAACATAAAAGTAGTTGTAATGGTCTGGAGGTGGCAAGTTCCGATCTGTGCAAGAGCCGTTCAAAAACACAAATGATGTCTATAGGCATTATGTGCTACAAACTGGGAAGCTGGAGCAAATTAAAAAAAGGAAACTTTCACCTGGAATGTGTGTGTAGGAAGGAAAAAAGGCTTGTCTAGAAGGCCGGGAAAGAAGCGGAAAATTATTCAGCATTTATCTGCTCCTTTCATTAAAGCCATGGTGTTAGGCTTTGAAGTTTTGTTTTAGTCAGACCTTTATTTCATTTATGCCAGTATTTGTAAATAATTATATTAACGTGGCATTTTAAGTAGACCTGTTTCCAAACAGCAAGTTATTCACAGTGAATGTTTTCTGGGGAGAAAAGAAACAATCGAACACACTGCGCTCAGCAGAATCCGAAAGCTACTTCCCATAAAGGGACCACATTATTCTGCCTTTGCCCTGCCTCCTGGGAGAGGCGGTCGGGACCTGGGTCCTCAAAGAGCCGTTCTAGACGATACAATGTCAGTGGAGATCCTCTCAGGGCTGGCTCCCTCCAGCAGAGTCTCAGGGGAGTGAGACAGGAGGGGAAGGCTCCCCAGCTCAAATGTCACAGAGCATCCTCACTGAGGAAGGTCACCCGGGGACAGCCTCCCAGAACATGGTGGCTCCCCTTGGGGTGTACTAGTAACCTGGCTTCAGTCCACAAGGCTCTTTGAGGTCCCCAGATTCTCCCCCCAGTGAAATATGAAATATTCCTTGTTTTCGGGGTCTCATGGCTTCCCTACTCTTGGCTTCTCACACAGGCAGGACTTGGGCAGTGAACTTTCATGCTCGGCTAAGCACCCTCTGATGCAGCCTGATGTAGCTCTTCAGATGACTAAGAACTTGACTACCTTAGCAATGGGACTATGTTTTGGGTTATTTTTGAATTGTGAGGCACAGAAGGTTTTGTTGTGTCTAAGAAGCTTCTGGGTGAACTTTATGAGTTTGTCTGATCATTGAGAATGAGACTCAATTACCTTAAGTATAATCATGGGAATATAAATATTAGTAAAATGAAATGGAGAACATTACTAGCCTAGTGCTTTGATTTAGTCATAGAAACACAGTATAATCAGGCCAAAAGGAACTTAAGAGATTTCGTCCATCTTTTCATTTTTTAAATTGAGAAACAATGCCCAGATGAGTTAACTTTTTGCCTAGAATCGCATCTTTTTGTTGGGGGGCAGCGGGGAGTAAGGGATGGAGAGGAAGCTGAAAAGATGAGAATGTATAGGATTTATGACTTTACAGATCATGTGGCATTTTCTTGTAGGTGGTGGGAACACTCCAGTCTCCTTTTAAGCTCATACAGTAATGTTTTTTGACTGGTGGGGTTGGGTTCAGTAACCTCGGTACTTGAGTTCCGGCTAAGAAAACTCAGACTCGCTAGAGATTTACTAGGCAAGCAAGGAGAAAGTACACTCAAAAAGAAATCTCCAGCTAGAGGCTCAAAGAGTTGCCCTGGGGTGTGGGTTAGGGCTCCTTTTGCCCCTCAGAGAGGTGTTAACTGCTTTCTTCTTCAAACTGCCCTATGGGGCCTGTTCAGTTGTCTTCTGTCCTTGTATGGAAGTTAGATGGGGCTTTCCTTTGGCCCCCCTAGGCCCCTTGTTCTCCTCTAAGGGCGGGGGTCTACCACATGACTAACCACATGCCAGGGGAGCAGAGGTCAGGAGAATCTGACCTGCATGACAGAAGGCATTCTAGGGTGGAGAGGGGATCTTAGGGGCGGGCGAGGTGCTGATTAACAATACTTATCTCCAATACCTGCCTTCTAGGGATGAAGAGGGTGTCTGAGCAGCGAGGTATTGATTAACAATACTCATGTCCAATATCTGCTCTACCAGTTTTTTTTTCCAATGCTAGGTGTCCAGGATGTTCTGCCCAGGTGACCTTCTGTAATGGGCCCATCATCCTTGCTCTGCTCATGTCTGTCTAACTGCCTACCAAATTTTAGTCTGGGATAAAGTATGATCAAGTGTGATAAATTTGCTATCCACTGTAAATTTAATAAGTGCTTACATCAAAAAAGTGTTTTTCAGTGATTCTCATTCCTTCCTGTAGATCTGAGTTACCTTTTGGTGTTATTTCCCTTCAAACCAAGCAATTTCCTTTAGCATTTCTAAGGTCTCCTTCTAGAACCTGTGGGTCGCGACCCCTTCGCGGGTCGAAAGACCCTTTCACAAGGGGTCGCCTAAGACCATCGGAAAACACATATATAATTACATATTGTTTTGTGATTAATCACTATGCTTTAATTATGTTCAATTTGTAACAATGAGATTGGGGGTCACCACAACATGAGGAACTGTATTAAAGGGTCACGGCATTAGGAAGGTTGAAAACCACTGTTCTAGAAGGTCTCCTGGTAATAAATCTCTTCATTTTACTTTACCTGAAAATGACTTTATTTTGCTTTTATTTCTGAATATAGAATCTGGATTGACTTTTTTTCTTTCTTTCTGTACTTTAAACATGTCATTTCATCATCTCTGGTCTTTGTTTTTTGAGAAAAGTTGGCTGTCACTCATATTGTTGTTTCTCCTATATGTCGTATGTGTTCTGGCTGCTTTCAAGCTTTTCACTTTATGTTTGGACTTCATAAAATTGACCACGGTGTGACTAGGGATCGTTTACTTTGTATTTATCCTACTTGGGCTGTAAGTTAATATCTTTCACCACATTTGGGAAGTCTTCAGCCATTTCTTCAAATATATTTTCTGCCCATCTTCTATCTCCTATCCTTCTGAATCTTTAATTTCATATGTTTGACTGTTTGATAGTCTGTGATGCTCATATCTCTGAGACTCTATTCACTTTTCTTTAATTTTGTTCTCTCTGTTCTTAAGATTGGATACTTTCTAATGGTCCATGTTCAAGTGCATTGCCTCTTCTGTCCTCTCCAGTGTCTTTTTAAGTGTATATAGTACTTTTTTTCATTGTAGCTATTTTTCAATGCTAGGATTTTCATCTGGTTTATTTTTATAGCTTCTGTTTCTCACTTATGTTCCACATCTGGTCATTCATTATGTATATATTTCTTTCAATTCCTTGAACATATTTCTAGTATCTTCTTTAAAGTCCTTTTCTGCAAAATGTATCATTTGAGTATTTGAAGGGTTCACTTTTGACTTCTTTTCTTTTCTTGAATATGGGTTAAATTTTACTTTTTCTTTTCACGTCTAGTGACTTTTAATTGGATAATAGATAATGCAAATGATTGTTGCAGAGACTCGATTCTGTTGTGTTTCTCTGAAGAGAAATTTTTTTAGCAGCCAGTTAACTTGGCTGGACTCAAACTCTGGCTCTGCCTTTCCTATGCTCAGTAAGAACTAAAGTGTCTTTTCTGTCCTTTCATCATCCAGCTGCTGCTTTTGCATTGGACCCCCCGCCCCCCATAGTTTCTTTATGCACGTATATTTTAGCAGTCAGCCAAGAACTTGAGTATATTCTATACACAGATTTTGTGACTTACCCCTCTGCTGTTTCCATCTTTTCAGAATTCCTCTCCCAATCCTGGATTTATCCTCAGGTAGGTCAAGCTATCCTGAGCCAAAAGCTGATTAGAGAGCAGTCTGAGGCAAAATTCCACAAATTCATAAGTTTCACAAGTGGGGGCCCTATCTTTCAGGGTGAAGACTCCCTAGTCTTAGACTTCTGTTTGCTTTTGGTTGCACTCTATTGTCTTCAGATATTTTTTTTAGTTGTCTTGTGAAGGTATTTTAATTGTTATCCACACTAGGACTAGTAGACCACTGCCAGAAGCCAATACTCCTTATATTTACATTTAGGTTTTTCAAGACACATTGGCTCCATATCACAGCTCTGTGAGGTAGAACTAACGTTATTAACTCCATATTACAGATGAGGAAACAGAGTCAGGGAGGATAAGTGACTTGCCCACATTCAGACAGCTTCATAGTATTTGGACCAGGCCTGGAAGCCAGAGACCATGACTTAGGCCTGGCCTCAGTTCCATAGTTAGTGTTATGCCCATTTGATTCTAAATGAGCCAGGCTTTTTAAATGCCAAAACTCCTATTGCATTCTCTTTCATTAAATATCATTGAACAAACAAATGATAATCCTGGCTTTTTGAAGCTTTTTGGTCCAAAGGAAGGACCTGGGACCTCCATGGTTTGCAGATGTCTCTGGGAAGAAAGAATGTGCCATGCTGGTGTCAGAAGCTAAATACCTGTGATAATCCTTGAACCAACTGATACCTTCAAGCCCCAGCTTGATTGTGAAGCAGAAGCCAGCCCAGAAGTCCACGGCAGGAGTGTTGTACATCACCTTTCCAGAGCTACCTATTGAAACCTTTGAGTATGGCAGAGCTGGAAACATTGTCAACCTGCCTTGGCCTCCGTCATGGGGAAGGTGTCCTGTTCCTCTCCTTCATGGGGACTCACTGCAACACATCTGCAGGTTGAAATTCACAGGAACACCGGGCTGTTCTTAAACTGAGGTTTGCACAGCTATTTCCAAGGAAATCCAAAGCTCTCTCTGCTCTCCAGGTTCCAAATGCATGTTTTCCACTGTCAGTCCTGAATCTTCCTTAGGCCGTGATGCCACATCATGTTTAAGCCACAGTCCAGCTTCTTAAAGGAAATATTGTTCTCCACTAGCCCCCCTCCCAGCCAGCTCCCACCTGGTTCCCCCAACCTCCTCGCTTTCAACATTAGCATTTGTATTTAGCTGAGGTTTCTCAAATGCAGTCTTAGAAAACCTGCAGCAAGATCATGGGTGGTTCTGAGGATCTGCGGTACAATGTGGTGACTGTGGATAACAATGCTGCACTGTATACTTGAAAGTTGTTATGAGAGTAGTAGAGCTTTAATGTTCTCACCATAACAATAACAACAAAATGGTAATTTTGTGAGGTACAAGATGTGTTAACTAATTAACCCTACTGTGGTAAACATTTTACAATATATACTTGTATCAGATCATCACATTGAACACTTTAAAACTTCACAATGGTATATGTCAGTCATCTTCTATAATAATAAAAGCATAATATGCTAATTAGACCAGATGTCCTTCTGGACAAAGCCAGGGCTGCAGCCATGATATGGAGGCAGCCACGGCAGCTGCGAAGGTCTACTCTTGCATGAATTTCGTGCACCGGGCCTCTAGTGTCTCAATAAAGCTGGGAGAAAGATCATACATATATACATATTTAAAATGCATGTTCTCAGGCTCCCCTCCAGTTATAAGAAATCAGAGTCTCTGCTATTTGGGCCAGGGAATCTGCTGTATAGATGTGATGCATGTGATTCTGGTGCTCACAAAGGTGGAAGAACCACTGATCTGGGTGAACTGATGAATGCTAAGAGCAATGTGGAGTCTAAACAATGACCTGTTTGAATTGATGTCTTTTCACTTGGGAGCCTCAGTCCTTTTTTTTTTTTTTTCAGTTATAGGTTCTCTGATGGAAAGACATGATTCTTGGAAATCAGTTCTTATCCACTGAACCATCTGGGCTGCTGTGATGTTAGAAACTACCCTTGCCAAAGTTCTTGGCTGAGTCTATCACAGACGAGGCACTCAAAAATAGTTCGTTTTCCTTTAGTCATTCAGTGCATGCTACCTGCATTATCGAGTGTTATTATGAGTAAGAAACTATGCTCAAGAGGCCGGGATAGACTCTCCTCAAAGCTGATAAAGCTTAAACATCACAATCCCTTACTTGCACAGGGAAGGCCCTGGGAGGGATCCTCATATTATGTTTTCATGAATATACTTTTGTGTATTATTTGTAAGTTAGACAGTTTTACATTCTTTTTTCTTAAAGGAAGTCCCCCAACTTGAATAAGCTTCAGCCACCACCCCAAACCTGTACCTATTCTGGCAAATAGCTGATAACCAGTGGGAGAAAGAGACATATACATGGATTATTAAAATATAATGTAGTAGGTGTAATATGGACCCTCTTCTGGGTATTGTGGGAGTATATACATATAAGGAAAGAGGGTGGTCTGGGAAGACTTCCTGGAGGAGGTGATGCTTGACCTTGACCATGAAGTAGGAGAAAAAAGACTTCTAAAGAAATAACGAGTAGAACTGTAGAGGTGAACTATATCATGGTGTGTGTGTGTGTGTGTGTGTGTGTGTGTGTGTGTCAATCAGAGGAAGTCGGAAGGGAAAAGAGAGATAGAGATAGAGAGAGAAAGAGAGAGAGAAAGAGAGCACTTTGCTATTTGAGGGCATCTAATTTAGGCTGAGGGAACCTCTGATCACAAGATGGTTCCAGGGAGCTGTATGGACTATGGGACTGTGTGCCAAGAGCTTACCTGATCCTCGGGATCCTGGAACCCAACTGCCCCTCTACTTGACCTTTCAGAGACCTATTAGTTGAATACATCATTATTTGTTCTTCAAGGAGAAAGAACCTTTTTACTCCTCACTTCTCCTATATCCCTCCAACCCTTCTTTATATCAGCCTTGCAAATCAATATTTCATTTTGAAAAGCCGTGTTTGATGCCAGTTCTGCTTATTTGCTTCACAGCCACTGTGGGCAACGCTTTGTAGGTCTGTCAGTATGTAAATTAAACCAAGCATAGATAGCTTTGTGTTGCTTAATGTTCAGCTGATAAAAATTAATGTGCTGTGAAATGAGCATTTTATCTGACTGCAGATACAGTGACGGAGTTAATTAGACAGGCAGAGGGAAATGTTATTAAGCAGGATGGAGCTCTCTCATAGAAGAGGCCCTGACCCTCAGGCGCCTGGTATGGATGGGCCATGGGTGTGGCCAAGGTGCCTGGACTAAGGCAAGCTGGGAGCAATGAGGCAGGGAGGGTGCCCTCTTTAAGCAATCAAGTTCATGGTGCTGATGATTGTGTGGATTCTGCCTGGGGAGGAAGGGAGGGAAGCACAGGCCAAGCCAGGCTGGCTCCCTCCAACTCACTGCAACATGCACCTATCAGCATTTGCTGAGGCAGCTTCTTCTCAGGGCGGCATCACCATCATTGGTAGAGAGAGGAGTTTCATTCTTAAGCAAGGAAAGCAAGGTGATGGGCCAGGCAGAACCCTGCACAGCAATCCCCAGGAGAAACCCCCAGCTAAGACTCAGATGCCTTGAGTTCTGTCCTCCTAGCCTTTGTGCATGCTGTTCCCCCTCCCAACCACGAAGGTAACACATCTTTCTATCATTATCAGCCTCCTCCACTAGACTGAGCACTCCATGGGGTCAGAGATGTTTTGCTCTTCATGGTGACCACATAGGTACTTCATAAATGTCAGTAAAATGAATGAACCCACGTGATGTTTCCTCTGCCCCAAATCTCTTCCTGCCCACACGTCCAGCCCTTGGCCTTGTACACTGCTGAGCATCCTTTCCATCTCAGCTCAAATGTCACATCCTGGCCAGAGCTCCTCCTGCCTCCCAGACGAGATCAGATGCCCAGATAGGCTCTCTGGAGACACCTTGTACTTTCCCTTGATAGCAGTTTCCAAATTTAAGATTAACCCTTCACATGCCTACCACAGTAAGCTCTCAGAGGGCAGGAGCTGGGCTGTTTCGCTCACCACTGTCTCCCCGCACCTGGAAGGTACTCAGCACAGTTGAATGTTGACTGAGTAAAGAAATGGATGGTCTTTCTGATGCTTGTTGAATTCTTGGTCTTTCATCAATACCTTGTTTGAGGAAGGGTTCCTAGGCTCTCCTGGCAGCGTTTCTCCTTCCCCTGAGTTCCCATAACATCGCGAATGTTGCGGCAATAGGCTTGCCAGGTTAGGGTACAGCTCCTTGAAAGCAGTCAGGGTGGGTGTCTTACTCAGCTTTGCATTCTCAGAGCTTAGCACAGCGGCCTGGCCTTTGGAAGAGCTCAATGTAGGCCTGCAGCATTAGTGAAGGCAATTGTAGGAGTCCCTGCGTTAGGTAAGCAACGTTTCTGTTGCGTGAACAAATTCTGAGCCACTAACGAAAGCTCTCCACACCACACCCCTTGCAAAAGCACACCCAGAAAGGACGATTGTCTGTGGCCATCCCTCCTCCATGTTGGCCACAGCCAAAGGGGAAAGGTTGTGAGGAAATGCCACTGTTAGTGGCTCCATGATTCTTGTCACCATCTGATGAGGGTCTAACCTTTCCAGACAAATCAGAAAGGGGCTGGTATGCTGTTTCATTTGGTGACTGCCACGCTGTCGCTCAGGTCAGCCGGGACCCCTCAGCTCCCAAACTCTGCAGCAGCTGCTTAAGCAGTAGCAGGGCCTTCTGTTTTGATAGCCCCGTGTGGTTACCCAGCACTTCTCCCCTGTTATCCTGCTCGATCTCATTTGATGAACCTATACCTACCTCTGCAGCACTAGGTGACTTGCCTCTTCACCTCTCTGCTCCTCATTTGCAAAATGGGATGGCATTGCATTTTGAGAACCTTAGACTGGAAGGCTTGAGTATTTTCAGAAAACGTTGATGAAGTTCCACTCACACCACCACCACCACCACCACCCCTCCTGAGAAAGGCCATGGCTCTTGCTGTGATTATGCAGGACTCTCCATACTTCTGCTCGCAAGGTTTCTGAGTGGTTATCACACGCTGAGACTCCAGAGTGAGCGGCCTGAGTGAGGGTCTGGATCCAATCAGGTGAACATCACATGGGGAGGAGCCTTCCTGTCTATTTGCCAAATCCAGGTGAGCCAGGGCTCAAGCACCAGAAGGGAAACAACTGAACTCAGGGCAGATGGTTCACTTTACAAAAGAATCTGCTCCTTTGCTCCTTTCTCCTGGTTCCCTGCTACCACAGGAGGCATCTGGTCGGTATCCCTGTTTCAGAGCGGCAGTCCCGGTACATGGCCCGGGTGAAAGGAGGATCGTCCTCCCAGCTTCCCTAGAGTAGCCCCCTCTCCTCTGCCCTCCTGCAACCTGGCCCAACCCACGCCTGCCACCTAGCTGCATCGCCCAGAGGGTTGCTTCCTAGGAAGGCCCAAGACTCTTCATGGAGGCAGCCAAGGAGGCGGGTACTTGTACGTAAAAAGTAACACCAATATTTCCCTTTCCAAAGCACTTTCATTTCTGTTATCTAGTTTTATCCTCTGCCCATGTAGCAAAGGGCACAGTTATTACCACCATCTGACAAATGGGGAAATGGAGGATCACGAGTTTCAGTGGTTTGTCCAAGGCAATGGGTGCCACCTGGGACACACCTGGATTCACGTACAGCCCAACTCTCAACCTCCGTGACATGGTTTATGTGTGAAAATGCTATCTGTAACTGGTGGAAACTCCGGAGACCTGGACCCGTCACTTTTAACTTGTTCCGCAGGGTGACTTGCGGAGGCAGGTCATTAAAACAAGATTTTGATGAGGTTCATTTTCAAGGATTTATTCACCCCATTTATTTAGTACTTAAACAGTTACTAAGTACCTGCCACGTGAAGTGCTGACGATAAGATGGAGAGCACACACAGGCACAGTGCCTGTGCTGCAGAGCTAGCAGTCTCGTGGAGACAGAGTTCACCAAATTGTCACCAGATAAACTAAAATGACAACAGCAACAATGGTGATGAAGGATACAACCTCCAAGAATATGTAATAGGAGATTTGAGTCATCATGAAGAAGGTTTCCCTGAGGGAGGGACGATTAGAAATATGACTAGGACTGAACCAGGCAAAGGGCATGTCATGTGCAAAGGCCCTGTGGAGAAACGAATCTGTGTTTGAGGAACGGGGTGAAGGCTGCTAAGGCTGGAGCCCAGATACACAGGAAAGAGCAGTGCGAGATGCAACTGGGGAGGTAGATGAGCAGTCTTGCTTAAGCTTCTTACACTTCAACAGGCAAAACACCTGATGTTTCTTTGGGATTGCCCTGGCAGTTACAACTCTCTCTTGTACCTTCATGCCTCACTTACTACACTTAACATTCAAATCTCTTCTTCATTTACCTCTTTATTAACTTAAAATATTTACCTCTGGAAAAGGGAGGCTGAGAGTTCCCCTTCTTCGTTTGCATCATTGACCCTGGAAGAAAGCACATGAGTTTCAGACCGACACAACGCCCCTGCTGGCGTCTCTGGTAGACCTTCTGAGGGTATGGATGAAGCCCATAGAAAGAGGCTTACTGATGTTGATGTTTCAATTGCGTGAGACCAGACATTGAAACTGTTCATTAAACATTCCTATGTTCAAGCAGACAAAGAAAAATCATTTCAGAAGCTCTGTAATGAATGTACAAGCGGGTACAGGTTATCTTGTCAAACACAATGATCATGAGTAAAAGCAAACGGATGCCGCTTGTATTTGATTTTGTCTGCAGCACGCTGACAGCTGCCCTGGCCCTCCAACCACCCTGAGTGGGAGGACCTGGCCTTTTGCTTCCCGATCCCCTCTGGCCAGGCCTGGGCTAGGGTGACATGTAAATATGAGTAGCACCCAGACAGGGAACAAGATGGAGAGAATGAAGTGAAATTAGCACACATGTAGGCAGTGTCATGTGACCCATCCACGGGGACACAGCTTGGGTGCTGGTGGAGGGTGAAGGAAGCATTTCTGCAGTTAGAACTGGAGAGGCAGGCGACTGCTCAACTCAGACAACTAGGATTCTGACTGGGTTGTCGAAACCCCCAGTGAAAGCGTTCTTCTCAGTTCTACAGCTGTTCCGAAGATTCCACACACTGTGCCCATCTACAGAATAGTTTCACGACAGTTTACTCAATGCTGTGTTATGCACCAAAAAACACAAAGCTGAATAAGACATGGTTCCTGGGCGGAGATGCTCACAACATGGAAGGTGAGACAGGCAAATACAAGTATGGATGCAAAGCTCTGTAATAGTTGCCCAGCACATTTTGAAGAGTCAACAGGACCAGACGTTGTTGCCAAACTGTTTGGTATGGCCCCATTAGAATGTCCAGAATCTCCATCTCCCTGTGAATGAGGGAGGGCCCACAGTTAACCGGTTTAATAGAGTGCAGTCTGACTTCATTAGCATTTGGGGGACCAGTAGAAGGTTCCCATATCTTACTGCAAAGGAAAAATGGGGAAAAAATAACTGCCATCTATTTTCATCATCTTTCCCAAAAGAATGGAGTTTTAATATCATATATATATACATATATATACATATATATATACATATATATGTATATGTATATATATATGACATTATCTTAGAGTAAGAAATCATTTGTTGCTTTGAATATATTTAGCTTCATGAAAAGTCACTATATTATCTTTACCTTCCCCATTGGACACAGACCAGTGGAAAGCAAAGTTTGGACCTGCCCACAGTGTTTCCGGACAGGCACAGGGAAGCTGCTGATATATAGCCAAGGGATGGCTACACTTAGTTTGACCAGAAATTATTGAGTTCAACCAATTATGGGACTGGATTATTATCTTGTATAGAGATTCACTTCTTTGCTAGTCTTTGCAAGGTGATCAGCAACTTGAGTGTCCTTAATTTCAGAATGGATACTAGATTGTCAATCTAGAGCAGTGGTTCTCAACCTTGGCTGCACATTAGAAATCACTCGGGAATCTTTTTAAAATCCTGATTTCTGGGCCTCATCCTCCGGAAATTCTGTTTCTTTGTTATGGAATGGGGTGGCCACAACATTCCATAACAAAGAAACAGAATTTCCGGAGGATGCACCCCAGAAATCAGGATTTTAAGAAGATTCCCAGGTGATTCTAATGTGCAGCCAAGGTTGAGAACCACTGATCTAGAGGGTCCTGAGACCTGGCAGTGAGTCTTCTCAGGGCCCTTGAGGAAGTACTTCTAGGACCTGAATAGATGTGAGCTAACGTGGCTGGTGTGGGGAGAGCAGGGCCCCACTTTAGCACCTCTCAAAGTGTTCCCCATTGGAAATATGGAAGAGGTCTGCAAAGGTGAGACTCAAAGGCCAAGGTCCCAACTAAGACGAGAGAGTCAAGGACGCAGTGTTTCAAGCCCTCCCTGAGACCCAGCATGACCTTGGGAACCCTCTATATTTCATTATTTTCAATTGGGAAATTCTTAATAAACACCCCTGTACAGATGATCTGAACAGGAAAATAATTGTTTGATAGGTCTCCTGGTACATTCTCTGTAATAAATATTTTTATTTATTTTTTAAATATATTTTATTGATTTTTTACAGAGAGGAAGGGAGAGGTTATAGAGAGTTAGAAACATCGATGAGAGAGAAACATTGATCAGCTGCCTCCTGCACACCTCCCACTGGGGATGTACCACAACCAAGGTACATGCCCTTGACCAGAATCGAACCTGGGACCTTTCAGTCCACAGGCCAACACTCTATCCACTGAGCCAAACAGGTTAGGGCTACATATTTTTATATATTTTTTTAAAAGATAAAGAAAAAGGTTCAAGTAAATCTTATCACCCTTGTGACATTAGATCTTAAATGTTCTCACCGTGTCTTTTGGAGTTTAGTAGTCACATTATAGCCCATTGTCAATATACTGTATTTTGTTAAGCCACCCCTGGTTACTGCACAATGGGCTCCTTCTGGAATTCTGTGTGTATGTGCGTGATTGGATTTGATCATTAGAGACAGTGCCACAGTTTGTGTAGCGTTTTGCTTCTGCCATATTATTTCTTTAGTAGAAATTCCCAGGAGGAGGATTACTGGGTCAGAGTAAGCACATCTTTATGATTCTTGTTACACATCGCCTTATTTCTTTCAAGAAAAATTATGCTGATTTAACTCAAGGGCTATAACATTTGAGTCTATCGGTTTCACTGCCCATCTATCAGCAGCCTGGCCATCATTAAGGCATCATTTGGTAAGGCTAAAATGCTGCCTCCTCATAGTTGCTTTAATTTGCATTTTTTATTAATAGGAGGGGTGAACATTTTCCCAGAGTTATCTAGTTCTACTCATTTAAAATGTTTTAGGGCCACAAGGGGAGGGAAAAGTAGGGGAAACGTTGCTTCTCATAGCTGGAGGGGCAGATGACAGCTATGGAGGAGCCTATATGAATAAAACTTCAGTTGATTCCTGTGATATGAAGTGACTGCACATGATATAACTACCTTTTTCAGCTTAAAATGACACAGAGATGGTTGTCACTCTTGTGGGCAAAAGAAACAGACTCCCCAGAATAAACAGCCAGAAAGTGCTCATTTTTTTTTAGCCTGTTGTCCTCATTGAGAGGTTTTGGGGAGCTTCTGGGAGGCCATCCATCTTCAGGTCTGTCCATCTTCCCAATTGTGCACAGTAAGACTTTAGAAGCAAGAGAGTATTTGCAAAACTTAGGACACTTCCTTCACTGTAATTGTGCATTAATTTTCACATGCTCTTCCTCATCAGCTTCGGTCTCCAGAATACAGTCGTACAACAGGGCATATTTTAAGGCTAAATAAACTCACTGCCCTGTTCGCGTTGCCAGCCTCCCTTTCCTCAGCTGACCAGACTCAAATGCGCAGGGTTGGAAGATGATAGAACTAAATGGGAAACAAACTACTATATGGGAAACAAACAATTCCAAACTCTCAAGTCTCTGGAAGATTTCAAAGTCTGTTTTCTTAACATTGGGCTAATAATGCCTTTCCTGCTCCCCGCCCCTCCCCCGCCCCTTCTCCTGATCCAGGGAGGCACTCAGCCCAGTGGTTATATAACTGTGACTTGACACCACACCAAGGTACTGAGCTGGGAGCTCGGTTCACTGAACTGTGGTCAGGCCCTGGCCAGGGAGGAGTCCAGTTAGAGGATAAATAGATGACTCTGAGTTACAGATCAGCTGCACCTAAGTCTGAGGGCTGGCCAGCCACTCTGTGGTGCCGAAACGTTGGTAAGCAGGCCAAGCAGTGTCCTGCTCCAGGAACTGAAATAAATGGCTCCCGGGTACCAAATGAAGTCCCAGCATGAAGGATCCAGGCTATGTCATTTCCCCCCCTCAAGAGACCAGCCTCAATGGTCCTGCTGACCATAAGGCTGCCCAGGCTGCTTGGGCGTGCAAGTTCAAGGGGAAGTTTGGGGGGTTCTTTACCACCAAACTTGAAAACCGCAAGCACCCAAGATGCTGAGTCCACTCTTATTTGGAGTAGCATTGACTAACAAGAGAAAACAATGTCCTCAACTCGCCCCATCCACCCCAACACAGCCAGCCGAACTGAGCACCCCACATGCCCCAACCCCCACATACCTTCTATGTATTTAAGAAGCAGGCTGAGTCAGAGAGACCTAGCTTGGCTTCTTACAAGTTTTGTGACCTTCAAGAAGTTACTTAAGCCCCCTAGATTTCAGTTTCCCCATCTGTAAAATGGGCGTAATCATAGAACCCATCTAATAAGGCTGTTGTGAGGATGAAATTAGAAATGGAACAGAAAGCACTTGAAAGATTACATAGAAAGAGGCGAATAAAAATCAGCTTTTATTATGGCACTTTTCCTTCACTTTTCCTTACCCCCTCCCTTGCCAGGCTGATGATTGGAGCACGTAGGAACTTTATCTATCTGCCTCATCTCAGTCCTGCTAGGCTGGAACTCAGCTCCTGACACACAGTGAGCCCTCAGGAAGCTTGGCATGTGCCTGGCGAGCTTTGAGAAAACTGCGCCCCAGGGATCAGGGTGCAGCAGCGCCGGTTTTATTTTTTTGTTTTGTTTAATATACTTTTTTTAATTTTAAATTATTTTTGAGTCAGTAGTGTAATCCCTAATTCTTCTCATCTCTCAAACAGATTGTTTCTTTTGAGTTCATTTAAATGAAAATAAGAATGAAGGATTTCTTGTTTTAAAATGGATTCTCACATGAAAGATCCTATAAAACTAAATTACTAATTGAACAATGATGCTGGTTGGAAGCAATTATCCGAGAAGGCCATGCCTGGTTCTTTTTAAAGGGACATCTCTCTTGCGTATTCCCTGACAGGTAATGTAACATGTGTTCATAATCTTCACTGTGCTCCATAGACCAGCACTGTGCTTCCCAGACCTGGCTACACAGCAGCATTACAAAAGGAGCTTTAAGTTCATATATATATAGATATAGATATAGATATAGATATAGATATAGATATAGATATTGATTTTAGAGAGGGGGAAGGGAGGGTAAGGAAAGAGAGAAAGAGAAAGAGAAAAACATCAATTTATTGTTCCACTTACTTAAGCATTCATTGGTTACTTCTTGTATATACCCTGACTGGGGATCGAACCCACAACCTTGGTATACAGGGACAATGCTCTAACCACTAAGTACCGGGCCAGGGGCGCCCTTTTTTTTTAATGCCCCTGTCTAGCCCTGCTCCTGGAGAAGCAAGTTCAATAGGACTGAAATAGACATGAGAATTCTCAGAGGCTCTCCAGACGGTTCTGAGAAGTAGCCGGGGTTGAGATCCACTCCCAAGTGGCCGTGAAGAAAGACATTTCTCTCCCCTTGTTTTTCTTTAAATTCCCATGTTCATTGGGGCTCATGTGAAACTCTTCCTACCATCTCCTCACCAAGCAGATACATATCATGTGTGTTCTATGACGTATAACTATTGGCACTTCCGAAGGTACTTTGGCGAGATGTATGAACATTTGCTGAAAACCTCCAAGTGCTTTGGAAAAGATGTATTCACGTGTTATTGATGAGGGGGAGCTGAAATCAGGGTGCCCCCACCCTCTGAGCTTCAGCAGATCTCCCTGGTGCATTTGAACCACAAGAATAATTCCTCCTGGGTCCCAGTTGACTATTTCATAATGTTTTAGTCAACAGAAAGAAAGTCAGTGTTCATCAGGTTGTGGCAATTCAGGAGAAAAACGTAGAACCATATCAAGGTCATCAGCAGTGCCACTGCTAAGACTGTCTTGAGAAAAATCTTGCACAGTTTCCTCCAAAGCAACCACCAACGTGGTCTTTATAAAAGACCTGGATAGCTAAGAGTAACCAACAGTTTATATAGTGAAAGGTTACAATATGTATTGGCCTGTTCATCTATCTATCATCTATCTATCTGCCTACCTACCTAATCACGCTAAACAGCATCCCCCATACCAGTGGTTCTCAACCTTCCTAATGCCTCGACCCTTTAATACAGTTCCCAATTTTATTGTTACAAATTGAACATAATTAAAGCATAGTGATTAATCACAAAAACAATATGTAATTATATACGTGTTTTCCGAAGGTCTTAGGCGACCCCTGTGAAAGGGTCGTTCGGCCCCCAAAGGGGTCGCGACCCACAGGTTGAGAACCACTGCCTATACAGTCCTGCCACGGTCTTACATCTCCCACGGCTGCAGATACCAGGTGCAGAGAGCAGTCTAGACTGAAGGTGACTTCCATAGGCTAGTAAAACTGAAGCCTGTGGCTCATGGAGTCTTATTAAAGAGAGATGTTGGCCAGGCTTGGGCATTTATATGACCCAGAGGGGAGCCTTTGATCTGAGCTCCTGTCAGTTGTGTTTGAGGAAGGCAATCCCTTCTGCCCAGAAAACTGCAAAGGAAGGTGGGTAGTAGCCATGCTGAGCCGAGAGGTGCTGCTCTGACCACCACAGAGATCCAGCCAAGCCAGGCTGGGGTTCCTGATCCTGGGACAGGGTTTGCAATGATTTTTGTGAATGAGAAAAGTCTCATGAACCTCTACTGCACACGGGAATCAAAATGGCTCATCCCTTCACCGACTAAAGTCCATCTGAGCTTGGAAGGAGTCATCCATGCTCCCCACCTACCAGTAAAAGTTCCCATCCATAAAATGGGGCCAGTTCATACCTCACACAGTGTAGGGAGGGGGAACTGATTAATTAATGTTTACAATCTGCTTTGAACTTGAAAAGGATTCCCTAGAAGTTGTTATTAAGCCTATATCATTTTTACTTTGAGTTCTGGGGTGTGTCCAAACCTGAAAATCAAGGGAACCTTCACAGTTTGTTGCACACTTAGAGGTGAGAAAAAATGTAATAAGATTTTAATGCAAATTCCCTGGAAATGCCTGCCCTTTAACCAATGGACAGGGTGTTCTTTATAAGGCTCGAGGGACCCTGAAGCAAAGGGGAAAGGGTAGCCGTCTCCAGGGGAAGAAGCAGAAAGCAGCCCTTCTAACTGAGAAGGGGCAAGGCGGTGGGGATGGGGTGGGGGCGAGGATTTTGTTCTTTGGTAAAGGTAGCCATCAATTCCCAGGAATTTTCCTTTTTGAGCCCCTGCCTTCATTGGGTCTCCAAGAAAGCCAGAGAGTCGGGTTTGCATGTAAGGCATTAAAGCATACTCAGTGTAACTTAATGTCCAGCTCTCCTCATTTATCCTGTTGTCACTCAGCAGTAAACAGTGAGATACAGACACTTGTCAGCAACCAGGTAACTGGACTGCGAGATGGAGTGAGGTGGAATGCTGAAGTGACGTGTGGCAGAGAGCGCAGGAATGGACCTTGGAGACTGAGGTGTTCAAACCTTGTGTTTGAGCAGGGACCAAAAAATCATGATAACCTCGTCCCCGCAGAGCAGCAGTCACCAACCTTCTGGACCTCACCGACCACCAGTGGTCCCTGGACCAAGGCTTGGCGACTGCTGCCTTAGAGACCTCATAAACTGTAAAGATAGCAAGCCTGCGCCCGGCTCTCCACTCAGCCAGAACCAAAAATGATTAGCCACATTGGTCCTTGAGCACTGGCCATCCCCACCAAGCCGGCTTGGCGTAACTGTTTCTTACTGAAGAAACAACTACCTCTAGTCCAGTGGTTCTCAAGCTTCCTAATGCCGCGACCCTTTCACACAGTTCCTCATGTTGTGGTGACCCCCAACCATAAAATTATTTTCCTTGCTACTTCATAACTGTAATGTTGCTACTGTTATGAATCATAATGTAAATATCTGATCTGCAGAATGTATTTAGGCGACCCCTGTGAAAGGGTGGTTCAACCCCCAAAGGGGTCGCAACCCACAGGTTGAGAACCGCTGCTCTAATATGTCCCAATACCAAGTCTGTGCGGTTGCATTAGATTTTCCTTGCCGGAGGGTATGGCTTGAGTTTTAAGTCAATTGAGTCTTACAACAGAAGCTCATATTGACTATTGGATTAGACGGCAAGTCGATTTATTTTCCTGGGTTCAATATTCAAGGATGCATGAGAGAAAAGCAATCCTCCGGATGTGTTTTTGGGCAGCGGTGAGAACCCACTTGAGTTGTTGTGATGCTTTTTAAGCCATTTGGAAGAGCATTTGCACACCCCTTACTCTGCGGTTCAACGCACACCTTGACTGTCGGCATTTTACTCATTCCCTGTGCTGGCGAGATTGCTGTTTGATTCTGGTTCCCCAAAGTGGCTGTGAGAGGTGAGCTCTTGGCCTCTGCTGCAGCAGGGGCTCTGAGCACCTCACCTCCAGGAGGGAGCACCTCCTCTGCTGGGTAAGGATGTCTGAGTGAAGGTGTAATCCACCTGGGGGCTGCAGCCCACAGGTAGGAGGGTAGGGGATGCAGCTTTCATCTCTCTCCCATGATCAAATGTAGGAAGTTGGCTATTTCAGCATCTTAATATTGAGTGGGACTGGAAGGGTAATGCCATCTTTGGGCTAGAAGTGCCGAAGTGGGCATTCATTACATATTTAAACTCAGTGGAGCCTGACTTGGATGTAGACCTGAGGCCCGGGAGGAAGGGTGATTCGCCTAAGTGCACACAGCGGGTTTGTGCTGAGCTGGGTTTTCCTTATATGTAGGCCAGTGAATTTTCCTTGCTATCATGAGGCTTCTCCTTATGAGGAAGGAGACATATCTATTTATTCGCTCAGGAGGAAACACGTATGTCTGTGTTTGCCTAATGTTCTGGATTTGTTTGCTTTTGTCAGCTTTTCACTTAACTAATCAGAGTACATTTTATTCGAAAGGACTAAGCTGTGCAAATGCTTATTCTTTGTTTTTGTGTTGTTTTGATTTCACTACTGCCTTAAAGGGTCCCCGGTGTTTTAGAGTATGAGAGCTGCATGTAAGAACCAACAACATTCATTTCCTTACTAAATATTTATTCAGCACCTACTATTAACCAGGCACAATTCTAGGTACTAGGAATATATCAACAAACATAAACAAATATTCATGCCTCTGAGTTGCTTATATTCCAGCAGGGAGAAGACAGACAATTAGCCATAAATATAAGAAATAAGTAAATTACAGTCTTCCCTGGGTATCTGTGGGGGATTGGTTACATGCAGTTCCCACGGATCCATGGACGCTCACCTCCCTTACCCAAAATGACACACAATAATGCATAAAGTTCATCTTCCACGTCTATGGATTCCCAACCACAAAGTGAAAATACTGCTTTCCACCGGCAGTTGGTTGAATTGGGGGATGCAAAACCTGCGGATACGAAGGGCCGACTGTGTAGAAGGTAAGAAGAGCTAAAGGGAAGGAGGAATCAGTAGAATGGGAAAGGGGAGGCAGGTTGCAGGATTAAATAGGATGGTCAGATCAGACTGCATAAATCCAGAGACTGTAATTACACTTCATTAAGGCAGTGTCTACAGTGGTTGGTGCAGATCAAGAGTCAAAGACTCTTTTCAGTAATTCCATTCTCCTGACCAGATTAGGACCCCAACTCTGGGGACCCCATACCTTGTCTCCCTTTTGCATCCAAGGCTCAGTTGAAACCCTTTTGCCTGGGGATCTATGTTCTGCTGTAACTGGTTGGTTTGCTTAATTTAAAAGGAGCAGAAAAAGCACATGTGTTTCAGTAAAGTCCTGGTGTGAAGTCTCTGATGTTCCCTCTTTCTCTCCCCTCCCCCAGCATTCATCTCTCAGTTGTGCTCTGAGCTCCCCAGCCCTTCACTCCTCACCAGGCAGCCTTTGGCATCTCCAAAGGCCTGGACCAAGTTGTCCTGTTCTATTTCCCTCCTCCTAGAGACCTTGCTAGGAGATTACCGCACCATCTGACAGACTAAGCCAAGATGAAGGGGAAGTGGCTGACACACTGGAACACATCCCTCCTGGGTGACATTTGCATATGAACAATAATCACAATAGCAAACACATACATCTCTTTTGATATGGGCCAGGCACTGTTGTCAGCGTTTTATAATACTAACCATTTAACACTGACAACGACCCTATGAGAGACTCTAATTATCCTCACTTTACAGTTAATGAAACTGAGGCACAGAATAACTTGCCCAAACTCACATTGCTTTTAAGTGGTGGAGAAGGGATTCAAACTGCTGTGTGGTCCAGGCTCATGCAGTGCCTTAGCCCAGGAATGTCGTAGGATTCAGCCCCTGTGTCATCTCCAGGTGATCCATAGTGACTGTTCAACTTGCTGTAGAGGGAAAGGTTTGGGGGGGCGGGGTGTTTGGTGTGGATGGGAAAGAATTCTGTGATTGCATTGCTTAGTAGTGTCTGCATGGGTTCAGGATGAGGGGATGTATGGTATGATTGTGTCAATGGGGAGGATGCCCGAACTCAGAGGGCTAGTGGACAGTCAGGCCTAGTGCATCACCCATGAGGGAGCTCTTTAGGGGCTCGTCCCTAGTAAATCATATTGGAAAGTCAAGCAAGTCAACGCCCTAATTTACCAGCTGAACCTGATTCTTATTCTCTTACTGTGGTCATTTTTCTCCCATCAGAGTGGGAAGTGTGAGGTCGGGAATACAGAGCATGCAGCCTGAGGAGCATCCATGAAAAGCAGCAGGGAAAGGTGGGGAGGGCTGCCGCAAGGGAGGGCTTCACTCCTGCACGCCGACCACGGGGTCCTTCACCTCAGGCAGCTTGCTGATCACAATATCCTGGGTGCTGTCTAAACTCAGTTCTAACTGAGCCAGCAAAATACCTTCCCCTTCAACAAAGTTTCAGGTTCCCATCGAATTACCGATAAGGACTAAGCCACAGAATGTGAGGTTGCACTAGTTCACACACAGGCAGTGCTGACGTCGGCAGATCTGAGGCCTTTCCCGGCACCTAGGGATGGAGGAGACGGAGGTAAAGGGCAGGCAGCTAGAAGCCCAGTGCGGGGGACTTTTCCTCCTGCCTCACTGTATTCCTTAATGACTCAGCCGTGAAAGGACGGTGGTGCTGCATAAGATAATTCTTCTATGTCAGTAATTTTAAACCTAAAGAGGTTTGATGTCCCATAAGCATTTTCATCTTTCCATGTTTATTAAATTAAGTCCTTCATGAATCTGCAACAACATACTGTTCATTAATAGGAAGAGAGACCATTGTTTCCCCCCAGGGAATTGTTGGCTCAGATGTGTTCCAATGTAGGCATAAATGAAGTGTGTGTGTGTGTGTGTGTGTGTGTGTGTGTGTGTGTGTGTACGCGCACGCTCGCACACACGCGCACCTTGAGTAGGGGTGATGGGGGAGCCTGTGGGGGGCTTCATAGCAAAGAGGGAAAGAAGGAAAAGAAGTCTTAGAGCTTAGACCAGAAATAGCTGAGAAGAGTTCTTGTCAGAGCTAAATCTAAGTACTCCTGGCGGAGTGCCTAGCAAGATATTAGTTTTTATAAGGAGAAAAGCGAATATGTAATTGTAGTGTCTCTATAGGAAGAAAAGTGCAGATCTGTTCAGGAGAACCCCCCACGCAAATTTGAAAACAGCTTACATATGGGAAAATCAGTTTTTCCCTTCTAGCAACATTAACATACTCAAACAACTGAAGAGAGAATTCGATTAACGAAGTCAGTCCCATCAAGTTAAAGCCTCGTAATGCTGCCATCGGGGCTCGGTGGGGAATCTAATCATTTGCAGCTTGGACCAGAATAACGTGGAAACCCCATTCGTTTAGACTCACGTTACTACTAATGCTGAAAGCAAATCCGGGAAGCCCAGTGCAAGTGTAGGGAGCTTAGGAGAGAAGGGTTGAAAGAGGAGGGTACAGATATTCTGGTAGCCATGTGATTCGTCGGTGAGAAACCTAAGAGGTGTGGGGTGCCTTCAACCCCACTGATAACTTGTTTCAGGACAACATACTGTATTCAGAGAATGTTACGGTAATACACTCAAAATATCAGTCACAAAGGAAGTTGAGGAAATGTGTTGAGTAATCATGAATTGATACTACAATTACCCTAAATTTTCAAGTTTCCAGTTAAAGGCCATGCTTGTTTTGTAATAGGATCTAAGGAACATGCTTATAATGTGGGTTCAACAAAGAGAAAGCTTTTGTCCTCAATTCTTGTGCTCTGCTTCAGGATGAAAATAAGACTGCCCGGGGGGAGGGGACAGACTAGAGCATTTAGAGAGAGACCAGAAATGACTTCTGTCCATTTGAAATACTAGTGACAAAGGCAGTGTAGCTCAGGACTTTGGTGTAAAGTGAGATGGAGACTGAGACATTTGCATGACCTAGATATGGGTGCACCCATTGAAACTGAAATGCTAAGACCCGGGGCTACTCGAGGCACTAAGCGGGGTAGGGAGATGGCAGAAGGGGCTTTCTCTTTTCCAGGAGTGAACTCTATCGATAGAGGCAGGAAAATCAACAGCCCTCAGAAGGAGTCTTTAGAAAGGTATGCCTGGTGGAGGATCCAAGGAGATTGGGCCTCCATGATCCATCTGAGACCTCTTGGGAATGAAACAGTTTCTGGTGATGGCTCCTGCGTAGGACAGATTCTCAGGTGAAGACACCAAGAAACGGGTGGTGCATTTGAAGATGACTCCTAAGGCTGACCTTGACATTGATAAGTTCAATCCACCAAAGTCTGACCCAGATATACTGACAACAAAGTTCATCCATCCAGAGAAGTAGCAGGATTGGGTGGCCTGGCATGTACAGCAGGGAACTGTCCATTAGGAATCTCCAGAAGCCGTGGCTGTGGATCAGCCAGATCCTCGAATTTGAGTCGGGCCAAAGGCACACATGTTATCAAAGGGCCCTTTAGCTGTGTTCCACCTTGGTCTTCACATTGCTGCCTTGGGCCCCTGATGTATGCCTCCCCAGATGTATGCCACACAGTGTTTCTGAAGCAACCAGAATCTTGAACCTCGGAGAAAAGGTGTATTTTAACGACACGGGTCCAGCTATCATCCAGTCTTTATTACACATCACGCAAGTGCTGAGCCCACACCTACAAAAGGAGCTGTTGGCCCTGTACTGGGGAGGCTTCCACACCGAGGTTCAGGAAGTGTCAAGTCTGGCTGGGTGGATGCTCCCCATGTTTCCACAGTCGAGGCTGACCTGGCCTTCTTTGAGTCTTTATGTGCTTATCAGTGCAGTGGCCAGCAGTTGGTCTTGTTGGCCCTTTATTTAGCTACTTCAGCTCCTTCGTGGCGAGTCCTGAAATGTTGGTTAGCAACGGCATTTTTTTCTTCAACATAAGAGGCAGTGGATGGGAGGAGACTGCACCCACTCTTCTTGCCGGTGACCGTGGGGCCCTGCAGCACTGTCCGAGCTCCACTAGCAGTCGGAGAAGCTGATACAGTACATGGTCCTGGAGTTGGTCTTAATTCTGCTGTGAGTGTGGATCCTTCAGCAAGGATGTTACCTTCCTGGGTCTGATTTCTCTGTCTCTAGGATGGAGAGTCCTCTTTTCCTTGAAAAGATTATTTCATCCTCTTGATTCATTCCCATCACATTTTTGTAACCAGGTCTTAAAAGGTACCAGGGCCCCCTAACCGGTTTGGCTCAGTGGATAGAGAATCGGCCTGCAGACTGAAGGGTCCCAGGTTCGATTCTGATCAAGGGCATGTACCTTGGTTGCGGGTGCATCCCCAGTAGGGGGTCTGTAGGAGGCAGCTGATGGGTGTTTCTCTCTCATCGATGTTTCTAACTCTCTATCCGTCTCCTTTCCTCTCTGTAAAAAATCAATAAAATATATTTTTTTTAAAAATAAAATAAAAAACAAAATAAAAGGTACCAGGGCATTATTTAGGGAAGTAGACTTCAAGGTAAATCAGCATTGGCAGAGGAGATACAATTGTTGCAGCAATGTAAATTTACATAGTTGATAACTCCGCTGTGGTTATGTAAGAGAATATTCTGTTCTTAGAAAACACCTCAATGAAGAGTTTAGGATTAAAAGCTCATGCGGTATGTACCTTACCCTCAAACTGCCCAGAAAATAAATTATGTACATCCATATAGAAAAAGAGAAAGACAGGAGAAAAAATTGTTTTAAGTAAATCATCATAAAGTATATGAAGAATATCAACCTTGCCCAGCCAGTGTGCTCAGTAGTTGAGCGTCGACCCATGAACCAGGAGACCACAGTTCAATTCCCCATCAGGGCACATGCCCAGGTTGTGGGCTCAATTCCCAGTAGGGGGCGTGCAGGAGGCAACCAATCAATGTTTCTCATCATTGATGTTTCTATCTCTCCCTCTCCCTTCCTCTCTCTCAAAAAAAAAAGGTCAATAAAGACATTTTTTAAGAAAAGAATATCATTCTTCAGGTCTAAGTTCACCATCACTATATAAAGGGAAGAGCCCACACAGACGCCTGTGGCTCCCTGTTCTCCAGCTTCCACAGACTCGTCAAGATGGATCAAGGCTTCACTGTCCCACTCTGAAATGTTACATGCAAATGAGCTGTCAAGGGAGATTTCCAGAGAGCAATGAAAGAGCCTCTTCCTCAGAGGCCAGGAGAGTCCAGGGCTCCCATTTTAGTCAAAGGAAGCTAAATGGAACTTGCAACCCAAAAAATGTAATGATTCACCCCCTGGTAATAAAGCAGCGCTGGAAAACTCCCCAGAGGGATTAATCTTAATCGGCAATTAAGATAAAGTCAGGGCACAAGCTAATCCAGGGCTTAATCGGAGACATTTTAATGTGCTGCTGTGGTCTGGATGTAAGACTGGATTCCACTAATTGAGCCTGGACGTGGGTGTGAGGTGGAGGATCCCCAGTGCACAGATGGCCGGCAACTCAGCAGCAAAAGGGTGGTTTTGCAAGGGAGCCAGGCCATCCTGGCTGGCACAGCACTGTGCAGGGCTCACCTGCTGCTAAGGCTCCCAGGTAAATGAAAGCCCGGCTGTCTCCACTGCAGTGCAGCAGAGCAAAAGGAAAAGCAAGCTCCTAATGGGGTGGATGGAACACTTCCTGCCCCACAAGCCTGTTCTGAAAGCCCGGGTTCATGAAATGATCGAGGACTTGCTCACACAAGGTGTGGGGACCAATGTGAGCACAAGGAAAAGCAAAATATAAAAATGAAAAAAATGTAAACGGTTTTCAAAGAAAATTGAAGCCTGTATCATTGCTGTGTGATTTCTTCCTGGAATTCCCTCTGCTGCGTATTTCTAAATCCAGATAATCCTGTGATGTAGTTTATAAGTATAAATCCCAGCGGTGGTGACTTAGTCCGCTCTCTAGCTCAGCCAGGGAATCCTGCCACCTGCTCTCCGGCTGGTTTGGTCTCCAGTTGTGTCATTTTTAACTCCTACCTTATCAACCAAAATTTGAAGATTTGATGCTGGCAGGAGCCCTGCAGTATGACAGACAGCATGTGTATACACTGCCCCATGTGCCTATTACTTCATATTGTGGAGCAGGCACTGAGCCTTCCCTCAATACAGAACAGTAAGTAAGAAAAAATTTGAAACTTCACAAGAGATAATCAGTAGCTATATTTTAAAACAGTAGGTATCCCATGAGCACCAACTATATGAAAGGCCTAGTGCTGGCTCAAGTGCTGGATTATGTGGCACACGCAAGGAGCTGGGAGAGATGTGCTTTCCTGAGAGGAATACAACATACTAGTGAAACAATAACCAAAGCTCCTTGGTGGTATGTAAGAGGCACCAAGGTAAGGCCCAGACAAAAGGAACTCTCTGATCTAAATGGAACAAGAGATTACTTTTGGCTGGGTGTTCAGGGAAGGCTTCCTGGAGGAGGCATGTTTGAGTAGTCCAGGGAGAGAGAAGGAAAGGAGGCATTCAAGACGGAAGAATAACACAAACTCAGAGATTAAGTGGCACATGGGATTGGAGAAGGGAAGAGGTCTAAGATATAGTAGAAAAGAAGGCAGAAAGAAAAGGGTCAGAGTCAGTGTATAGAAGACCAGAAAGCCTGTCCTCTTATTATGCAGGTAACATTGCCAGATTTTGTTAAAAAAAAAAAGAACAACAAAGAAAAAGAAAAGCAGAAAAACACTAGTTAAACTTGATTTCCAGGTAAACAAAGAGTGATTTTTTTATATAAGTATTCCCAAATATTGCAGGGGACTTACTTATACCCCCCCCAAAAAAATAAAAAGTATTCATTGTTTATCTGAAATTTAAATGTAACTGTGAAAAGAAATCTTCCAAAAAGAAGTCTGAGAAATAAATAGTGAAACCTCACTCATCGTGAGCTTTTCTTTACGGGGAGGCTCAGTGGAACTCTCAGGCCCCATGTAAGGGGTTCCGTGTACCTGAGGTGCACAAATAAGATGGTTGTAAGACATGAGCTTAACATGAACTCTGAACAATGTCACCCAGAAAGCAGCTGCCCCTAGAAAAGCTGATTCGTGTAGAGCTGGAGTGGGCTTAGAAAATATTTCTTACAGATCCCCGACTCCTGCCCCTGCCTGTGTGTGCTGGACAGTTAAGAAACGCAAAGGGAGATCAGACATAGCTGGCATGCCATAAAAAGCATAGTAAGAAAATAATGCTGGGCCATGACAATTTTCATTAAAAATCTTTTTTTCTCCAAGAAAACTTGTATTTTTTTTAAACATTTGTAGTTTTCAGAATTTAAATGGGCAGCCTTCAGAAACAAAAGGCCCTTTAACGAAGGTGTAAATTGTGCCTTTTAAAATGACTTTTCTTCCCTACCCTGGTATTCACAGTAATGAACACTCCTACCCAATCAAAACAGGAAAACAAAATTGGAGCTGTGTCAGCATCTTGGCTGCAAATAAAACTCAAAACAGGTTACAGCACATGCTAGGAATACAAAATAAGGTTAGCAAGAATGCTTCAGCTGTGGGTTCTTCAGGCTGTGGAAATAATAGAGCATAATTTAGCAGAGGGGGAACTAGGGAGTCAGCATCCACGGGAAAAATGAAAGGAGCGAGAAAAATGCACGGGGCAGGAAACAGGTCTGGGAGAAAGTGGAGGAAGATGCTGGGTGGTTAATTATTAGAGAAGAAGAAACGCCCAGCCCCATCAGAGAAGGTCCGGGAGCCTGGAGGCCGTCTGGTTGGGTTTTATATAAACTGCTCATGCTGTGTTTTCAAAGTGATCCTACATGGACCTTGGACTTCAGAGAGCAAGCTCTTAGCAGTAAGTTTTGTGACATCAAGATCTGATTCTCGACAAGACCAGCAGGAAGGAGTCCGCTTTTCTTACCTGGCGACCAAAACATTCAATGGCTGCTTGCTTTGCTCATCTGAGATTATCCCCTGAAACTTCACCGGATTTGTAGAGCTGCTCCTTAAGTATCTTCATTTATAGATTCAGATATTCACTCACAGTGTTCAACCGAATGGATTTTTTTTTCTTTCCTTTTTGCAACTTCATCAAAATATTACTAGTCCGGATCCTCCCTCCCCCATTCCCACCCTCAGAGCACCTGACCCTGGGGAATAAAGAAGAGACAAAAATAGTTAACAAGTTTTCTGCTTCCCATTGTGCCTGCAAGCGGCTTATCAAGACACTTATCTTAAGTAGCAGTTTGCACATTGACTTTCATTCTAACTCAATTAAAGCGTATTTTTCTTAACAAATATTGGTCATAGGAGTTAATTTCTCTTTGCACTTTCCTTCCTGGTGCTAACAGTGAAGAGCCTTCTGAAGGGAACAGGGCAGCCTGCCTCTCCTCTCCTTTCACACCAGGGAAAAGAATTCACAAAATGTAATCTCCACCACCCAGCGAATGAGAGCAGGGGTCAGCTGCCTGATTATGATGTGGACCGAACTTTTGCTGGCCACGAAATGGACACCTGCCGATGAGCCCCCCTCCCCTGCCCCAAATGTGCTGCAGCCTCTACTCTGCGTCCTCTCGTGAAATACTCCTTCTGTGAGAGGACACATTTCTCACCTCTGATAATCCGTTGCCAAAGTCAACTCCCCGTCCCACCTGGCCAGCCCCTTCTCATTGTCTGCCTGTGACAAGTTCACTCGAAAGAATGAAAATCCACTTTCTCAGGCCAGCCCTCCACCGTCGTCTGTCAGTGCTCCCGCTCTTAATCTTACCACTGCCTGACGATGCGGGTGTGAGATGGAGCTTGAGTCTGGGCCTCTGGGTGGCTTATCCCGGGCCTATGCTAGTCCATATTAATTTCTTTTTCAAATGAGGCCTTTAGTGGGTCACTGTAGAGGCAATTATTTTGCACTCTCAAAAATAATATGGGGGTAGAAAATGAAAACAGGAAGTTGAGGTGAGGCCTGGCCAGTGATTTGGAGGGAAATCAGTGTGTACTTGGGTAGAGTTTCCCCCTCTCCACATGGACAAGAGGTGTTCAGCCAGGCCTCGGCTCACACCTGGGCAAGCCCGCCATCCTTTCACGTATGTCCCAGGCTCTTGGTGGGGCTGGTCATTTCCTGATTGACTTTACAGCACATCATGACCCCGCTGTGCACATGTGCCAGTTCCTCCTTGCCCACGCTCTGCCCAGGATGTGTCTCAGATCTGACCCACTCGATGGATTTAGTAGTGAGCGTGTTCAACCATCTGGCACCAGAGGGCTGAGTGGCAAAGTCTTGTTAAGTAGAGAAAGTGGAGGATAGGTGTGGGGGCAGTGATGGACTGTGAGAAAACAAACAAAATGTGGATGGAATTTACTGTTGACCCTTCCAAATTAATTTTACTTCCTCACGGAGACCTTGAAAAGTGCATGGTTCAGGTCCCTCCACCCTGTAGGCCACCCTGTGTTGAATACTTACTGCATGTCTGGCACATGTGCTAGGCATGGGGATACAGTGATGAACGAGATATGGTTTTGCCCTTTAAAGAACTGACAGTCAGATGAGAGGAGACATGGGTGGACCTTCTACCAGGGCGTACTTGAGTAAGAACGGAGGCTCCAGGTGCTCCAAGGTCAGAATAATGGACTTCGGGGTTCATGAAAATTGTCACAAAGGAGTAGACAGTTAAACTGGGTTTTGCAGAGGCATTCCCAGGTGTAGAAGGAAGTTGAGGAAAGAGCATTCAAGGCAGAGGAGAAAGAACATGCAAAGGACAGAAGTGACAAGATGATCTAGAATATCTAGGGCATGGTGACAGGTTGAGTGCGGCTGGACTGGAGCAGAGCTGAATGCGAGTGGAAGTGGAGAGTGTGGGGACCAGGAGCACCCCCTGCACCCTTCCCAGGGACTGTCTTGCATTGGAAAAGAGGGAGGCTTCTGAGCCACCAGCTCCAGTTCCAACACCCAAGCCTTCCATTCGCGAAGCCGTGTGAAATTGTACAAGATCCCTGAGCAGAGAGCCTCGGTCCTTTCGTGTGTAGGGACGGTCAAATGAGATGACATATCTAAAGTCCCTGTTGGTGGCCCCCACAGATGCCAGTTATCATTAGTTGCCTTTGTGTGTATCCTTATCTTGGACCACAAACTCAAAAAGCCAGTGGCCCCGCAGGTAACAGAAACACATCAGGAGAGTTTACTGTTATCTGCCGCTTACCTCCGTTGAGAAAGAACATATGCACCTGAAACAGGAGCCCCAGCCAGGAAGCCCTGCACAATCACATCTTCCAATTTTCCAGGAAAAGCGGGAAGTACAAATTTCTAAGTAAAATTTCCCTACTTTTCTGTGTTGACTATCAATTCGAATTCAAAACACAGTGCAGCCCTAGACCGTTTGGCTCAGCAAATAGTGTCGACCTGCAGACCAGGTTCAACTCCGGTCAAGGGTACGTACCTTGGTTGCAGGCTCCTCCCCTGCCCAGTCCCAGGTAGGGGCTCGTGCAGAAGGCAATCAATAGATTTGTTTCTCTCACATTGATATTTCTCTCTGTCTTTTCCTGTCTCTTCCACTCTCCCTAAAAATCAATGGAAAAATATCTTGGGGTGAGGATTAACAACAACAAAAAAACACAATTCAGGCAAAACAGTACCTGTCTCTGGGCCATACATGCCAGTGGGCTGCCGGTTTATGGCCTCTGATCTCCATCTCCTCTCCCCTCCCCTCCCCCCACATACACACACAATTCAGGCACTGACAGGGTCTGGGCTGTGATTGCTAGCGATGTGTATCAGAGCTGGCTCCTGGCAGATGCTTCGTACGTAGTTGGAGGGCACAGACTAGGGCCACATACAGACGTTGGCACCAGGAGTGAGGACAAGCCAGCCAACTAGCGAGGTGTTCAAAAGTGCAGAATTCAAAGAGTGACCCAGCACCATCGCAGAAGCCCAGGAATGAAAACTTTTAAAACTCGGCCCCAGCAAGAAGCTCCTGGGAGAGGAGCAGATCCTGGGGGGAGAAATGTGCAGCCTGTGAAGGGCAAACTTTGGCAATCTATTAAACAGCAAGTTACAATAGGCGAGTGCGGAGATCACAGAGGCTGGGATTCATGTACACACATCTATCCAGGGAACTTTGATGCTTTCAATGCCTGCTCGCCATCTGAAAAGCGGGCAGCAGGCATCGCCTACATATCTCACAGCAGTCTACCTGTCGGGTGTTTGGGCTTGACAGCAGGAAGCTCTTTGAAACGAGCCCGAGGCATTTCAAACACTTCTGCTTGTTGAATATCCAGTTTGTATATTCTGCTGATGCCTTTTTTCCCCTTAATTCTTTTTTATTTTATTTTTTTACTAATTTTGGAATCACCTATGAAGTCGGAAGTCTGCAAAAGAGCAAATTACAGAGCTAAGATGCCTTTTGACCGTCTCAAGTCAATAATCAAATGCACGGGCTCACATGCAGCCCCATGGAAAGGAGAAGGAAGGGCGTTTTAGTCACAGAGCAGGACTATTTTGAACAACAGTCCAGTAAAAAGCTTCAAATGTTTGGACCATTTGACTCCTGCCTCGATAATTTCATAATGGTTTAGAGAGGTGTGTTTAGCGCTTTCAATGAGTAATAAATGATTTAGAAGCCATTCATTAAAACCTTCTAAATTACAGACACTGCAGGCAAATTCCTTCCTGTAAGAAGAAAGGGATGACCTGAAAATTCATCCCCTGTCTCTTGCCTTTCTCCCTTTGATTCTCCTATTTTCTTATTTTTCATTCTCGCGAAGAGAGTAAAATAGCAGTATGAGAGGGTTTATGCCGCCATGGTACAGGTAAAAATGAAGCTGGCCGCATTCACTGGTGAAGTTGTGGATGGAGATCTGAAGATCTTCAATTTTATTCTCAGGAGCACACCTGTCTTGTTCATTTTTCTCTGCTCGTTTTTAAAGGAAGATGCCAATGTCCTGTCCGTGAGAAGGAGAATGTGGGGATTTGCATAGGGAGGTTCTATGACTCAGGTTTTCAAAGCTGCCACATAGAAGGCAAAACGTATTATCCTCATCTGCATCATGACAGAGGTGTGGTGGCTTGGCTATCTCTTCTGACACCACTTTGCAAGGCCTTGATGGTGGGGTGTGGGAGTATTACACAAGACCTACCCAAGCCAGAGAGGATTAGTTTTAATTTCATTCAAAAACTGTGAGTAGGAGAAAAGGCTGTCAGTACCCTAAGGCGATACTTAGGAACAGGTAGAAGTATGGTAGGTGTGAGAATGACAGGAAGACCATGCGTCTGAGTCGATCGCATGGACTCCCGGGCCAACTCAGCAGGCACACAGGGACTTACTTTCATTTGTTTTGGTGGGGGGTTGTGGTTGCTGGGAGTACTAGTCCGGCCTGTGGATATAAAAGGTTGGAAACCAGACCGAGTGCTTGGGCCAAAGGTCTCCCGTTTCACAGGCTGAGGGATGAGTTAGCAATGTGCTGTGGATTCTAGGTTCTTCCCAACAAAACGCTTCCCCTCCCCCTAACACAGGCATTTCTGACTCCCACTGCTCTGTGGTCCATATTGAAAAGTGGCTCCGACATTCCCCCTCAAAGGGAATCAAGGTGATATGGGACACTATCTTTTGTGGTGATGGGCTCTAGACTGGCCTGTTACTGAGGGCCCACTTTGGAGTCCGGGCACGGGAGCCGTCTCCAGCTACATGATGAACACCTTTTTAAAGACGCCCTTGCTATGGCTTCTTAAGTGACAGTATTTTAACACAACATGATGAAGAGTCATGATCAGAAAGTGATGTGGACGGGAAGGAGGGCATTTCATGTGAGCAGGCAGAACTTTATCAATGAGTGGAATTTCCTGTAAGGAGAAAGAGAAATGAATTAGTAACCTAGAGTTATTTTTTAAAAATACATATCCAGATGAAAGCTTGGATAAGTTTGATCCCTTTTAGCCAATGAAGGATGATCTCTAATTAGGTTTCCACGCAGACGGCGCAGGCTTGGAGTACATTTCTGAATCTCGTTGACCTTTTCAGCCGGAGAAGCCAAATGATTTCCATTCCATGCTCTTTAATTCTGAAGGAATTTCTAATTTGTTGCCAGAGATAAAAACTCACTCCAAACAGGGGGGTTGAGGGGGAGTCTTAAATAGTCCTGAGTCCCATTTATAGAATATTAAAATTTTAGAGCTGGGAAAACCCTTAGAGAGCATTTTATTCAATCCCTTTATTGTACTAATGCTAAAACTCAGGGCCAGAAAATCAAATCAAAGACTGGCCCAAGGTCACTCAGGGACTTGGGACCCAGGACTAGAACCCACATCTCCTGCCTCATCCCCCAGACTCCCCACCTGCCTGGCTTCGCATTTGCCTGCCAGGCTTTTTGGAGTCCTCCATATGTTGCTGAATCCCTCGCCAAACCCCAGCAGCAGGCCCGCTTTAGGGAAACTTCCACGGGCCAGCACCTACCCTCTTGCCTTTCTTAATGTCTTTTGGAAATTCTCTATTCTCTCACCTTATTAATGTTAGAACAAAACGGGTTCTTTTATTGCCACAGGCAGCAGGAGAGTGAACTTCTTGATGGAGGAGCGTGTCTTCCCTAGTGAGAGCGAGTAAATTAGTTCTGAGGTACTCTCACTCACTGTAACTGTAATGAGAGAGACACAGCCCTTCTTCATTAATGAGATGCCAATCACACAGGGAGCAGCCTCGGAGAGCCTTTGGGGAGGGGGGTGCCAGGGGGAGAGCGGTGATTGGCACCCGTGCCAAGGCAGGAAGCAGGGAGCCTCCAGAGGTGGGACGCACACGTGGAGGATCTGGCTTTGGAGGGGCAGGTCCAGTAGGAGCTCAAGGGGCTCCTGAATGGGCAGGTCGGCATAGTTCACGGAAACATCTCTGAAACTGAGTGGGAGAATCGGGGAGCAACCGCCTGGCACATTTTCCCACATGCTTCCTGAGGCAAGGCTGTGATCATGCTGAGTGTGTCCCCACGGGGACCCCTGCAGTCTGTCGGTGGCAAGTAGGGCTGGTGAACAGCGGGGCTCTCTTGGAGAGCTGGAGGCAGCCTATCTTGTCTCTCCTCTATCTTGTTGAGAGTTTAACAGACTGTGTCACCTCCTAAATTTTGAAAGGGAAACTTTTTAAAAGAAAGTGAAGGAGAAGGAGGAATTTGATGCTGAGAGAGTCTCATCTTTAACATGAAATAATTTCCCTGGTAGGAGACCCTGGACTTCAATTTGCCAAAGGACCAAGTCACCCAGGGCAGTGGAAACATCTAGGTCAACGATGGCCAATGTTTTTCATCTCACGGCACACATAAACTAACTGCTAAAGTTCTGTGGCACACCAAAAAATACATATTTTTGCCCATCTGACAAAAAAAATGTAGGTATAATTTTGATTCATTCACGCCAAATGGCTATTGTTGTGTTGGCTGTTGTTATTGTTTTTATTTGACAATCTAATGGAAAAGAGGTCAGTGCCCCTGACTAAATAGTCAGGTATTGCATGCTTTAAAAATTCTTTCAACGGCACACCGGTTGAAAGCTGCTGATCTAAGTCATATTTGTTTAGCTCTCACTGTCAAAAATGGTTTGAGAGTAAGTCCTTCCCCCAGCAGCATGATTCTGTCTTTCCCCTGTAGCTGCCCAGCCAGCTTTTACCAGACTGTGGAGAAAATTTGGGGGAAATATCTGTGCAAGTCTCTTAACTCAGTTTTCAACATCTGCAGCCTGCCTTTCCTTCAGTAGGTTAAATTTTGTGCCTTTCGGAAATGAACAAAACTTCCATTGGGAATTAAATGCCCTTTTTCCCCAAGTTGTTTTTTCACTAAAACATTTACCTCTTATGAAGATGAGTCTCTGTGAAGGGTAAGAGACTTTCAGCACTGAAAACAACTTGCATGATTGAGCCCACAAGTAGGCATGCTTGTGTCTTTTAAGAATCAGGTGGCAGAAGTTCCATTTGGCAAAGCAGAGTCTTGAATGTCATTTTCTAAACCCATTAGACCAGTGGTTCTCAGCCTTCTGGCCCTTTAAATACAGTTCCTCATGTTGTGACCCAACCATAAAATTATTTTCGTTGCTACTTCATAATTGTAATGCTGCTACTGTTATGAATCGTAATGTAAATATCTGATCTGCAGGATGGTCTTAGGCGACCCCTGTGAAAGGGTCGTTCGACCGCCAAAGGGGTCGCGACCCACAGGTTGAGAACCACTGTTCTAATCCCACAGGTTGAACCGCTGCATTAGACCATGTCTAATAGAGAAAGAGGAGAAGCAGTAACAGTTTCCAAAATACCAGCAGTGTCCTTCTTGGAGACATCATTATAGGGGAGCAGTCAGATGGCATTGAACTTGCAGATGTTACAAAATACACAGTGAGGCAAAAGTGGGTTTACAGTTGTTCATATGGAAAATAAGACAATAATTAAAAAATAAATCATAACACAGGAATAAACTCTGTTTTGCTTACAACTGTAAACCTACTTTTGCCTCACCCTCTATAGCTACAAAGTCACAGTCACTTCAAGCAAAGTGACAATTGTTAAGATCATGTGTAGGCTCACCGATTTGTAGTAGTGGGAATACATGTGTGCTAGCAACCTGAAGACACTCCTTCATTTGTGTGTGTGTGTTTTACACATTTCCCAAAAGACACACAATCATCCACGGGTGCAGTAACATGGTCTCCTTTCTCTGAATTCTTCGTGATCTTTCTCCACCAATTGGGCAAGATCTAAGCTTGTCACTTGATAAAAAGACAACACATCTGTCAAGTCATTCAAACCTGATACTATGGCCTCCATGTCTGGCTGCGTTGGGTTTACCACCCTTAAAATTTAAGAAGACCTGGAATTTTGTAGTAAATCCAGACCAGAGCTCCTCCAGGAGACTTTAGTGTGCCTGAGGTCCCCTTGTTTAGTTTAGCTCTTTGGAAAATCTGACGAGACTCATCTAGGAACTCCATTCCTTGTTGAAGGCCAAAGGAGGAATTGCCATGGAAAATAAAGATTCATAAAAGCCAATTGTGTTTCATTTTTGATGTTTTGTTTCTGCTAGAATCCTGTTCTTCAAAGACTTAGTTGGCAAAGCTCTTTGTGTACTTCTTCTCCCCTTAGGTTTTAGAAACCTGGGTTGTTAAAGATAAAATTCTTGTAGATGTTTTAGATTAATTTGTTTTCAAAGTGCCAAGAACTTGACTTGCAAGGACTAAAAGTTTTTTCTTCGTTACCAATTACTGTGGTTTGCCTGGGAGAGGGGGGGGGCGGTGAGAAACTCAACCTGTGATGGCTCCAGTGCAGTAGAGTCACTTCCTCCGATTTTTAGGAGCATTTGAAATGAAACAGAGCACTAGTGTGCTACCTGGCTTTGTTTTTTTTTAAAAAATAATGATTTTGTCAACTTTGTCAGACCAAACTTCTTATATAATGATTTGAATTTAAGGAGAGGCGTATATAAATGGTTAAAGGAGAAGAACAAAAGTGTACCCAAAAACTGGTTGGTAGGAAAATGAGGGAATTTCAGTTTTACGTACTCAAGCATATTGTATTAAAATAGGTATTTCTCCAAGCTGATTAATGAGCCATTTTTCCAGAGAATGGAAGCAGTATTCTGGGCAAGAGCTTAAAAGAAGAGAAGGCCTGAGATAGAACATTATCTCCATTTTTAAACTGACTTTTTTTGAGAGAGAAAAGAAAAAGAGAGACATCGAATTGTTGTTGCGCTTACTTATGCATTCATTGGCTGATTCTTGTATGTGCCTTGACCAGGAATCAAACCTGCAACCTGGGCATATCCGACCACAACGTTCAACCAACTGAGCTACCCGGCCAGGGCCTAGAACCTTATCTTTTTAAAATATTGTAAGAGAGGGCTGCTCAGGACTTTCTTAACCAGCACTTTTAGTGAACTGGCTCTTCCACACATTCACCATAAAAATAATTGATGTTTGTAATGCTGACCCTAAGGCACTACAGGATCCCAAATGCCTTTTGAATCATCAAAGAATGATTCATTGCGTTCTGGGTGGTTTTCTTGTTGAGTGTACTTTATGGTATACTAATCCCTTTGAAAATTGGTAACACACCTATGATGATTAGCAGAGGTTTGCAATCAAGAGCTCGCAGCCACGGCTGGCGAGTGGGCAGCTCCTTTGGTGCAGGCTGCCTGCCACCCCCACAGGCTCCATCCCCCCGCCTGCCAGGAGATGATGCTGCCCTGGGAATCGGCAGAAATTGCTCTCTGAGAAGCTCTCCATTCAGCTCCTCCCCCTCCTGCCTTTCTTGCTCAGCTTGCTAGCTGGAGCCCACACCCCTCCCTGGCCCAGAAGGGGAAGGGCCAGAAACTTGGGCAGCATTGCTTTGCTAGAATCAATATGAACATTCTGATATTGGACCACTTTCTCTCTACAAAAGCAGCGATTTCAATGTGACCAATTTCAATCATTATAAATATCCGGTGCCTGTGTGTACGTGTGTGGCAGATATGCACATATCATTCAATTGCTCAGAAGACTCGGTTAACAGAGAGCTCCCAAACCCAACCAGCCCACAAGGTGTGCTGACCCTGGTTTGTTCAGCCAGTGATTTTTCCTTCTGTGCTGTTTTTAGCCATTCTGGGCTAAACCCAGCGTGTCACCACACTGCTCCGTGGTCCGGGAAATGGCCTTCCTCTTGCTTGGGATGCTCTGTTTATATTTAAATGCTGTTTACAGATGGAATAGTCTATAAATATTCATAGAGTGCCTGTACAAAGGCAAGGCTCCGAAGAGCTCTTTATTAGCAAGCTCCTTCAAGGAAGGGTGACTCCGGGGGAGAGGGCTTTAATCCATCCTTGGGAAGGCCTTGCGCAAAAACAGCACCACCCTCTCGACACAGAATGGTGGGCTGGCCTGCGACTGACCCGCTAAATTCACAGCTGGAAGTGTCAGCTAATGAATTGTTACAAGTGAATTAACAGACCCCCTCGGATTCCTTTTTCAGTCCCGTCCCGCACAAATGCTCCCTTCATTAGTGCCTGCTCTTATGGTAGGAGACAGGTTAAGTGGGTGCCCAGAGGATGTTCTGCCCACGTTCAGCCCTTCCACAGCTCCCCCACCCCAATCAAGTTTGAAATGTATTTTAACGCCCGCATTCAATCAGCATTTGTTAGAAGAGGGGTGGACTCTTCCAGTGGAAACATTAGAAAAAAAGTATTTTTAAAGGTCACAGAGAACTTGTAATGAAACAAATTGAAACAGTTTAAACACACACACACACACACACACACACACACACATTTGTTTTCAAGCTTCAAATGTAAAACTATTAAAAAAGAAAAAAAAACAGCCCAAGGTTATACATGAAAACATTTTAGAGACTGAGTTATTGAGTGACTTAGCAAATCCACAGTACCATCAGACTGATTTCTGTCCCAAAGAGATTAAAGTAAAAATAACAATTTACTTGGTATTTGGATGGGGAGAAAAAGGTATCAGATGATAACTTCCCCTCTTATCTCTGTATCGAAGGTGGGGAAACAGTCCTTTCTCTTCAGCCAGACTGGCTTAATGGGCAGGTACTATTGGGGAAGACCGGGTGGCAGGAAGGAGGGGAGTGGCAGCCGCTGGGGTCCGGAGGGCACAGCCTGGCATACGCTTCTTTGCGGCCTGCTCTGAAGTGGTTAATCAGAGATCAGGGACCATGTCAGGTTACATCTGAGGCAGATTCCTCTGTGTTTACGGGCAAATCCGCGCTGGCCGGTCTCTCAGGTCTGAAGCTGCGGTTGCACACAAAATGTGATCCTAAACATGACATGCCAGCATTTAATCCTTCCCGCGACGGAGCTTCCTCACTATTCCCTTGTGGGAATTGTGGTTGCTACCCACTCCAGGCTGCTCCCCTCCCCTCTCCTTGGTGATGAATTCATTGCCAGAGGTGGCCCCAGCGCTCACCTCGGCCTGGACGCGAGCTGAGGGTCCTGTAATGAGAATTCAGTTCCTCTGAAGGTAAAACCCAGCAGCGAGAACTACTGTGCACAGCGCCCTGTGTATATGTACGTGCGCTGTGGCGTTCACCCTGGAACCCCGTCTAGACCGGCCTCCGCGGGCCAGGCCTCTCAGCGTGTTCTCTCGGGCCCTCCATGGGGAATATCTCCTAGCAGAGCACATTTTTGTTACATGAGGCCATAGCTACATGTGGCCGCTGAATCAAATGTTTTGACGTCAGTTAGTTCTTTCCAGTTGTCCTAATGACTGTTCACAGAGCATTTGATTGGATTAGGATAGGTTGATGCAATTCAACTGAATCAAGGTGTAGGAGGGAGGGGACAAAAGCAGGCAAGAAAGGTTCCAGCTCAGCTCAGCTACCAGCTTGCAACAGGACATTCAAATCTCCTGACCTCTCAGAACCTCCGTTTCTTTGTCTGTGAAATGATTATCTGTCTAGCCTCTCTTATCAATCTTTCAGGGTTTTTGTGACGATTAAATGAGTGGTGGCTGTGAAAGTCCTTTCACTCATTTGAGTTACCGGCCTGAATTTCATCGAGTTCGTTGGCATAGTGCTACAGGAGATCATCTGAGGATGGCTTTGCAGGGAACTCGCAGGCCAGTCAGAAACATCCTCTTGTTATGCAGCAATGGCAGTAAGAAAATGAGGGAGTCAACTGGATCCGTTGGACCCACGTGCCCATCACCACTTTAGAGTTGAGTGCAAAATAGTGGCGAGAGTCATGGCAAATTCTTTGCACTCGCTGTTACTAAAGAAACGGAATGGAAAATTCCCACTGCCCAATTGTATCTGAAAACAGAAAAGTCTGAAGCTGTGGTGAATGGACAGGATGTCCTGGAATGGCACTCTAGGTGTAAATAAATCACTGGAACTGATGGCATCCACCCAAGAGTTTTGAAGGAACTCAAGGGTGAAATTGTGGAACTGTTGGCCAAAATGTGTAACTTGTTACAAATGGGTACTGTGCTCCAGACCTGGCACATTGCCACTGCAGCTCTGAAAGAGGAGAAGGACAAATAGGGAGTCTCGCTTCTGTACCTGGCAAGCTGGTAGAGACTATCGGAGTGGATAATGTCACTGAATACGCGCTTATCATTGCACAAAGCCTTTATTGAGCATTCGCCATGCCCCGGGCACCGTGCTGAACATAGAGGTGAACATATGGAAGTGTCTAGGACGGTTTGATGAGGGGGTCTGAACACTTCAGTGCTGCAAATAGAGACTTGGGGAGTCATTGGCATGTAGGTCAGAGAAATAGCTCTCATCTGGAGTGCTGACTCTATCAGTTGGCAGAGCCTGCTTGGAGTGCAGTATATACTAGGTCTAGACTGTTTTTGAAAAGAGCTGAAAACCACAAGTAATGTCTGCCCAGGGCACCACCGTGCTCTGCGTTTGTCATCTCTCTACCGAGGGGTGAGTTCTGAGGGTGGCTGTGATGACCCAGGGAAAGTGTGAAAGGGGAGAACAGAATAGGTTGGAAGGAAGACTCCTACACAAAGCAAGCATTAAGTAGTGAAGAAAAAAGCAGCAAAGGAAACTGAACCAGATAATAATGTATTCATTTGTTCATTTATTCAATAAATGCCACGCAGTTTCTCTGGGCCAGGCACTATTTTACATGCTGGAGTTACATCCAGGGAGCAGAGAATACACTCTCTTTTGAAATTCCTCCAAACTAAACAAGAAAAGCATTGGGTGGTAATAAATCCTCAGAACCAGAAGAGAGAGAAGTGGTGAGGAGGGATTAGAAGGACACTTTAGCAAAACTGGTCAGCTCTC